>NC_090922.1:1555727712-1556038649 GCF_040938575.1 Ambystoma mexicanum | reverse complement strand
CTATTCGGCCCCACAAAACCTGCACACTCGGTTAGACTACATATTTGCAACACCTGAGCTGGTCGGGGAACTAGTGGACACTTAGAGCCAAAGCCTTGAAAGATACAGGGTTTAGAGAGGATTTGAAAAAAGAAACAGTGGAATATTTTGAAAATAACACCGGGAGCGTAGATTTGGCGGGCACATTATGGGAGGCATTTAAGGTAGTGGTGAGGGGGGCTGCAATATCCAAATCTAAATGCCTACAAGCCGGAATAACGCAGAAGTTACACAAGGCGGAAGAGAAACTAGAGATAGTGATGCGCAAGGAAGGGCATGCCCCAGAAGATGCTGTAACCATACGACAACTGCAGCAGGAGTGCGGGGAGCATTGGGAGAGATTATGCAACCTGAATTACAAAAGGTAAATTGAAAGACAGCACGCAGAGGGGGACAAACCGGGCAGGTTGCTGGTCTGGTTGTATAAGAACGAGTCACCCAGACAAGTAATCAGAGCTGTAAGGGGGGAGGACGGACAATTGTTAGATACCCAAGAAGGGGTGAATAATTGCTTCTTAGAGTTCTGCCAGCGATTGCATGCAGATGTCAAAGATGGAGAGGAGATTGATGTGGTAGAAATATTACAAGACATCAGCCTTCCCAAACTAGACGTAGAAGAGAGGCAGAACTTGGAGGTCCCCATCACATTAGAGGAACTGAAAGCAGTGATCAAGCTTCTACCCACTAGTAAGGCTCCAGGGGCGGATGGACTCCCAAGCTAGTTTTACAAAACGTACAAAGCTGAGTTGCTCCCCCCGCTACTAGCAATGCTTAACGAGGCACTGGAAAGGGGGGCACTGCCAGAGTCTCTGAGGGAGGCAATTATCATCCCACTTCTGAAGCCTAACAAACCAAGCACGGACTGCAGATCATATAAACCGCTATCCATGCTGAACCAAGATAGCAACATACACACGGCAGTGCTGGCAAATAGGCTGAGACCGGTAATCAAACAACTCATACACCCTGGCCAAACGGGGCATGTGCCGGGGAGGAACATAACCAATAATCTTAGAAGGCTCCACCACATAGTAGAACAAACCGAAAAGTGAACTCCAAGATTTCATGCATATTTCCCCAGGGAATATATAAAGGGTTACCGTGGGAGGAATTGCCAGTATTACAAATACAATGGGAGACTAAGACCTTTAGATATCTGGGGATCGATGTATAACATAGTGTAGAGGGGGAACATAAACATTGAAAACAGCATGAGGTTTTGGGCTAAGCTCCCCTTGACCATGATGGGGAGATCTGCACTGCTAAAGATGGTGGTACTGCCTAGGCTACTAAACTACTTTGCGAATATACCATATATGATTCCCAGGCGATTCTTTACTAAAATTCAGGGTATATGCAGGTGGTTCATATGGCACAATACTAGGAATAGAATAGTGTTGTGGAAATTTCAAAATACGTATGCCCAAGGGGCATTAAATTGCCCAACTTCGAGATGTATTACCTGGCCAGCCAACTACAATATGTGGCAAGGTGGTTATCGGAAGGCTCCACGTCGGAGTCCAGGTTGTTGAGAGCTGAATGTGTCCCGTTTTTCCTGAAAAAATGGATATGGTTGCCTAAATGGGATGGAAAAGATGGCAACGGGCGTGACGGGCTATGGAAAACCCGCACCCGTGTTCCCCACAGACGCCGCTAGCGGCACTGAATGGAGTCCAGAAGCACTGGAAACCTAGTGGTATAGCAACACTGTGAGATGCATGGCAGGATGGGAAGGCGGTCAAGTTTGACACACTGGTGGAAGACACTGGATTACACCGGGGACAGTACATCACCTACATTAGATTGTTGTGGTTGATAAAAGACAACTGGTCGGAAATAGAGCTGGGAAACCAGCCCAACATGGTTGTGGAAACATTTTATGACGTGTCGCAGGGGGGCCATGAGGTCTCCCGGATCTATGAACTGCTGATGTCAAGGGTAGGAAAGGAGGTGGTCCAACTAAGACAAGATTGGGAAGAGGAAGCAGGGGAATCCATGAGTGATGGGCTGTGGGTGAGGGTGAAAGGATACCACAAAAAAGTGTCCAGGAATGCGTGGTTGCAACAAATACAGCTATATATCACCCACAGAGCGTAAATGACCCCGTAGAAGGTAGCAAGGTTAAGAATGCTCGAACACAAACATGTCCCAAGTGTGGGGAGGAGAATGCGGGACTGGTACACATGTTCTGGGTGTGCCTGAAAATAAAGAGGTTCTGGAGGGAGGTGGCACTCCGATTTACCCAGAAGGAAATTAGGTTGGATGTGGTGTTTTTGTGGGCATGTATGGTGGAGGGGTTCCCCAGGCCGCATAAGCTGAAACATGTGAGCAAACTCAAGGACTTGGCTTATATATTGGCGAAGCGCAGAATTGCTATGAGTCGGAAAGCAAGTAGTGGACCCAGGGTGGAAATCTGGTGGCACGACCTCCTGAAATGGGCTGATGAGGAAACAGGGGGAGGCAGTTCATAAAGGGGAGAGGAAGAAGCTGAGACACTGACAGCGTGGAGGCAATTAGTAGCTACATTGTCAGGGCCGGCTCAGACTGGCCTGGAGAAAGGTTTCATTTGGTGTCTGGACTTTTTTCTGCTCTTTGCACCCCCTTAGTTTGAATCTCGGGGGCTTCATTACATTTTCAGGATTTGCGTTCTCCATCTGCAATTTTGTTTCTGTGTTTCGTAGCGAGTCTTGCGTGTCAGATTCTTCCCTATTAATTCCAATGGGGGTCGAGTTCCTGTGTCATTATTACGAAACTGGTCCCTGTGCTCATTTGCCCTCTCTTCCTCAGTTAGTCCGGGCCTCAATTGCGACGAGGTTGCTTCAACTTGCAGCAGCCTCCGGGAGTCAGGCTTCTCCCAGAGCGAGCCCAGGTGGTTTCTCCGCCAGCACATAGCAGATCCTCTTTGTTACCAACATCCAATGGCAAGTCTGTGTGTTCTATAGGGATACTGGGGGGCGGGGGTATTATTTATGCGTGTGATGGGATTCATTAAAACTGCCCTTGAGCTGCCGGATAACGCAGGATATTGTTCTAAGACACAGGTCTTGGGGTTTAAACGTACCTGTCTTCCGATCCGTTGAATGCATCTTTGGTCCGATTCTGGTTCCATGGAACTCCGACTCACAGTTACTCTTGAGTGCTCACTCCTCTGCGAACACTCTGCAAACACTTGGTGACGCTCTGCATCGGTGCGGGAGTTTAAGAATACTGCAGCTGCTGTACAAAGGGCAAACAGACTTTCAGATCCTTCTGCAAAACGGGGATCACCAGTGACTTCCTTGCCACACGCTGCAAACACTCTGCAAGATCACTCCACTATAGACCTCACGAAAGACTATTGGCAAGATCCAGTATACGGGCCTGACAAAGAGAAAACTGCCTTTGAAACTCCCATAGGTCTGTTTCAATTGAAATTATTACCATTCGGTCTACATGGGGCTCCCTCAACATTCCAGAGATGTATGGATACAATTCTACAACCCTATGCAGACTTTTGCAGAGCCTATATAGACAATATTGTGATTCACAGTAAAACTGGGGAAGACCACCTGTATCATCTTTACTCAGTCATTCCAGTATTAATAAAAGCAGTCCTAACAGCTAACCCCAGAAACTGCAAGTTGGCTCAATCCACAGTCAAATACCTAGGGTTTTCTATAGGTAACGGCACTGTACAACTTCAGTAGGAAAAGGTTATGGCTGTTCTTGATAACTCCACACCAAAAACCAAAAAAGATCTTATAGCCTTTTTGGAGTTAGTTGGCTATTACCACCGCTTTATTCCAAACATTTCCAGTAAAACTGCACGCCTCACAAACAACCTCAAGAACGCAGAGCCCCAAAAGATCAGATGGGATGAAGAGGATGAGCTTTGTTACACCTCACTAAAACAAACCCTGTACCAGAGCCCCATTTGGAAGGTAGCCAATTTCCCCAAGGAATGTATTTTACAGACAGATGCTTCTTTACTGGGATTGAGAGCCGTCCTTTCCCAAAATCATGAAGGACTAGAACACCTGATATTATATATCAGTAGGAAGCGGTTTCCCAGGCCAGGGAGAAGAACTACTCAGTTATTGAGTGTCATGATGCCTGCCCCCGGAAGACCAGACCAGGCCCAGCAGCCCCGGAAAGCATTGGAGCATGCCCAAAAGCCCCAGTTAGGGGCTGTTTGGGTGCAGTCCTGGCGCCTATGGCGCCAGGCTCATAAAGATAAAGTCAGTCCTGGCGCCATGGGCGCCAGGCTCATTATTGATAACTTACCTGAAGCAGACCATGCTGCATACTCACCTGAGGCAGACCATGCTGCATGAAGACTCAAGCCAAATGAGGCTTAGGAGGGACTATTTTACTGAAGGGACTATTTTGTTACTTGGGTGGGGCTGTGGAAGAATACTTACCTGGATCTTCTTCCAAGGCTATTTAAACCACGCCCGGAAAGCCACACATGCTTCGCGTTATTCTGCTTGCTGCAGCGTAACGCTCACCGTGTTTTCAGCAGCTCCAGTCTTCAGCCACGCCCGCTTCAGTCCTGGGACTCCTGAAACAAGAAGAAAAGAAGGATAAAAGTTTAGAACAGGAGTTT
This sequence comes from Ambystoma mexicanum, assembly GCF_040938575.1. Classification (NCBI taxonomy): domain Eukaryota; kingdom Metazoa; phylum Chordata; class Amphibia; order Caudata; family Ambystomatidae; genus Ambystoma; species Ambystoma mexicanum. Next base: position 1,556,034,025 of record NC_090922.1, on the reverse strand, counting down.
TAACTTTAATCCTTACCTGAATCCTGATCCATTTCGCCACGGAGCTGAAAGACAGAAGTCTTTGAAGCATTGCTTCGCATTCCTACGGCGCCGCGCTGAACTCACCTGCTTGGCGGTACTTCAGCATTCCATCACACTCTCTCCATCTCGCGGCCACCCTCCGACACCTAAGGAGACAAAGACAGCAAGGTGAGCAAGGGGACTCTCTAAGGCTATACAAGCTACCCCCAAGGACTTACCTGATTTACCACGGGAGGTACTCACCTCATCTCGGGTCGGCACAGTCAACTCTGCTTCATCGCCGTACCCCGGCCCCTAAGGGGAGAAAGCAAAGACAATACCAGTTACCCCCCACAAAACTTACCTGATTTACCACGGGGGTCTCACCTCATCTCGGGTCGGCACAGTCAACTCTGCTTCATCGCCGTACCCCGGCCCCTAAGGGGAAAACCACAATAGACTTACCTCAATCTTACCAATTGCCATTTGGAAATCTTCGAGTGGATTAATCGGCAACCTGCAAGGAATCGGACAGAGTGAAGATCAGACATTTGAACTCTTATGAACAATTGGACTTTAGAGTCAATACTGAAACTCACCAATTCCTCTACGCCAGTGAAGTAACTGGTCATCAACGCGCCCCTGCGGTCGACGCAGGATGGAGAGCTCATCCTTCCAAACCACCAGGTGAGACTAAGGAGGGGACATCAAGAGTGATCTGTGGTAAGACAACGGGAGTGGGGAAGGTGGGTTGACACTCAATTCCACGGGTGGTTAATTCCTCTTCTCCTTTGCAGAAGAATATTCTTGCGAGCCAGACAAACTAGGCTGAGCGGGCCAGTCCAATCAGTCATCTCGGCGCTACACGTCATGCTGGTGGAAACAACAGCGGCCCAGTTGCGGTCGACGCCCCCGTGGGAACCAGGTGAGCGTAACAGAACGCAAAGCCTACCCACAAATACCCACCTGGGCGTCATGGAGACCTCGGAAACTGATCAGTTGGCCCAATTATTAGGGGAATTAAGGGCCGAAGTGCATTCCGCCCGCCAAGAAACCAATGCCCTCAGGAGGGAACTGATAGTGTCAAAAGAACAAAGTGATGAGTTGGCCAGACAACTATTACAGAGCCAGGCTGGACAAACACCTCTACCAGGACTTGGGGCAAGTCCAGCTCCTGTACCATCGAGTAACCCGGTGCAGATAAATTTACCTGGAGCCGTTCCTTTGGCTCCGCCTGAACGCTTTGCCGGAGACCCAAAAGGGTTTGCAACATTCATGAATCAATGCCGCTTGCACTTTTTATATAGACCTGGAGCTTTCCCAAACGATCAGGCCAAGGTAGCCTTTGTACTGCCATATCTCGCGGCAGTGCGGCGGATTGGTCCATTCCACTAGTTAACCAGGATGACCCGATTCTTCGAGACTTCCAGGGTTTTCGAACAAGCATGGAAAGACTATTCGCCCGACACTCCCGAGGACAGGCTTTGGACAACAAACTTTTATCCCTACGTCAAGGTAACCAGGATCTTTTATCTTACATTGCAACTTTCAATAGATTAGTAGTGGAAACCGAATGGCCTGAAGCCAAGCGAATCACATTATGGCCCAAATCGTGAACCCGCCTCAAGGCTGTGCTGAATATATAGATCTAGTGGTCCAGCTCGATCACAGACTTCAAACCAGGAAGGCTGACCGAACCAAGTTTGAGAACAGGGTGTTGGTTAAAACCCACGTAAGCTCCAAGGGAGTAGATGTCTCAGAACCTATGCAAATCGGGGGGGTTAAAGGACCCTTAACCCAGAAGGAAAGAGATAGAAGACGGCAACTGCAATTATGTTTATATTGTGGAACTACTGGTCATTTTCTTCAGAACTGCCCTGTAAAACCACCCAAGAAAGTTATAGGAGCAGCAGACGAAAACCATGTGAAATCTGACTCGGGAAATGACCACACCCGGCAAGCGTAGAGGTCTGCTTGCCGAGCTTAAAGAAGGACACTCTGACCTTGCATTTCACCATACCCATGGTCCTTGTAGATCCAGAGCAGCCATCACGCATGCACGCGGTAAAGGCGTACGTAGACAGTGGAGCCATAGGAAATTACTTGGACTGGGACTTGGCTACCAGGATGAATCTATCTCTCACCCACAAGACCACGGCCGATGTTGTCACCACTGTAGATGGAACGGAAATTGCCTCTGGACCCGTAACTTATTCCACTGCAGAGATGACATTGCTGAGTCAAGATGGGCATCGAGAGGCTATGATGTTTGACTTAATCAAGGCCCCACAGTTTCAGCTGATACTGGGGATACCTTGGTTGGAAAAACATAATCCCTGTATTGATTGGCGAGAGAAGAGACTAACCTTCCCAGAATGTGCTCACACTTGCTACCCAAGGAAAACTCAAAACTCAGTCCTGGCCCCAGTAATTCCAGTAGCCATACAATTACCTGTTGAATACCAAGACTTTCAGGATGTCTTCCAAAAGGAACAGGCAAACACCTTACCACCTCACAGTTCGTATGATTGTCAAATAGATCTTGTACCTGGAGCACAACCACCTTGCAGCAGAATCTATGCCCTTACGGAACCCGAAAATCTACATTTGCGCCAGTACCTAGACCAGTACCTTGCTAATGGCTTCATTCGCCCGTCCAAGTCCCCTGCATCTTCAGCTTTGTTCTTCGTACCGAAAAAGGAAGGCGACCTTAGAACATGTATAGACTACCGCGCACTGAATCAGATAACCATCAAGAATCGATACCCACTGCCTTTGATCCTAGAACTACTAGACCAGGTGATGGACGCTTGTATATACACAAAACTAGACCTTCGGGGGGCATATCATCTGGTACGTGTCAAAGAGGGTGACGAATGGAAGACTGCTTTTCGCACTAAGTACAGACTATTTGAGCACCAGGTGATGCCCTTCGGACTATGCGATGCACCAGCAGCCTTCCAGTTCTTTATGAACGATGTCCTCCGAGAGCTTATCGACGTTTGTGTGGTCGTTTACATCGACGACATCTTAGTATACTCTTTATCAGAATCTGAGCATGTAAAACACGTCCGAGCAGTCCTAGAGAAGTTACGCCAGCATAAATTATATGCTAAACTGGAAAAGTGCATCTTCCACACTAGGGAAGTGGAATTCCTTGGATTTATTCTGACCCCGAGAGGAATCCGGATGGATACACGAAAAGTGGATGCCATTCTTAATTGGCCTTCGCCAAGTTCAATCAAAGGAGTTCAAAGCATGCTTGGCTTTGCCAATTTGTACCGCAGGTTTATCCCGGACTTCTCGCACATTGTACATCCCATTACAACGCTATTGCGAAAAAACAAACGCTTTGTGTGGACAGAGGAAGCCGAGAACGCCTTCCAAGAGTTAAAAGCTAAATTCACATCTGCTCCCATATTAAGACACACGCGCCCCGAGCTTCCCTACATAGTGGAAACAGATGCATCCAGTTCAGCCATGGGAGCAGTCCTTTCCCAAAAGGATCCCGAAACTAACCAGCTTCACCCAGTGGCGTTTTTGTCAAGAAAATTTTCAGCCCCCGAATTAAACTATGCCATAACCGACAAGGAGCTGCTGGCCATCAAGTCCGCCTTCAAGGCTTGGCGGCACTATCTACTGGGTGCCAGACATACCATCACGGTCATCACCAATCACCGCAACTTACAATACCTAAAGACAGCCAAAGCCCAATCTTCGCGTCAACTCCGTTGGGCATTGTTCTTCGCCGAGTTTGATTTTGTAATAACCTATTGACCAGGTTGTAAGAATGGTAAAGCAGACGCCTTGTCCTGGATTGGAATGGGAGAAGCAGAAATAACTTTAGAACCCGTACCCATAATTCCGGAACAGAGAATCCTTGGCCTGACATCCATACAGACACTGGAGGACATTCAAAACAAGATCCACCAACTCTTTGATTCCGTTGCCCTACAGGACTGGGCAAAGAAAGGTCCAGAGTACTCTGTCATCGATGATTTACCTTATTACCAAGGCCGGCTATTTTTACCGCAAAAAGAACTACAGGAACTTGTCATTTCCCATTACCATGACACCTTAATAGAAGGGCATCCGGGTATTGCAAAAACAAAGCTAAAAGTAGGAAGCAATTTTGGTGGCCCACCTGGCGAAAGGATGTCAAGTCATTTGTCATGTCTTGTGGCATTTGCGCACAAAATAAAGGGCAAAAGAAAAAACCTGCTGGTTTATTGCAACCATTAGACATACCACCTACCCCTTGGCATACCTTGTCATTAGACTTTATCACGGATTCACCCCCGTACCAAGGTTACAATACCATTCTAGTTATTGTAGATCTTTTTTTCTAAAATGGCTCACTTTAAAAGGGATACCTTCAGCTTCAATCCTGGCCAAGTAATTCCTTGAAAATGTTGTCCGCCTGCAAGGCTTTCCTTCAGTGTTAATTTCAGATCGGGGCAGTCAATTCATTTCACATTTTTGGAGGAAATGCTGCCAACTGGCACAAATTGATGTTAGGCTTTTGACCAGTCACCACCCTCAGACCGACGGTCAAACGGAGAGGACCAACCAGACTCTTGAACAGTACCTCCGTTGTATGCTACATCAATCTGAGGGGAATTGGAAAGACATTTTGGGGATCGCAGAGTATGCGTACAATAATTCTGTACACTCAGGAACTGGACAAAGTCCTTTTTTTACCATTTATGGGCACCATCCTCGAACCTCGGATTTGGACTCACCCCAGCATTTAGAGATGCCCGCAGTGGACCATCTCCACGCTGTTATTACACAAGCCTTTAAATAAGCAACCATCCATTTGCAAAAGGCTAAGGAAAAATACAAAAAGGCTGCAGAGCAGCACAGAAGTGAAGCTCCTCATTACCAAATAGGGGACCAAGTATGGTTAGCCACTAAGCACTTACCACTCAAGGGGACTCAGACCTTTAACCCCAGGTATTTGGGACCTTTTTCTGTCAAAGCAATTATTAATCCAGTGGCCGTCAAGTTGGACCTACCTGCTCATATGCGAATCCATCCCGTCTTCCACGTGTCTCTTTTGAAGCCAGTGCAACCAGGAACTAGGCTAACCACTCCACCTGAACCTATCCTCCTAGACGGGGAGCCCGAGTTCGAAGTCAAGAATATTTTGGACTCAAAAAGAGTGAGATCAAAACTCTTTTACCTAATTGACTGGAAAGGTTATGGTCCGCAGGAAAGGTCTTGGGAACCTAGTGACCACGTGCATGCACCTCGTTTAGTGAAGAGGTTCCATCGGGAATTTCCAGACAAACCACGGCCAAGGGGGAGAACGACTTTAGGAGGGGCCTTGAGGGGGAGTGCTGTCATGATGCCTGCCCCCGGAAGACCAGACCAGGCCCAGCAGCCCCGGAAGCAGGCATCATGCCACTTGGAGCATGCCCAAAAGCCCCAGTTAGGGGCTGTTTGGGTGCAGTCCTGGCGCCTATGGCGCCAGGCTCATAAATATAAAGTCAGTCCTGGCGCCATGGGCGCCAGGCTCATTATTGATAACTTACCTGAAGCAGACCATGCTGCATACTCACCTGAGGCAGACCATGCTGCATGAAGACTCAAGCCAAATGAGGCTTAGGAGGGACTAGTTTACTGAAGGGACTATTTTGTTACTTGGGTGGGGCTGTGGAAGAATACTTACCTGGATCTTCTTCCAAGGCTATTTAAACCACGCCCGGACAGCCACACGTGCTTCGCGTTATTCTGCTTGCTGCAGCGTAACGCTCACCGTGTTTTCAGCAGCTCCAGTCTTCAGCCACGCCCGCTTCAGTCCTGGGACTCCTGAAACAAGAAGAAAAGAAGGATAAAGGTTAGAACAGGAGTTTTAACTTTAATCCTTACCTGAATCCTGATCCATTTCGCCACGGAGCTGAAAGACAGAAGTCTTTGAAGCATCGCTTCGCATTCCTACGGCGCCGCGCTGAACTCACCTGCTTGGCGGTACTTCAGCATTCCATCACGCTCTCTCCATCTCGCGGCCGCCCTCCGACACCTAAGGAGACAAAGACAGCAAGGTGAGCAAGGGGACTCTCTAAGGCTATACAAGCTACCCCCAAGGACTTACCTGATTTACCACGGGAGGTACTCACCTCATCTCGGGTTGGCACAGTCAACTCTGCTTCATTGCCGTACCCCGGCCCCTAAGGGGAGAAAGCAAAGACAATACCAGTTACCCCCCACAAAACTTACCTGATTTACCACGGGGGTCTCACCTCATCTCGGGTCGGCACTGTCAACTCTGCTTCATCGCCGTACCCCGGCCCCTAAGGGGAAAAACACAATAGACTTACCTGAATCTTACCAATTGCCATTTGGAAATCTTCGAGTGGATTAATCGGCAACCTGCAAGGAATCGGACAGAGTGAAGATCAGACATTTGCACTCTTATGAACAATTGGACTTTAGAGTCAATACTGAAACTCACCAATTCCTCTATGCCAGTGAAGTAACTGGTCATCAACGCGCCCCTGCGGTCGACGCAGGATGGAGAGCTCATCCTTCCAAACCATCAGGTGAGACTAAGGAGGGGACATCAAGAGTGATCTGTGGGAAGACAACGGGAGTGGGGAAGGTGGGTTGACACTCAATTCCACGGGTGGTTAATTCCTCTTCTCCTTTGCAGAAGAATATTCTTGCGAGCCAGACAAACTAGGCTGAGCGGGCCAGTCCAGTCAGTCATCTCGGCGCTACACGTCACGCTGGTGGAAACAACAGCAGCCCAGTTCCGGTCGACGCCCCCGTGGGAACCAGGTGAGCGTAACATTGAGGTTGAGTCACTAGCATCTTAAGTGGGCTATATTCCATTTTAAGTACTACCTGCTGGGCCGCACGTCTAGACTAATCCCTGACCATTCTCCTTTAGCGTGGATTAGTCAAAGAAAAGAGTCCAATCCAAGAGTTATGCAGTGGTTTCTGGACCTTCAGCCATATTGTTTCACATTGAACACCGCAAGGGTCGAGATCAGGGCAACGTTGACTTTCTCTCCCGGTTTCCCTGTGAAACAATGAGGCCCAAACCGCATAGGGAGAGGGTATGTGAGGAACCTGGGAGCATCCTCACTTCTACTCCCCTTGAAGCCACTTTGCAGGTGGCTAGGCAAAGGCTATCACTCTTGGAACCCGACCCTGGGGGTGGATATGCAGAGGATGATCACTTGGGTGTTGGAAACTTGGGGAGTGGGGAGAGGATGTCTCTGGGTGAGACATGATACCCCATGTTCCCTTATCAGGATGAACCCTACCTTCCCCCTGCCTAAGTAGGCTATTGGCAGTCTTTGCCACTTTCTTACACACAAAATGGCCCACAGTTATTTCACTTTAAGACTGGGACGAGGAGAAGGCAAATGGGAGTTGTGCACACTTCCATTGATGTACACCACTTTGGAACCGAGACAAGGAAGAAGTATGGAGGAGCACCATTATAATAGCCAGACATGTCCCACTGAACTTATGTTCATCAGAGTACCTCAGGCGATTCATACGATTACTATGCATTAACCATCTACCTACCCTAGAGGCCATGGGGCCTGAGAGGTTAATACCCAAGGCAGACGGGTATTGCAGGCTGTGTAAAAACCATGCTGAGCCTGAAACAGCGAGACACATACTTGCGGGCTGTTCTATTATGATTACCAGCTACATAAGAAACTATGGTGATTATGTGCATAGTATGGATTGTATTTTGGATATGGAATTTCGGCACCAATGTGTTAATTCTCTTAACCCTAGATTACAAATGGGTCTTTTTAGAGTGTGGAATGATGCAGATAAAACTATGAATTTGGAATTATCACTTGGCCGAACTGATATAAGGACTGTAAACAAAGTAAATAAGTGAAGGATTATGAACAAAATAATAAGTTTGAATAACTACAACAAAATGTTAACAGGAAAGTGATTAGAAATGAAATGTAAATATGATTGAGTATTTATTCTTCTTTTATTTTAATTTAATTCATCCTTTTCGCTTATTACTTTGTTGTTTTATTGCTTTATTATCTTGTTTTAATTATTGTTTTATGTTTATACATCATCTATGGAAAGTTAAATTCAGCGAATTTTAGTCGATTGTATTTTGCTTAATGTGTAAAGTTTTGTTTATAAAACTATATCACATCAAAACAAAATAAATTATTTCTCTTTTGTAAAGGGCAATGCAGTTGTTCAGGTTCGTTTTGTTTTCCTCGGTAGGTAAATGTCTCCAAAGGACTTCCAACTTCCTTTTTTCGGCTCTCAGGGATTTTAACTGGGACGTGAACCAGGAGTTCAAGTGAGCTCTTGGTTTCCTTTTTCGCAATTTAAGAGGGGCAATTGCGTCTAAGGCTTTAGTCATAGAGGCATTGTACATATCTACTAATGTGCCTGGATCAGAAGACTCTGACATTGCATTAAGAGAAGGGAATATGTATGGTAAGATCTTGTCTGCCCAGATATTTCTTTTATTTTGAGTGAGGAGAGGAGGAGCTAGTGGATTGGCCTTGGTAGTAGGGGTGTTAGCTGGAAGAGTAAAGGACAGGAGGAAGTGGTCTGTCCAGGTTTATGCGTAATAGAGGTGATAGTTGCTGCACAATGAAGGTCTGTCACCCAATCTAGCGTTCTACCTTTGTCATGGGTAGCCTCTCCTTGGGTGAAACCATGTTCAGTAGCATATTAGCTACTGCTAGAGCATGTTGATCACTGGGATCGTTGAAGCCCAGGTTAAGATCACCAAGTAAAGGTATTTAGGGCGAGACTTTAGTGTTATCGAATAAAATTATGGAGATGTCCTCGTCAAAGGAGCCAATCGATCCAGGGGGTCTGTAAATAAGGTGGATATTTAGCGTACTGGTGTTAGAGGTAGGTCGTTGAACTGTGAGAAGTTCACAAGACTTGACGACTGAGGCGACTATTCTCATGGCTAGAGTGGACTTTACAATGATGGCTATGCCTCCGCCTCTAGCGTCAGTTCTGTCAGCTCTTATGATGTTGTAATTGTCGGGAACTGCAAGAAGGAGGGCTGGGCCTGCAGCTGCATGTAGCCATGACTCTGTTACTGCTAGAAAGTCAAGGTTATAAACCGTGATCAGATCCGCTATCTGAGTAGCATGCGCTGCCAATGATCTAGCATTAATGAATGCACCTTTAATATTTGGGGTATTGGCATTCGTCAGATAGGTAGGAGGTTTGTCCTGACGTATTTTAAAGTTAGGATTAAGATTGGTCATTGTAGCATTGTTTTTTTTTCCGGCACGGGTATTGGTGTCAGTCAGACCGGCAAGAGGTTTGTCCTGAATTACTTTGATGTTAGAGTCCGGATTCGTTATTATGGCGTTGTTATTCTTTTGAGCATTGATGTTATTATTAAGGATATACGAGGTAATGTGACGACTAGTTTTGGCTACCGTGTTCATGAAGTCTAGATAGTCTAGCACAGAGTCTGTTGTTTCTGACTGTCGTAGGACAAGGTATATCTGTGTCGGTAGGAACACAGTCCATTTGTAAACAGAGAGGGTTAGGAGGTGGTTAGGTTTAGGTTTCATAAGTGGGCAGGTTTTGTTTGCTATAGTTAGGTACTGCTGGTCAAGGAGGTTAGCGTCTAATACTATAGTTTGTAATCCTATAACTCTTAAGGAACACAGTAATGGTATCATCAACTGGCCAGTGGCATACATAGTGCCAGAGAAGGGCCTGAGTTGAAGGCAAAAGCAGAATGTTTTAAAATACTAACCTTCCGAGGTACATGTGCTCAGGATACTGAACAGATATTGGGGCTGGCTAAGGTAGTGAGTAGCATCCACATGCAAAAACATGGAAATGGGTCAATATTAGGGATACAACATGCCACAAGTAATAAAACAGAAGTAGGTCAGCATGAGTGATGCAGCATGCCGCTAGCAAAAACACAGACGTAGGTCAACATGAGTGATGCAGCATGCCGCTAGCAAAAACACAGACGTAGGTCAACATGAGTGATGCAGCATGCCGCTAGCAAAAACACAGACGTAGGTCAACATGAGTGATGCAGCATGCCGCTAGCAAAAACACAGACGTAGGTCAACATGAGTGATGCAGCATGCCGCTAGCAAAAACACAGACGTAGGTCAACATGAGTGATGCAGCATGCCGCTAGCAAAAACACAGACGTAGGTCAACATGAGTGATGCAGCATGCCGCTAGCAAAAACACAAACGTAGGTCAACATGAGTGATGCAGCATGCCGCTAGCAAAAACACAGACGTAGGTCAACATGAGTGATGCAGCATGCCGCTAGCAAAAACACAGACGTAGGTCAACATGAGTGATGCAGCATGCCGCTAGCAAAAACACAGACGTAGGTCAACATGAGTGATGCAGCATGCCGCTAGCAAAAACACAGACGTAGGTCAACATGAGTGATGCAGCATGCCGCTAGCAAAAACACAGACGTAGGTCAGCATGAGTGATGCAGCATGCCGCTAGCAAAAACACAGACGTAGGTCAGCATGAGTGATGCAGCATGCCGCTAGCAAAAACACAGACGTAGGTCAGCATGAGTGATGCAGCATGGCGCTAGCAAAAACACAGACGTAGGTCAGCATGAGTGATGCAGCATGCCGCTAGCAAAAACACAGACGTAGGTCAGCATGAGTGATGCAGCATGCCGCTAGCAAAAACACAGACGTAGGTCAGCATGAGTGATGCAGCATGCCGCTAGCAAAAACACAGACGTAGGTCAACATGAGTGATGCAGCATGCCGCTAGCAAAAACACAGACGTAGGTCAACATGAGTGATGCAGCATGCCGCTAGCAAAAACACAGACGTAGGTCAACATGAGTGATGCAGCATGCCGCTAGCAAAAACACAGACGTAGGTCAACATGAGTGATGCAGCATGCCGCTAGCAAAAACACAGACGTAGGTCAGCATGAGTGATGCAGCATGCCGCTAGCAAAAACACAGACGTAGGTCAACATGAGTGATGCAGCATGCCGCTAGCAAAAACACAGACGTAGGTCAGCATGAGTGATGCAGCATGCCGCTAGCAAAAACACAGACGTAGGTCAGCATGAGTGATGCAGCATGCCGCTAGCAAAAACACAGGCGTAGGTCAGCATGAGTGATGCAGCATGCCGCTAGCAAAAACACAGACGTAGGTCAGCATGAGTGATGCAGCATGCCGCTAGCAAAAACACAGACGTAGGTCAGCATGAGTGATGCAGCATGCCGCTAGCAAAAACACAGACGTAGGTCAGCATGAGTGATGCAGCATGCCGCTAGAAAAAACACAGACGTAGGTCAGCATGAGTGATGCAGCATGCCGCTAGCAAAAACACAGACGTAGGTCAGCATGAGTGATGCAGCATGCCGCTAGCAAAAACACAGACGTAGGTCAGCATGAGTGATGCAGCATGCCGCTAGCAAAAACACAGACGTAGGTCAGCATGAGTGATGCAGCATGCCGCTAGCAAAAACACAGACGTAGGTCAGCATGAGTGATGCAGCATGCCGCTAGCAAAAACACAGACGTAGGTCAACATGAGTGATGCAGCATGCAAAAACACAGACGTAGGTCAACATGAGTGATGCAGCATGCCGCTAGCAAAAACACAGACGTAGGTCAACATGAGTGATGCAGCATGCCGCTAGCAAAAACACAGACGTAGGTCAGCATGAGTGATGCAGCATGCCGCTAGCAAAAACACAGACGTAGGTCAACATGAGTGATGCAGCATGCCGCTAGCAAAAACACAGATGTAGATCAACATGAGTGATGCAGCATGCCGCTAGCAAAAACACAGACGTAGGTCAACATGAGTGATGCAGCATGCCGCTAGCAAAAACACAGACGTAGGTCAACATGAGTGATGCAGCATGCCGCTAGCAAAAACACAGACGTAGGTCAACATGAGTGATGCAGCATGCCGCTAGCAAAAACACAGACGTAGGACAACATGAGTGATGCAGCATGCCGCTAGCAAAAACACAGACGTAGGTCAACATGAGTGATGCAGCATGCCGCTAGCAAAAACACAGACGTAGGTCAGCATGAGTGATGCAGCATGCCGCTAGCAAAAACACAGATGTAGGTCAACATGAGTGATGCAGCATGTCGCTAGCAAAAACACAGATGTAGGTCAGCATGAGTGATGCAGCATGCAAAAACACAGACGTAGGTCAACATGAGTGATGCAGCATGCCGCTAGCAAAAACACAGACGTAGGTCAACATGAGTGATGCAGCATGCCGCTAGCAAAAACACAGACGTAGGACAACATGAGTGATGCAGCATGCCGCTAGCAAAAACACAGACGTAGGTCAACATGAGTGATGCAGCATGCCGCTAGCAAAAACACAGACGTAGGTCAACATGAGTGATGCAGCATGCCGCTAGCAAAAACACAGACGTAGGACAACATGAGTGATGCAGCATGCCGCTAGCAAAAACACAGACGTAGGTCAACATGAGTGATGCAGCATGCCGCTAGCAAAAACACAGACGTAGGTCAGCATGAGTGATGCAGCATGCCGCTAGCAAAAACACAGACGTAGGTCAGCATGAGTGATGCAGCATGCCGCTAGCAAAAACACAGACGTAGGTCAGCATGAGTGATGCAGCATGCCGCTAGCAAAAACACAGACGTAGGTCAGCATGAGTGATGCAGCATGCCGCTAGAAAAAACACAGACGTAGGTCAGCATGAGTGATGCAGCATGCCGCTAGCAAAAACACAGACGTAGGTCAGCATGAGTGATGCAGCATGCCGCTAGCAAAAACACAGACGTAGGTCAGCATGAGTGATGCAGCATGCCGCTAGCAAAAACACAGACGTAGGTCAGCATGAGTGATGCAGCATGCCGCTAGCAAAAACACAGACGTAGGTCAGCATGAGTGATGCAGCATGCCGCTAGCAAAAACACAGACGTAGGTCAGCATGAGTGATGCAGCATGCCGCTAGCAAAAACACAGACGTAGGTCAGCATGAGTGATGCAGCATGCCGCTAGCAAAAACACAGATGTAGGTCAACATGAGTGATGCAGCATGCAAAAACACAGACGTAGGTCAACATGAGTGATGCAGCATGCCGCTAGCAAAAACACAGACGTAGGTCAACATGAGTGATGCAGCATGCCGCTAGCAAAAACACAGACGTAGGTCAGCATGAGTGATGCAGCATGCCGCTAGCAAAAACACAGACGTAGGTCAACATGAGTGATGCAGCATGCCGCTAGCAAAAACACAGACGTAGATCAACATGAGTGATGCAGCATGCCGCTAGCAAAAACACAGACGTAGGTCAACATGAGTGATGCAGCATGCCGCTAGCAAAAACACAGACGTAGGTCAACATGAGTGATGCAGCATGCCGCTAGCAAAAACACAGACGTAGGTCAACATGAGTGATGCAGCATGCCGCTAGCAAAAACACAGACGTAGGTCAACATGAGTGATGCAGCATGCCACTAGCAAAAACACAGACGTAGGACAACATGAGTGATGCAGCATGCCGCTAGCAAAAACACAGACGTAGGTCAACATGAGTGATGCAGCATGCCGCTAGCAAAAACACAGACGTAGGTCAGCATGAGTGATGCAGCATGCCGCTAGCAAAAACACAGACGTAGGTCAACATGAGTGATGCAGCATGTCGCTAGCAAAAACACAGATGTAGGTCAACATGAGTGATGCAGCATGCCGCTAGCAAAAACACAGATGTAGGTCAACATGAGTGATGCAGCATGCAAAAACACAGACGTAGGTCAACATGAGTGATGCAGCATGCCGCTAGCAAAAACACAGACGTAGGTCAACATGAGTGATGCAGCATGCCGCTAGCAAAAACACAGACGTAGGTCAGCATGAGTGATGCAGCATGCCGCTAGCAAAAACACAGACGTAGGTCAGCATGAGTGATGCAGCATGCCCCTAGCAAAAACACAGACGTAGGTCAACATGAGTGATGCAGCATGCTGCTAGCAAAAACACAGACATAGGTCAGCATGAGTGATGCAGCATGCCGCTAGCAAAAACACAGACGTAGGTCAACATGAGTGATGCAGCATGCCGCTAGCAAAAACACAGACGTAGGTCAACATGAGTGATGCAGCATGCCGCTAGCAAAAACAGACGTAGGTCAGCATGAGTGATGCAGCATGCCGCTAGCAAAAACACAGACGTAGGTCAACATGAGTGATGCAGCATGCAAAAACACAGACGTAGGTCAACATGAGTGATGCAGCATGCCGCTAGCAAAAACACAGACGTAGGTCAACATGAGTGATGCAGCATGCCGCTAGCAAAAACACAGACGTAGGTCAACATGAGTGATGCAGCATGCCGCTAGCAAAAACACAGATGTAGATCAACATGAGTGATGCAGCATGCCGCTAGCAAAAACACAGACGTAGGTCAACATGAGTGATGCAGCATGCCGCTAGCAAAAACACAGACGTAGGTCAACATGAGTGATGCAGCATGCAAAAACACAGACGTAGGTCAACATGAGTGATGCAGCATGCCGCTAGCAAAAACACAGACGTAGGTCAACATGAGTGATGCAGCATGCAAAAACACAGACGTAGGTCAACATGAGTGATGCAGCATGCCGCTAGCAAAAACACAGACGTAGGTCAGCATGAGTGATGCAGCATGCCGCTAGCAAAAACACAGACGTAGGTCAGCATGAGTGATACAGCATGCCGCTAGCAAAAACACAGACGCAGGTCAGCATGAGTGATGCAGCATGCCGCTAGCAAAAACACAGGCGTAGGTCAACATGAGTGATGCAGCATGCCGCTAGCAAAAACACAGACGTAGGTCAACATGAGTGATGCAGCATGCCGCTAGCAAAAACACAGACGTAGGTCAACATGAGTGATGCAGCATGCCGCTAGCAAAAACACAGACGTAGGTCAGCATGAGTGATGCAGCATGCCGCTAGCAAAAACACAGACGTAGGTCAGCATGAGTGATGCAGCATGCCGCTAGCAAAAACACAGACGTAGGTCAACATGAGTGATGCAGCATGCCGCTAGCAAAAACACAGACGTAGGTCAACATGAGTGATGCAGCATGCAAAAACACAGACGTAGGTCAACATGAGTGATGCAGCATGCCGCTAGCAAAAACACAGACGTAGGTCAGCATGAGTGATGCAGCATGCCGCTAGCAAAAACACAGACGTAGGTCAGCATGAGTGATGCAGCATGCCGCTAGCAAAAACACAGACGCAGGTCAGCATGAGTGATGCAGCATGCCGCTAGCAAAAACACAGGCGTAGGTCAACATGAGTGATGCAGCAT
Organism: Ambystoma mexicanum; assembly: GCF_040938575.1. Lineage (NCBI taxonomy): Eukaryota > Metazoa > Chordata > Amphibia > Caudata > Ambystomatidae > Ambystoma > Ambystoma mexicanum. The sequence continues at coordinate 1,556,018,733 of NC_090922.1, read as the reverse complement.
GCCGCTAGCAAAAACACAGACGTAGGTCAACATGAGTGATGCAGCATGCCGCTAGCAAAAACACAGACGTAGGTCAGCATGAGTGATGCAGCATGCCGCTAGCAAAAACACAGACGTAGGTCAGCATGAGTGATGCAGCATGCCGCTAGCAAAAACACAGACGTAGGTCAGCATGAGTGATGCAGCATGCCGCTAGCAAAAACACAGACGTAGGTCAGCATGAGTGATGCAGCATGCCGCTAGCAAAAACACAGACGTAGGTCAGCATGAGTGATGCAGCATGCCGCTAGCAAAAACACAGACGTAGGTCAACATGAGTGATGCAGCATGCCGCTAGCAAAAACACAGACGTAGGTCAACATGAGTGATGCAGCATGCCGCTAGCAAAAACACAGACGTAGGTCAGCATGAGTGATGCAGCATGCAAAAACACAGACGTAGGTCAGCATGAGTGATGCAGCATGCAAAAACACAGACGTAGGTCAGCATGAGTGATGCAGCATGCTTACTAAACGTTAGATTAGATAGTGATGCTCGCCGTGCTAGATAATGGTCAGGAACAGTTCACAGAGTAAAACTTCACATGCACAAGGCAGGTATAGTGGAGGGCAAATATGAAAATTGTAGGCACGGTTCGTACATCAAGTGGTATAATCAGACGTACTATGCAGTGTATAGAGGGCAGACACAGGGTACTAGGATAACGCAGTGAGCCGTAAAGTGGCTTAGTACTACTAATTTGGTATCGAAATGTGTTGGCTATTTGCCAACTGAGTACTTAGACATGGGGAGGTACGCAGGCAAGATGAGACAAGTGAGCTATTTAGAACAATGGCTGTTGAGCGTAAGAGGTCTGCTGAAGTCAGCAGGCAATCCTAGGCCCTACCATTGTGATAGATTGTGACGGTAACACATGAGTACAAGGTATAATCCGACAAACACAGTATGGCAGTAGGGATCCGAAATAACGGCAACACCAACAATGGCTGCTGGATCCAGCTGAGGCAGATTAGTGTCAAGACAATGAACCCCACTTGCCATCTAGCAACCAGTGGCTGCTGGATCCAGCTGTGGCAGATTAGTGTCAGACAATGGACTCCCACTTGCCATCTAGCAACCAGTGGCTGCTGGATCCAGCTGTGGCAGATTAGTGTCAGACAATGGACTCCCACTTGCCATCTAGCAACCAGTGGCTGCTGGATCCGATCCAGCTGTGACAGATTAGTGGCAAGACAATGGACCCCCACTTGCCATCTAGCAACCAGTGGCTGCTGGATCCAGCTGTGTCAGATTAGTGTCAGACAATGGACTCCCACTTGCCATCTAGCAACCAGTGGCTGCTGGATCCGATCCAGCTGTGACAGATTAGTGGCAAGACAATGGACCCCCACTTGCCATCTAGCAACCAGTGGCTGCTGGATCCAGCTGTGTCAGATTAGTGTCAGACAATGGACTCCCACTTGCCATCTAGCAACCAGTGGCTGCAGGATCCAGCTGTGGCAGATTAGTGTCAGAAAATGAACGCCCACTTGCCATCTAGCAACCAGTGGCTGCTGGATCCAGCTGTGGCAGATTAGTGTCAAGACAATGAACCCCAATTGTCATCTAGCAACCAGTGGCTGCTGGATCCAGCTGTGGCAGATTAGTGTCAAGACAATGAACCCCACTTGCCATCTAGCAACCAGTGGCTGCTGGATCCGATCCAGCTGTGACAGATTAGTGGCAAGACAATGGACCCCCACTTGCCATCTAGCAATCAGTGGCTGCAGGATCCAGCTGTGGCAGATTAGTGGCAAGACAATGGACCCCCACTTGCCATCTAGCAATCAGTGGCTGCTGGATCCAGCTGTGGCAGATTAGTGTCAGAAAATGAACGCCCACTTGCCATCAAGCAAACAGTGGCTGCTGGATCCAGCTGTGGCAGATTAGTGTCAAGACAATGAACCCCACATGTCAAGACAATGAACCCCAATTGTCATCTAGCAACCAGTGGCTGCTGGATCCAGCTGTGGCAGATTAGTGGCAAGGCAATGGACCCCCACTTGCCATCTAGCAACCAGTGGCTGGTGGATCCAGCTGTGGCAGATTAGTGTCAGACAATGGGCTCGCACTTGCCATCTAGCAAACAGTGGCTGCTGGATCCAGCTGTGGCATATTAGTGTCAGGCAGTAGACCCCCACTTGCCATTTAGCAAACAGTGACTGCTGGATCCAGCTGTGGCAGATTAGTGTCAGGCAATGAACTCCCACTTGCCATCTAGCTAACAGTGACTGCTGGATCCAGCTGTGGCAGATTAGTGTCAGGACAATGGTCTCACTTGTGCATTTTTTCCACATTCACAAAGGACAGTCTTGTTACCCAGGGGGCTGGCACAATGGGCCTTATAACAAGTACAGTGGTGCATTAGAAAACAGCGGTAACGTGACGTTAATTTAGTAAACACCACATTACCTCACTACCATTCTGCAGGTTTGGTGCAAAAGCTTGGAGTAAAATCTGCCACCTTAATGAAAAAGTCATATTGGGATATTACTGCCGGTGGTAATCCCGCCGAAATTCACATCCTGTCCTATAGACTACAAAACATGGGGCTTTACACTGCCTGCCACCACTTGTAATCAGGCTTTAAATCCTCTGAATCAAGTGGTGCTAACGGTAATTCTGTTTCATGGTATTCCAGTGGGTTTACCACCAGAATACTGCCAAACATTTAATGAGGCCCCATATCTTGGACATCATACTGGCACCAAAAGACCACCAGGGCTAAAAAGTGTTAAACCGAACTAGCCTCACAACTTCCCTGAGGTGTTCAGTTTCTGGAGTTCCCACATAAGCCATCATGGAGTTCCTCACGGGAGCGAGAGTCCTTGTCCCCAAAGAGGGAGTCTCGCCTGGTGAGGTCTCACTTGCCTCAACCCCTAGGGAAATGTTACAGAGCGGGCGCATCTGCCTAGCCTCACAAGTGGGGGGCTCCCCCTTGTCACAGTCCATACACCCAGCCCATAAAATGTCATTCATGGCACAACAGTGACAATAGCCCACAAGCACCGGCAGCGTTCTATCAAGTACATTTTGGGGTAATTAGTTGCTCGTGCTGTTGTCTTTTTGGCCAATTGGGTATTTCAAACTGTGGTCATTATGCACGGAATAGTAGTGATTCATGTTCAGGGCTGGCTCTATGCAGAGGGTCTTGGAGCACCTTACAGGGTCCAGAGTTTGAAAAGGTGGGGGGTAAAACAGAAGTTACACAATGTTTTCAGGACAGGATAGGAAGAGGAGGATAGGCAAGTAGAAGCAGTGGAGGTAGAATGGCAGGGTTATGTACTGGGGGAACAGGTATGTTTGGAGGCTCTTTCTGAAAGTGGTGATGGAGGGGGCATTGTGGATGTGAAGAGGTAGGGCGTTCTATGCTCCGGGTGCCCACTGAGTAAGTGTGTTTGGATGTGCATGTTAGTTTGCAGAGTGGAACGTGTAGAAGATGTTGGCTGGCTTGTCTGGCGTTTGTGTGGTTGATGGGTTTGAGTTTGTTGTGAAGGTAAGATGGGGTTTTGTGAAACAATGACAGTCCTTTGAAAGCAGTTCTTTGATGTACAGGGAGTCTGTGTGGATGGGCGACAGCTGGGGGGATGTGTGAATATTTCAGTAGCTCTGGCTGCTGCCTTTTGTATGGCATGCAGGGGGGCAAGGATGTTATTGGGGCGACCAATGAAGAGAGCATTGCCATAGGCCAGCTTGATCTTTCGTAGCAGGTGTAGTTGTAGGTTGCATGTTTTGGTGACAGCAGCTGAGTAGTGTGTGTAGGAAAGGTGGTGCTCGGTGGAAAAGCCAAGGGGCTGGATAGGTGTGGAGAGGGATATGTCTGGACTGTCCATGGCAAGTTCTTTGATCGAGGGCATGATTTAATGTTTGTGTCTGGCACTGGAGATGAGGAGGTATTCTGTTTTGGAAGGTTTGAGCCTGAAGAAGTTGGTGGCCATTCTGGTAGTGATGCTGGAGAGACAGCTTTTTAGGGCATGGAGATGTGAGTGGAATGACTTCTGGAAGTGTATTTGTGTGTCGCGTGCATATTGGCGGAAATCAAAGTTGTGTTTAGGTTTTATCCAAGGGATTCAACATGTAGGATGAAGAGGAGTGAAGGCAGAGAGGAGCAATGCAGGACCACGTGCCTGACCGAGGAGGAGTCGGATGGAAAAGGGGGGCATGGAGACGAAGTGCTTCCTATCAGTAAGGAAGGAGGTCAACCTGTTGAGGTTGGTGCTTGAGAGTTTCTTCCCGTGGGACAGGATGCAGAGTAGAATGTTGCGGTCAATGGTGCTGAAGACTGCAGAGAGGTAGAAGAGTACACGTAGTGAGGTGTGTCCTTGGTCTGTGAAGTTGTGGAGTTCATCGAGTATGTCTAGCAGTTTCCGTGCTGTGTCCAGGTTGAAAACCAGATTGGAAGGGGTTCAGCAGATTGCTTGTGGGTTCGTGTACATGTAGCAGAGTCGCGTTATGGCTGATTAGTGTTGGGGCAGAGGTTTTCATGGAGTGTCGAGGGATTTATTTTTTAGGAGGGGTGGGATTTATAGGTGATGCAATTAGATGCGATTAAGGGGGACATGCATCATCCAGAAAGTATGCAGGTTTAATTTTTGCAGTAAGGGTGACAAGGGTGCCTGTGTCGAGTGGGTGGAAGGTGTTCCGTGAATTGAATGGTTGGGAGCAGGGCAGTGGGAGAGTATTTACATTTCATTTACATTGATTTATTTAGACTGTGCACAATTGACCCGTAGGCATGATGGCGCAACAAGACACACAAAACATAAGATAGAACAAAAGCTAAACATAAGCAGCATTAGTGATATCAAGAATAAAACAGGATAAAGTGCCTGAAAAAGTGAACAATACACACAACTTAATCAGATAAATCAGTTCAAAGCAATGTTCAACTTTGAAGACTGAGGTAAATGGTTACATTTGGTGATTCTATTTAGAAACGTAGGTAAAGTACTCAGTCCACATCCCACCACAATGCAATCAGTGTTATCCTTATTACACCAGTTCCCAATGTGAATTCTCCAGATAACTCTAAAATCTGAAGTTCTGATACAGTTAGGGGCCACTTGAATATTACGTCAGACTAAGATTGTATTCTTTAGGGCCCTCTTGATTCAAAATAAGACAGTTTCTCTACATTAGTTATTATAATGTTTCTGGACTCCATTGCAAAGCTCCTTATGGCGGGATCAGTGATTTTTGTCGTCGTTTTTTTCAGTCGTGGATCCTTGTGGCCTATGGTGGTCGATGGATCCGTAGGCTTGATAGTTGGACCAGCGCCCTTTAAGGGTCTTCCAGCCCCTGGCTAGTAGCAGTGGCTGCTACTTTTGTCTGTAAAGGCGTCGCCAGATGGGTAGCAATTATGAGCTCTGTTTGAGTTCATTGATGAAGTGCAGGGTGGCCAAAACACTTTCTAGTCACATTGGCCTCAACATTTACAGGATTCTGCAGGCAGGACAGCCGAGATTCGCAAGTTTTCTGCCAGACTGTCATCACCCAGGAGTGCAGTTCTCAAAATTGTGTCATGCCCCAAAGCCCTGCAACAACTGGTCCTTATAGTCGGGCCAGTTATAAGTAACAGTTCCAAGGAGTGGGGCAGGTCAGGAGAAGAGCACGATCAAGAGAGGATGGAGGCTCTGAGACCATTATTAGTATCACTATTGAGTTGTTTAATATCCCCTAGCAGCTCTAAAAGGAGACCCTGTTCCCTTTGGAGCTTCTCGCTTCTCTCAGCACTTAGGCCTAATACCTCTGAGAATTGGTTGTCCCTCCCTTGATAGGCAGAGGGGAGAGTTTGCCTGAAGTGTATTCTGGAGTTGAAGTAGTCCAAGAGGGAGCTGCATACTGCAGTGTATGGCAGAGTGGAGGGTATGGATGGAGCATTGGAGAGGTATTTGACAAAGTTGAATAGTTTTCGTACACAACTGATGGCAGATTGGTGTTCTTGGAGGTAATGAGTGGCTTTGGCATCGCCTATGGCTATTTTGTATTTGGTGCAGCAGGGTCGAGTGGTGTTCTGGTTCAGGAAATGGGTTGTTTTACTAAGCATTTTTCAGGCGTCTTGTTTCCCGCTTGACAGAAAAGAGGAAGCTGTTCAACCATGGCGATATTTTGTTGTGATGACAACGTAATTGTTTACTACGGATGTGCGTGTGGGATGAAGGGAGATTGTGCGAGTAGTGCCAAGGCTGTGTCATAATGTGTTTGGTTTGCCTAGCTGGGGCGTAAGTGGGAGGTGTGGGGGATCTTGTGTGCTAGAATGTGTGTGAAAGGGGGTAGCAAAGAGGTCTGACCACAACACACAGATTCGATTTTCCATGGAGATGTTGGATGCAAGTACAACGTCCCAACCGGGGAAAGAGGTTCAGACTGCATAAAATCTATCCGCGAGGAGAGCTGGTCATGCAGTGTTTTAGCATTTTGATGTTGGTTTGGCAGTTCTGCACACGTGTCTTTTGAAGTTAACTTTAACACACTTCAGAGAGCATCACATGGTGAAAGGAGGAGCAGAAACAATGTTGCTTAGTATATTTAGGGGTGAAACCAGGATGTTGCAAGAGCGTGTAGCCAGCATTGAATTATGTGACGTTAAAGGGATATATTGTTTATTTTGCATTCAGAAAAGCTTTTTGTAGCTGGTGAGAAGGTGACACAAGTGCCCAGCAGTACAAACATGAAGGAGGGTAAATATGGCTTCTGTAATATAGGGGCTGTTGGCCACGTTAGCAAGAGTTCTGCCATTTTTGATTAGGCCACGGTAGGCTAGAGTGTTAGGCCGTGATCTGCATTTTGGAAGCTTTCGTTTTTTAATTAGACGATAGTCCACCTTCCCCCAGAGTGAGTTCAGAGAGCCATGGCCGTTGGCGACAGGGAAAAGCGTTGCGCAGACAGTAACTAATGGTGTAAAGCCGAGCCGCCTACAGGTGCTGGAAACGGAATGCATTATATTAGTTTGTTCTTAGCGATTAGAGTCACAGCTCGAAGGACATATTTATGAGAAGAAGGCTTGGTACATAGGTAAGGTGTTGAACTAGGATGTGGTTATAGTGCCCCCATCGATAAGTGGCAGTTCAGTGGTACTACAGGTGGCATGCTAAATAAAGGTTGAGGTCTCATATTCACGTGAATAACCTGTCACCGCATAGTACCTGGCAAGTTAGTGAACCAGGTCTATCCGCAAGAAGATGAAGAAAGGACGGAAAGGTCTGGGACCCGTGTTTACTAGAGGTGTACCGAACGTCGGCTTCGAGTAAATGTTTGGCCGAATTCCAGCTGAAAGCAGCTATTCGGCATTCAGCAGAACACTTCCTGGAATGTTACTTGAAGCCGAAGTTGCACCCTGCTCTGCAAGCTTGAATTATTCTCATTGATGCTTGCATGAAAGTGTGAGCCATTATTATTACTGGACAGCAGGTGACGCCATTACATTAGAAGGGAGACGTATCCTGATGAGTAGATGGTGCACAGTATCCACTGGTGCGCAGAGCATTACTCCCATGCAGGGGGGCTTTCTTCTCTGCAAACTTAAGTGCAGCTTCTTTGATGTGTTTGTGCGCAGAATTCATGTTTTAGGATGTCCGCTGTCGGAGAGTTTGGTTGTTTACTTCAGAAGATAAAATCTGTTGTGCATGGAATAACCTGCCTCCAATAACGAAGGAAAGTGCCACATTAGGTGTGAATTACGCTGCAGCGTGGGCACAACTGACGGGAGTTGGGAACATTGGACTGAAAGTGGGTTGCCCTTGCTTGACATGCGCATTCTGTTACCTCAAATATGCCACGGGTGCCATTATTATTAGCAGGTCTTTAATGGCTGGATTAAAAGGAAGCAGCACGTTTTTCTTCGAGGACGCTGCTATTAACGTCGAGCCATAGCATTGAAGGCCTGTTTTTGTTGTCAGTTTAAAGAACAGAGTTGTAGTAAAGTGCAACCCTTCCACGGGGGGGAGGGGCGAGGGGAGGGCGTGGGGTTAATAACTATTATCATCGCAGACATGGTTAAAACCACTATTGTTCTTTTGGCGTGAGTAGCCTGTTCAGGTCAGCAGCACGGCTCTAGGCATTTAATCTGTCAGCAACACCCAAGTGGGGGTCCCTCGCCATTAGTCTGCAGGACATGGGCTGGTTCAGAAAGTGAACTTCCCACTCGTGTCCTTGGACATTGCAGTGCAATCAGTGGGATTCAAGTTTTGGCCTTGGACTAATTCGCTGGAGCAGATCATGAGTGGCAGTGATCACTTCTACTGCTGCCCCCCATAAACTGCAGGCCACTGGAGAGAGCGCCGCCAAAGTCTCTGCCTCCCTGAATCAATGGACGGGTCGCTCAAGCATGCTTCAGTTTACAGCCCGGCGAATGCTTTTAAATGCAAATCAATGCAGATAACAGGTGGGGTTAATAGGCCTCTGTCCAGGGCAGCTTTGATTCTTTACTTGGTGGGATGCCAAAGAGAAGTTGCGGGGGGTGGGGAGCGGCAGTCCATTGCCAACACACATGTATGAATGCGCCATGAGCTTTCTTCTCTACTCTTCAATCACCACTGCTACGTCATTAGCAGCGGGGGTCACAGAAGGGAAGATAGGAAAGCTTATAGTGATGGAGGAAGCAGCAGCACACTGATCATGAATGAGGCCTCGCCCTGACGGGGCTCAGCGGGAGGAAGCAGCAGCACACTGATCATGAATGAGGCCTCGCCCTCATGGGACGCAGCAGCAGGAAGCAGCACACTGATCATGAATGAGGCCTCGCCCTGACGGGGCTCTGCAGGAGGAAGCAGGACACTGATCCCAGTGCATCAGTGGTCACCTCTTTATTCACACTCGTTTTTTAAAGTAATGATCCAATAAAGAACCTGTGTTGTGGACAAGGGTTTGAAAATGTGCATTTGATACTGAAAGCAATTACAGAAAAACTAGTTGCCATAAATATGTTGACCAAAAAGAGATGTGCACTATTTCAATAGCATTCAGATGTCCGCATTTGGTGTGCCAAATGCATTTGTTTCTTAGGTCATTTTTCATTGGCATCATATAATAATAATAATTTAGCATTTATATAGCGCTAGGAACCCTTGGGTATCTGAGCGCTGCTTATTATTACCCACGGGGTGTGGTGCTCATTTATCGACCTCGGAAGGATGAAAGGCCGAGTTTGGCCCCGCCGGGATTCGAACCTGCGTCAGCAGGCTCTGCACCAATGTGCCACTTGACCGCCTATGCCTCCTATAAAAAAATGCAAAAGTTACCATTTCACATTCTCTTTTGTTACGATTAGGTCTTGAAAGACAGCTTACAAGCCATTTATTATAATTTCCTGGAATTGCATTCTGGTATTTGTAGGCTTCAAGATAGGGTGAAAACGCAACATGTGTACTCTTTTTGCTTAACATACTATTTATAAGTACTATGCATGTCCTTCACTGAAGTCCTGTTAAAACAAGCATTGGCAAAGCCAACTGTTTGGCTTGTTATGCATACCTTGACACATTTCAAGTAGTAATCTACTATTCGGTCACTATTCGGCTTCGGCCGAATACGTCCGACAACTATTTGGCTTCGGCCGAATAGTAAATGTACTATTCGGTACACCCCTAGTGTTTACCGAAGTGGATCAAAAGGCAAGGGAAAGGGGGTCTTTCCCCTGGTATTACAAAGTGTCACATTGAGTTTGGAAGATACCAGGGGATGAGAGACATTCCCCCTGGTATTACAAAGTGTCACATTGAGTTTGGAAGATACCAGGGAAAGGGGGTCATTCCCCTGGTATTACAAAGTGCAGCATTGAGTTTGGAAGATACCAGTGGAAGAGAGACATTCCCCCTGGTATTACAAAGTGTCACATTGAGTTTGGAAGATACCAGGGAAAGGGGGTCATTCCCCTGGTATTACAAAGTGCAGCATTGAGTTTGGAAGATACCAGTGGAAGAGACATTCCCCCTGGTATTACAAAGTGTCACATTGAGTTTGGAAGATACCAGGGAAAGGGGGTCATTCACCTGGTATTACAAATTGCGGCATTGAGTTTAGAAGATACCAGGGAAAGGGGGTCATTCCCCTGGTATTACAAAGTGCAGCATTGAGTTTGGAAGAGACATTCCCCCTGGTATTACAAAGTGTCACATTGAGTTTGGAAGATACCAGGGAAAGGGGGTCATTCACCTGGTATTACAAATTGCGGCATTGAGTTTAGAAGATACCAGGGGAAGGGAGACATTCCCCCTGGTATTACAAATTGTCACATTGAGTCTGGAAGATACCAGGGGAAGGGAGACATTCCCCCTGGTATTGCAAAGTGTGGCATTGAATCTGGAAGATACCAGGGGAAGGGAGACACTCCCCCTGGTATTGCAAAGTGTGGCATTGAGTCTGGAAGATACCAGGGGAAGGGAGACACTCCCCCTGGTATTGCAAAGTGTGGCATTGAGTCTGGAAGATACCTGTGAATTGGAAAACGAACTCATGTTCAAGTGCTGGTCCGCATTGGGGTGATCCCATTTATGTAGAGTTCTCTCGTGCACATTGCATCCGATATGGCTTTGTCAGGGGTTCCGGGCCCACAAATGTTCATGCCTACCCCAGGCCCACCCAGGATTAAGTGGAGCCCCTGGAGGAGAGGATTTTTGCACTATGTGAAAGCTACATGTGGCAATGGGATATCCACTGAACGGAAGGTGTCAATGTTTATGCATGTCCTAGGCTATGAAGGACAGAGGATCTATGAGACGCTCCCAGACACTGTGCAGAATTGGATATGGAAGGTGGAGAGAATGATTTTGACGCAGCGCTAACCAAACTAGACAAACACTTTGAGTCAAAGATAAGCACTGTGCTTGAGAGATACCACTTTGGAATGAGATTCCAACATGAAGGGGAGACCGTGGAAGAGTACATCACGGCGCTGAGACACCTGTCCTTGAATTGCAAATCTGGTGGGGGGCTGAATGAGCATATAAAGTAGGGCTGTACCGAACTTCGGCTTCGAGTAAATATTCGGCCGAATTTCGGCTGAAAATCAGCTATTCGGCTTCGGCCGAAGGTTCTTGGAATACTTGCTTGAAGCCGAAGTTAAAAAAAAAAAATCTTTTTTTTTTTTTTGTAAGTCCTCTTTCTATGATTGACAATCGTCTCTCAATGTGAGAGACGATAGCCAATCCTAGAAAGTAGGACAGTGGGAAAAGCAGCAGTAGCCACTAAGCTGATAGCTTACTGGCTGCTGCAAGCAGCACAAGAAAAATACCCTGCACCGAGGCCGAGACTAGAAGAAGACGACCAGAAGAAAGATGGACATCGAGGCGGCATCAGGTAAGTCTTTTGTTCGTATATTTATAAAAATGTATACGTGTGTTGTGAGTCCAGCTCTTCTGATAAAGCGTGCTCTCCGTGTCTGTGTGCCATTCTATGTGCTGTGGTGCCCTGCGGGAGGGGGGGAATGGGGGGAGAGGGGTACGGCATACTTTTTACTCATACCTTGTGTCTGCAGGGGGAGAGGGGGGGTTGAAACCGTGTATTTTTTGTGTGGCTGTGAGGACCCATTCAAGTCTTTGCAGAGGTATGAGGCCTGCTTTATGGGTTGCAGCCGGCAAATGCCTGCGAGTTGAGTGGTATTTGTTTACCCCTTTCAGCCCAATCCCAGGACCCAAATACCCTGCCACGTGCAGTGGCTCTTCTCCTAGAGTTCTCTCACACCACCCTAGCGCTTCAAACACTGGATCCATGCCCCCAATCCCAGGACCCAAATACCCTGCCACGTGCAGTGGCTCTTCTCCTAGCGCTTCAAACACTGGATCCATGCTTGCCTGCAAAGTTTCCTCCCCATGCCAACTAGCCGGCTCATGGGGAAATAATGCCTTCATTTACTGCATAGCACTCAAAGCATTTTATTTTAAAATATGTGTATTTAGGCTATCTCGCGATCCTTAAAGGAAATTCTGGATTACTTCTCAGAGTGGGCCTGTACATGCACCCCCCCCTCCCACACCCCCCAATAACATGGTGAAAGAAGAATGCACTGGCACAGTTTGAACTGCGTTTACTTGCAATACAATGGCATGGCTTGCATTTGGGAAAACAGCTTTCGACCTGCATTAGCATTCTAGAATATGTAGTCACTGCCCACAAGAGTACATCGCAGAACTCTGCCCCGCCACGCTACCAATGTCACTGCCAAGTTGTAGTCCTATTTTAAAGTTTGAGGCTTATCCTGTTTCTTTGATTTAGCAAACAAATAGCAGCATAGAAGCATGTCTAGCTCTGGGAAGTGATGTGTGTCAGGGATGCTTGGAGCCTTCAACTAAAGCTCCAAAGGTTGGCACGGTGCTAGGCAAAGGGCAGAGATGAGCTGGCATGCACACAAAGCAAAAGGCTGGCATTATAAAAGCAAAGGCTAAGCGTACCCTCACCCAGGGCACGTCTTCCTTTGAAACCATCACAGTAAAACCGTCCTAGTGGGCAGGAGGCAATACGAGAAATACAGGCTGTGAAGGGCATCGCTTGCAAAGGGGGTACATGAGGGGCCGGGCAGAGCGAGTGGCAGGGGAAGAGGGGTAGAGATAGAGAGAGATGGGGAGGGGGGGATGGAGTAAAGCACAGATAGGCAGAGAGTGAGAGACAGCGGGAGAGCGAGAGACAGAGAGAGAAGCAGAGGGAGGAGAGAGAGGGGAAGTGAGGTACAGATAGAGAGAAACAGAGAGAGAGCTACAGGGAGAGAAAGCGGGAGAGAGAGAGAAAGGGAGAGAGAGGGAAACAAAGGGAGGAGTGAGAGAAGAAGAAACAGACAGGGAAACAGTGTGAAAGATTAAAATATTGCGAGAGAGAGAGGGAGACAGAGGTATGGATAGAGAGAGAGAGGCACCTAGAGGGCGAGAGAGACAGGCAGAGAGGAAGACAGAGTGATGGAAGAGAGAGAGAGAAAAAGAGGTTGAAGATAGAAGGATAAGCAGGAGAGAGATAGTGGGACAGAGCAAGCCACTTGGAGTCCGATCCTAGCAGGATCCTTGCAATGCTTTTATTTTTTATTTTTATGGTGCCCCCACCCACCCCCTCCGTTGTCCCGCAATGTTCTCCCATGTCCCCCCACCCCCTCTGTTGTCCCGTGGTGTTCTGCAATGTCCCCCCACCCCCTCCATTGTCCCGTGATGTTCTCCCATGTCCCCTCCGTTGCGGCGCATCGCAGTATTGGCCAAATTTTCCCATAGGGAAAGGGTTAGGCTTGCTGAAAATGTGTAATATGGGGCCAATTTAAAAATTATTTCTAGGGCCTCTTTTGGTTGTGCAAATGCTCAAATGGGGTTGAAAAAGGGCAGCTGATTGTGTGCATCCATGATGCGCGCATTCACATGCTCTTTACTGTCTTGCGAAGCAGTATTTCTCATGTGCTGGACAATGTATTTAAAAAAACAACTATTCGGCTCACTATTCGGCTTCGGCCGAATAGTTTTGCTAACTATTCGGTATTCGGCCGAATAGTAATTTCACTATTCGGTACACCCCTACTAATATAAAGGGACCAATTTATGTTGCACTGCTCAAATGATAAGATCCGCGAGGAGGTGTGGTTGAAAGATGACCCTGGTTTGGAGGTAGTCATAGGTATTGCTAAGAGAATAGGACATACCCTACAATGTGTGGCGACATTAACCAATAAAGATACAAAGCCCTCCCAAGCAACTGAGGTGCTGAGAGTGGGTGACAAGATGGTCCAAGATAAAAAAGGAAACAGAAAGATAAATATGTGAAGTGAAATGATGTTATTCAGGGTAAAGGTGGGGAAAGTCAGATGGGTAGTAAGGTGACCCAGAAAGATGGTGGGCAGAAAGGTCCAAAGAGGGATGACCGATTATGCTTCAGGTGTGGAAGTGCACGCCATTTATCCGCCTCTCCCATATGCCCTGGGAGGTGAGCCAACTGCAATATATGTAAAAAGTGGGGGCATTTTATAAAATTGTTGTAAGAATTACCGTATTAGTGGGGGAAAGGGGACTATATTTGTTGAGGAATGTGATATAGGATCATCAGATGAAGGAGGAGATTCAGAGAATGATTGTCACAGTGAACATGGTGGAGTGTACTGAGGAGGATGAGTGTGAACATCCATCTGCTTGGGTTGTGTTGAATGTACAGCGAGTGAAAATGTTAGCAGATTCGTGTTCAAAAATCACATTGATGTCACGGGCTACGTATGAGAAAATTGTATGTGGTCGAATGGAAGATTTAGGCCCGTCTGACAAGAATCCTGGAGGCTACAATGGGGGAAGAATAGAATTGTTGGGATGTTGTACCGCTCATTTCAGTTTTAAAGGAAGGACAACTTGTGATAAGATTTACGTTACAAAGAAAGGAGAGACCCTGCTTGGATAGAGGGAGCAAAGGGGATTAGGCATCAGACTGGATCCAAATAGCAAAGAACAAGTGCTAAATATAGGTAACGCTTTAGGAACTGGTGAAAACAGTCTAATTGAGAAGTACCCGGAAGTCTTTAACAAAGGTGTGGGATGTCTCAAAGGGATGGTGCACAAGATTGTATTGAAAGATGGGAGCAGGCCTGTTTGTGCCAAACTAAGACCCTTGCCAGTGACCATGCGCGATGCGGTAAGGGAGGAGCTGAGGAAACTAGAGAAGGCGGGGATTATTGAACCTGCTAAAGCTGTAGAGTGGATTTCCCCGGTGGTAGTGGTAAAAAAAGTCTAATGGTGATTTAAGGGTTTGTGTAGACTTGAGGGAACTTAATAGGTGTGTGATAGCTGACCGACATCCTCTTCCAAATATGGGTGAACTATTGAGTCGGATTGGAAATGCGAAATTGTTTGCTAAGTTAGATATGGCAAGTGCATATCACCAAATTAATTTGGATGTTGAATCTCGAAAACTTACAGCTTTCATCACTTATGAAGGGATTTACCAGTTTCGCGGCATGCCCTTTGGACTGATATCAGCCTCATCGGTGTTCCAAAAAGTCATGGATAAGCTGTTGAAGGGAGTGAATGATGTTTGGTGTTTTCAGGATGATGTGCTTGTATGTGGGAGGAGTGAGGAGGAATTGGAGAAGAGGGTGGAGACGGTGTTGAGGATCTTTAAGGATCATGGCATAACACTGCGAGGGGAAAAGTGTGTTTTTTCTACCCGAGTGGTAGAGTATTTGGGTCATGAGATATCTCAGGATGGCCTGAGACCAAAAAGAGATTTGGTAGATGGTATAAAAAGGATGCAACCTCCGAGAAATAAAGCTGAATTGAGATTGTTTCTAGGGACGATAGAATTTTATCATTGATTTGTGGAAAATGATGCTGATGGCATAATTAGATTGAGAGCCCTTTTGAGGAGAGGAGTGGAATTTGAGTGGGACAGAAAATGTGAGAAAGAGTACCTTCCCATGAGAAGAGGCGCTAGAGATCATGGCCTACCTATACCTTCCCATGAGAAGGGGCGCTAGAGATCATGGTCTACCTATACCTTACCATGAGAAGGGCGCTAGGGATCATGGCCTACCCGTACCTATCCATAAGAAGAGGCGCTAGAGATCGTGGCCTGCCTGTACCTTCCCATGAGAAGAGGCACTAGAGATCATTGCCTACCCGTACCTTCCCATGAGAAGGAGCGCTCGAGATTGTGGCTTACCCGTGCCTTCCCATGAGAAGAGGCACTAGAGATCGTGGCCAACTAGTACCTTCCCATGAGAAGAGGCGCTAGAGATCATGGCCTACCTGTACCTATCCATAAGAAGAGGCGCTAGAGATCGTGGCCTGCCTGTACCTTCCCATGAGAAGAGGCACTAGAGATCATTGCCTACCCGTACCTTCCCATGAGAAGGAGCGCTAGAGATTGTGGCTTACCCGTGCCTTCCCATGAGAAGAGGCACTAGAGATTGTGGCCTACCTATACCTTCCCATGAGAAGAGGCGCTAGAGATCATGGCCTACCCGTACCTTCCCATGAGAAGGGGCGCTAGAGATTGTGGTCTAACCTAGCATTCTAATGCGAAGGGGTATGATATGATATGATATGATATGATATGGCATTTGTAACGCGCCTATACACAAGTGTTTCAAGGCGCGACGAGGCAGGGAGGGGGGGAACAAGGGGAAGACAGACAACGATCCTACTAGGCCAGGTGTCATTCAGACCGCCCAAGTGCAGGGGTAGGGGGAAGGGAAAAAGTGCAAGGGGAAGGGGGAGGGGGGGAGTGCAGTACAAATAGTAGAATAGAATAAAATAGTAAATAAATAGGGCCAGCTGGTGGCAAGTGCAAGGTAAGTGCAGACAAGTGCTGGGGGGGGGCTGTAGTGATACAGAGACAGTCCCGCAGTGCAGGGGTTGCCAGGGAGGCAGTGCAAGTGAAGAGTGACTGGGCCCAGGACCGAGGTTGGTGCGAGTGGCCCAGTTGCAGAATCAGTGCGGTTTTGGTGAAGAATTTAGCAGGGGAGAGGGAGAGAGAAAGCAGAAGTGAAGAGGAAGGTTTTGAGGTGCTTCCGGAACCGGAGATGGTTCTCCTCAAGTTTCAGGGAGGCAGGAAGGCTGTTCCAGAGGGAGGCCCCTGCCGTGGAGAGAGATCTACCCCCAGCTCGTTGCTTCGAGAAGAGGCTGACCCTGAGGGAGTTGGAGACCGATGAGCGTAGGGCTCGGGAAGGAAGATATTTAGGAAGAGAGAGTTGAAGGTATTTAGGCCCCAGGCCCCAGAAGGCCTTGTGGACAATGCAGAGGGTTTTGAACTTAATCTTCGCAGCCACTGGGAGCCAGTGTAGAGATTTCAGTCCTGGAGAGATACGGTCCCTGGGCTTGAGGCCAAGGACAAGTCTCGCAGTTCTGTTCTGGATGAGTTGCAGAGGGCGGAGAGTGGAGGCAGGCAGATTAAGATAGAGGCTGTTACAGTAGTCCAGCTTCGAGAGAACCAGGGCTCGGGAGACAGTGAGCTTCTGGGGGAAGGAGAGGAAGGGAAGAATACCTCTGAGGAGGTGCAGCTGGTAATGTGACTTCTTAGAGACGTCAGATATATGAGGAGAGAAGGAGAGTGTGGAGTCGAAGATGACCCCGAGGTTTTTTGCCTTGCAGGTAGGAGCAGGAAGAGGGCCAAGAGAGGCCGGCCAGAGAGCTGCAGGGAAGGAGGGAGTGGGTGTGCCGATGAGTAGGATCTCAGTCTTACTAGCATTAAGGCAGAGGTCATTGGCAGCACACCATTCCTGGATAGCAGACAGACAGTCAGAGATGAGGGAGGGAGAGGAGGAGGCCGAGGGTAGCCTGAAAATGAGCTGGGTATCGTCCGCATAGCACTGAAAGTTGGGGCAGAGGGCGGCGATGCGGTGGGCAAGGAGTGCCAGATACTGGTTGAACAGCCAGGGAGAGAGATTAGATCCCTGGGGAACGCCAAAGGTGGAGAAAAAGATGTCAGAGAGGAAGGACCCAAGTTGGACCTGGGAGGGTCGATTGGAAAGGAAAGAGGTCAGCCACGCCAGAGCCTGACCAGTGATACCCAGGTTATCACGGAGACGGTTGAGCAGGATGGCATGGTTGACAGTGTCAAAGGCAGAAGAGAGATCGAGCAGAATGAGAACACACGGAGTGTTGGAGTCGAGGTTCAAGAGCAGGTCCTCACGGATGTTCAGGAGAGCAGTTTCCGTGCTTCTGGCCGCTCTGAAGCCAGATTGATGGTCATGGAGACTATCAACAGCTTCAGCATGGAGGTTAAGCTGGGAGATGGCCAGTTTCTCCAGGAGCTTGCCCAGGAAGGGAGTGATGGAGATTGGGCGATAGTTAGCCGGACAGGAGGGGTCGGCAGAGGGTTTCTTAAGGAGAGGGTGCACAAGGGAGTGCTTGAGGAGGGATGGGAAGACTCCAGAGGCGAAGGAGTGGTTGCAAAAGTCAGCCAGGGCAGGAGCCAGGGAGTCGATGTGGTCCTTGATAGTTTTGGAGGAACAGGGGTGAATCTGTTTGGACGAGACTTTCATAGATCGGACTTGTCTGGAAACCTCGTCAGCAGAAAAAAGGGGAAAGGCAGAGAAGGAGGGAGGAGGGGGGGCTGCAGAAGGGCCAGAGGAAGAGCAGGGAAGAGAGGGGGGGAGGTGATAGGAGGAGAGTGAGGACAGGATGTCCTGAGTTTTAGAGATGAAGTGGGAGGCCAGTGCAGTGCAGAGGGCCTGGGAGGGGACAGGAGAGGTAGAGACTGCAGCAGGGTTGGCAAGCTCCTTGCAGATTTTAAAGAGTTCAGCCGAGTTGTTCGATGCCGCAGAGATGCGGGCTTGGATAAGGGCTCTCTTCTTGGTGAGAACAGAGAGACGGTATTGCCTTTGGAGCAGGCGGCAGGCCAGTTTGTCAGAGGATGAACATGAAGCACGCCATTTCCTCTCTGCCACCCTGCACTTGCGTTTTAGGGTGACGAGATCCGAATCATACCAGGAGTTACATTTGGCTTTGGGCTTCAGGCGGATTCTCATGACGGGGGCAAGGATATCAAGAGTATCAGATATAGCAGAGTGAAGAGTGGAGAGAGCTGTGTCAGGGTGGGAGTCAGCCGAAGGGGGAAGGGGGGCGAGAAGGTGGCAGCGAAAGCCGCAACTGACACGCGCTTCATGGGTCAGATGACCGAGAAGGTGGGTGGCAATGATGAGGGTGGCTTTGCCTGTGGGGTAGGGAGGGTAAGGTGGGTGGATAGGAGAAAGTGATCACTCCAGGAGAGAGGAGTGGAGAGAGGGACAGAGAGGGGAAGGTCAGAAGAGATCAGAGCATCAAGAGTGTGCCCTGCAGAATGAGTAGGCCCAGACGGGAGAATAGAGAGTGAGAGAGAGTCGCAGAGGTCACAAACGAGTCCAGTGGGGGGACAGGAGGCATCTAGGTGGATGTTGAAGTCACCAAGAAAGAGGAGTTGAGTGGTAGAGGACAGGAGTGAGGAGGAGAGGTCAGCCCACTCAGAGAGGAAGGAGGAAAGTTGTCCAGGTGGCCGATAGATAGTAGCCACGGTAAGGGAATGGCTAGGAGAGAGAGAGAGTCGGCAGACAAGACATTCAAAAGAGGAGTAGGTCTGCGTAGGAGTGACAGTGGCAGGAATCCACTCAGGGAAGATAAGGGCTACCCCCCCCCCTGCACGGTTGGGTCTGGGCAAGGAGAGGATCTTGTAGCCATCAGGTAGGAGTGTGTCAAAGCTGGTGACAGAGCTGGCCGTGAACCATGTCTCAGTAAGACCGAGGACGTCAAGGTCCAGTTCCTCAAGAAGGTGACAGATATCAGAGGAATGCCTGATGGCAGAGCGAGCGTTGAGTGTGGCAATGTGGAGAAGGTTGCCATCCTTGAAGGATTTCCGGGGAGGGGTACAGATCAGAGGTACGCCCTGCGGAGGTGTAGAAGAGGGAGGTGAAGAAGGAGCACGAGAGGGGGCAGGGAGGGAGGGTAGAGGCAAGGTAGCCGAGGACAGATGAGGGGGGACAGCAGGAGAGGAAAGGAAGTTGATGAGGCGTGGCAAGCGTCTATCAAAGAGGTGAAGGTTGGCCTGAGGGCCTTGGACCAGGACAGTCCCATTAGCGTAGACATTAATGATGGCCTTAGAGGAGAGGAAGGAGGCCAAGAGGACATCCCAACGGGTGCCACCATTAATGGGAGAAGAGGAAAAAGGAGAGAGCACGGAGACCATATGAAGGGTCCATAGGTCAGGCGAGGGCACGAAAAAGAGGATGTCAGTAAGAGTTTCCTTGGAGCAGGCACTAGTGTAGGTGTCAGCGATAGGGAGGCCTGGGTTGGAGACCAGGATGTCCTTTTTAAACTTTTTCCTACCAGATTTAGTGAGGAGAGCAGGATAGTCAATAGAGAAGCAGTTAGAGAAGATAGGCGAGATAAAGAGCACCATGGAGTAGGGGGAAAGGGGGAGGGGGGACAGACGAAGCAAGAGCACGAAGGCAGGAAGTGAGCGGCAAGCCCAGGTTTACCACATTTAGACAGTGAGTGCGTATTAGGTCAAAATGCCACCCAAGTTTGAGAATCCTGCGAGGGGGAAAAAACCAAGTTTACCACATTTAGACAGTGAGTGCGTATTAGGTACAAATGCCACCTAGGTTTGAGAATCCTGCGAGGGGGAAAAACCAAGTTTACCACATTTAGACAGTGAGTGCGTATTAGGTACAAATGCTACCTAAGTTTGAGAATCCTGCGAGGGGGAAAAAAACAAGTTTGCCACAACTATGGGACACGAGCAGGGGGAAGGGGGGGGTGCTAGAGATGGTGGCCTACCTGTACCTTCCCATGAGAAGGGGCACTAGAGATCGTGGCCTGCCCGTACCTTCCATTGAGAAGGGGCACTAGAGATCATGGCCTACCCATACCTTCCAATATGAAGAGGCGCTAGAGATCATGGCCTACCCGTACCGCCCCACGAGAAAGGATACTAGAGACTGTGACCTACCTGTAACTTCCAATGAGATGAGGCGCTAGAGATGGTGGCCTACCTGTACATTCCTATGAGAAGAGGCGCTAGAGATCATGGTCTACCCGTACCTTCCAATGAGAAAGGGCAGTAGGGATCATGGCCTACCTGTACCTTCACATGAGTAGAGGCGTTAGAGATTGTGGCCTGCGTGTACTTTCCCATGAGAAGAGGCACTAGAGATCATGGCCTACCTGTACCTTCCCACGAGAAGGGGCACTGGAGTTTATGGCCAGCCAGTACCTTCCCGTAAAAAGTGGCACTAGAGATTGTGGCCAACTAGTACCTTCTCATGAGAAGGCGGGGGCTGGAGGTCGTGGCCTACCCATTAGTGGACCAGGATAGTACTAACAGCCAACACAGAGTACTACGCTGGGCTTGGAAACTCTGTGCTGACCGTTCCAAAGGCCTAGCATCACCCACCTCTCACTGACTTCAAGACTTATGCCACCCTACGCAAGCTAATGCTCGGGTGTCGCAGGAAGATACCAGCTGGAGCAGGATTGCCTCAGCAGTTTTGGGAGTAGGAACATTGCCCCGTTTTCAGAAGCGGTACAAACACTGTGGGTCACGACCTTTGGGAATGCTGTCAACTGAACATAGGTTTCTTTGCGTTGCTACTTTTCTTCTACCTCACACTTTTATGACATTGCACCCTTACACAGTTGTTCATCTGCCACTTTTTTGTCACTTGTTCTTTATTCTGGTTTATTTCAGGGTCTTGCCTTCTAATCCGGAGAACGGCTTTTGATGGAAACTTAGTTAATTTTCTTGCTTTATTGTTGTGATCATTTTCTGAAGTCGCAGCAGCACTTGTGGTAAAACAAGCCTGCGTTGTGTGCGTCTTCACACCTGAGACTAAGGAGAAGAGAACACATCACACCGGCTCTGGGAAGACGACACTGTCTTCCAGTAAAGAAACACATCAACTGCAAAGCCCTCTGCATTGCCCTAAAGCACTACTCGGACGAGGAGCCAAAGTCATCTCAACAAAAATCACCTAATGCCATCCGAGAAGACACCTAAGATCAGACACCACTTGAAAAGACAATTCTGAGGAACCTCCTTCTCCCATCTGAAAGCCAAACTATGGAACTCGATCCCGACAGAAGACCCCCAAACTTTCAAACCTGGCTATTCACCTCTTCAAGATAAATATAGAACTATACAACGACCATCCTCACGAGCGGAATGAATGCCGACCCCATACAATGGCTGCTGCTACAAACCATAACAGAACTACAAATAAACATCACCCAATAACCACAATATCATTGGATGATAGCTCAGGGGCAACACGCTCACCTTGGAAGCAACACAGGTTCGATCCCCAGGTCCACGCTTAGAAACCTCTGGATATTAAGCGCGTTATAAATAACCAATTATAATAATTATAACCATTTCTTCTCTCTCCTAAACAACCCACGGACCCAACGTACAGCACATGCCCAGAGGGCTAGCAAAGCAACCAACAAACCCATTAACCCAAGCACCGGACACCACCCTTACAGACACAAGCCCAGTGCACAAAACACACCCACAAAACTCAGAGGCACAGAAGCTGGTTGCTCCTGCACCTATCGACAGATGTGCAGAGCATCCATCCTAGCCCTCTCTCCCTCAATAAGCATGCCGCCATCCCACTTTAACTCAGAGACACGACAGCGTCTGGAGACCATGAAAATGTCACTACAGCAGCCTTAGAGTGACGGTGTGTACGCACGCACGCACGCGCGCGCGCGCCTGGTCTTCACTCCAAAGCAGGCTGAGTGGGGCTTCCCTTCACACACCTGTCTCAGAGTGAAGATGTGCCTTGACCCCCAGCAGTGCCACCGTGATGGTGTTTCTGCACAGAGAGAGCAACACACACAGTGCCAGTGAAAGAGGGCCTTCAGACCCACAGCTGGAGGGGCTCTTCAGACCCACAGCTGGAGTGACCCTTCAGACCCACAGCTGGAGTGGCCCTTCGGACCCACAGCTGGAGTGGCCCTTCGGACCCACAGCTGGAGTGGCCCTTCAGACCCACAGCTGGAGGGGCTCTTCAGACCCACAGCTGGAGTGACCCTTCAGACCCACAGCTGGAGTGGCCCTTCAGACCCACAGCTGGAGAGTCACTTCAGATCCACAGCTGCGGTGGCCCTTCAGACCCACAGCTGGAGTGGCCCTTCAGACCCACAGCTGGAGTGGCCCTTCAGACCCACAGCTGGAGTGGCCCTTCAGACCCACAGCTGGAGAGTCACTTCAGATCCACAGCTGCGGTGGCCCTTCAGACCCACAGCTGGAGGGGCCCTTCAGACCCACAGCTGGAGGGGCCCTTCAGACCCACAGCTGGAGTGGCCCTTCAGACCCACAGCTGGAGTGGCCCTTCAGACCCACAGCTGGAGAGTCACTTCAGATCCACAGCTGCGGTGGCCCTTCAGATCCACAGCTGGAGTGGCCCTTCAGACCCACAGCTGGAGTGGCCCTTCAGACCCACAGCTGGAGCGGCCCTTCAGATCCACAGCTGGAGTGGCCCTTCGGACCCACAGCTGGAGTGGCCCTTCGGACCCACAGCTGGAGTGGCCCTTCAGACCCACAGCTGGAGAGTCACTTCAGATCCACAGCTGCGGTGGCCCTTCAGATCCACAGCTGGAGTGGCCCTTCAGACCCACAGCTGGAGCGGCCCTTCAGATCCACAGCTGGAGTGGCCCTTCAGATCCACAGCTGCAGTGGCCCTTCAGACCCACAGCTGGAGCGGCCCTTCAGACCCACAGCTGCAGTGGCCCTTCAGACGCACAGCTGGAGCGGCCCTTCAGATCCACAGCTGCAGTGGCCCTTCAGACCCACAGCTGGAGCGGCCCTTCAGACCCACAGCTGCAGTGGCCCTTCAGACGCACAGCTGGAGCGGCCCTTCAGACCCACAGCTGGAGTGGCCCTTCGGATCCACAGCTGGAGTGGCCCTTCGGACCCACAGCTGGAGTGGCCCTTCGGACCCACAGCTGGAGTGGCCCTTCAGACCCACAGCTGGAGAGTCACTTCAGATCCACAGCTGCGGTGGCCCTTCAGATCCACAGCTGGAGTGGCCCTTCAGACCCACAGCTGGAGCGGCCCTTCAGATCCACAGCTGGAGTGGCCCTTCAGATCCACAGCTGCAGTGGCCCTTCAGACCCACAGCTGGAGCGGCCCTTCAGACCCACAGCTGCAGTGGCCCTTCAGACGCACAGCTGGAGCGGCCCTTCAGACCCACAGCTGGAGTGGCCCTTCAGACCCACAGCTGGAGCGGCCCTTCAGACCCACAGCTGGAGTGGCCCTTCAGACCCACAGCTGGAGTGGCCCTTCAGACCCACAGCATTTAACTGCAGTGAATGTATAAAGATAACCCGTGGGGTCTCACCGTGGGATCCGGCCGAGCAGGGTCTGTGCAGACAGGAAACCCCCAAATAGTTCACCAACTCGGAGAGGGAATGAGACCGAAACTCCCGTCCCCACATGCGGCCAGAGAGAGAAGGAAAACCCGGCCTGGATCTCGGCCACCGGAGCTCGCAGTGCCACATGGCATTTAGGGTGGGCCCCAGCCTCTAGTGCGGGCACCCTCCTTCGCGGGGCTCTCATGCATCTCATGACGGTTATGAGGCATTAATGAGTAATAATGACCGGAGTGAGTGTGCGGCTAACCTGAGCAGTGCAGTCATGTGCAGCTGTTGAAGCTCACACGAGGGAATGCAGTGCACTCCACACCATGCATTGCGTGGCGGGAATCCAGGCCGGGTTTTCGTTCCTGCTCTGGTAGTCGGCGAGTGTCCCCCACCTTCTGTGCCTGAGGGACGGGGTCCCCATAGCGAGCAGTGCTGGGGTCAGGGCGGGTGCGATGCATTGCTGCTGAATGCCCCCTGTGTTCTAATGGGGGCCCTAGTGGGGGCGGGGGGCGTCCAGGGGTGCAGCCGAATGGTGCGCATGCGCACACTCGGTCATGAAGAGGGACGCGTTAGGAATTCTGATTCTGCATAAGGTTTTTTTTAACATTTTTTACAATGTGCAGAAAAGGTGTGAGAGGATGTGCAGGTCCCGTCCCAAGTGGGGAGGTTGGGGAGGAGGGGGGCTTAACAGGCAGCAGCTGCACCCCTCCATAGCTCTCAACTCACACGCTTTTGGCGGGTGTCACCCGCCTTGTAAAGGGCTGAATCACCCGCCAAGCCTCCTGCAGGCCCATTCATTCCAATGGGCCTCTCACCCGCCAAAAACAAAATCGGTGATTTCACCCGCCTTTGCAGCACAAATGTTTGAGAGCTATGCCTCCCCCATCCCCCACACTGCACGATTTAAAAGTAAAAAACCGGGACAGGACAACTCACATAAAAGTAGGAGTACCTCTTCAGCAGGAGTGGGAGGCGAAGGGGGTTTTAAGTGTCACTGGGGGAATAAACGCTTATTAACCTTTATTTCATTTATCACAAACTCCCACTATCTTAATTCCTAAAACGAGCAGCTCTTCTGTGTGAGATTGTGCACCCCGCCAGGGGAGTGGAGGGAGGGGAAGAGTGAGTACTGAGTACCAGGGGAGTGGAGGGAGGGGAAGAGAGAGTACTGAGTACCAGGGGAGTGGAGGGAGGGGAAGAGCAAGCACTGAGTACCAGGGGGGTGGAGGGAGGGGAAGAGTGAGCACTGAGTACCAGGGGAATGGGGGTGGGGAAGAGTGAGCACTGAGTACCAGGGGAGTGGAGGGAGGGGAAGAGCGAGAACTGAGTACCAGGGGAGTGGAGGGCATGGATGAGGGAGCACTGAGTTCCATGGGAGTGGGAGAAGGGGAAGAGTGAGCACCAAGAACCAGGAGAGTGGAGGGAGGGGAAGAGCAAGCACTGAGTACCAGGGGTGTGGAGTAAGGGGAAGAGCAAGCACTGAGTACCAGGGGGGTGGAGGGAGGGGAAGAGTGAGCACTGAGTACCTGGGGAATGGGGGAGGGGAAGAGCGAGCACTGAGTACCTGGGGAATGGGGGAGGGGAAGAGCGAGCACTGAGGGCCAGGGGGTGGAGTGAGGGGAATAGTGAGCATGGAGTACCAGGGGAGTGGAGGGGGGAGAGCGAGCACCGAGTACCTGGTGAGTGGAGGGAAGGGAAGTCGGTTTTCCATCGCCAACAGCACCCATTACTTTCAGAAGTGGGCACTTAGGCTTGGCTTTAGAGTCTATATATAATTCACCACATTTCCTTTGGCCCTGACCACCCAGAAATACCAGCCCCAGTTCCAGCCTAAGATGCTCCATCGTGGTAGGCAGGATTTAGCATTGTTCTCAGAAATCTATCTTACAGGGGATTTAACCAGACTACATTATTCACACTCAGCGCCTCTAGTCCATATGGAATCGCGAGACAAAAGCATTGATGGTATAGCTTTAGAATTCCCTCCTGTAAAAGAGAGAGGGTAACTGTTTAGCTTTTCTAGGTTTAGCCAGCTTCATAGAGCTGTAGTTGGCAAGTGTGCTGACCTCCAAGTACGGGCAGCGAGTTACATATTCTATGGGTCGCTAAGATGTAATAAGCACAGCTTTGTTTGTCTTCCTAGTTGTAACTAATATGGTCTTGGCCTTATCCATGTTACACAATAGCCTGTTTTGAGCTTTTGAGAAGCATAGCCAAATAGTTTATGGAGCACAGATTTCATTCCCATGTAGGTGTAGTCGAGTACTACCAGGTCATCAGCATATAATAGGCAAGAGGCTCTGGTAGCCCCGATCTTAGGAGAACAATTTGGAGTATTTGATAGCCACTCTGGCAAGTCGGCAGATATAAATTGAATAGCAGGGGGGCCAGCACACAACCTTGCTTGACCCCGTTTATTTATGCAACTCATTGCACAGGCGTACCCTAGCAGTCGTATTACTATATAGTGATTTAACGATGGAGCGGTGCCACTCAGGGCATCCAAGATTCATCATTTTGCTCCACAGCAGCGACCAATTTACTTGGTCCAAGTCCGCCCTACAGTCTACGTACGTGATATAAAGACCAGGCCCTTCCTATGTTATTACTCTCTTAATAAGGTGATCGATTACTCTGACATTAGGTATCGTAGATGAGTCTGGGCAGAAGCCCATGTGACAGAAGGGCAAAATGTTCTTCCTCTCTACCCAGGCTTGTAGCTCCTTCAACACCACTGTGGCAAAGACTTTACCGGCCACATCTAACATCGACAGCAATGTATAATTCTCAGGGAGGGATCTACTCCGTTTTTTATATATAGCTATAATATAGATTGCTGCCAAGTTTGCGGGATTGCGGATCTCTACATACCCTATGAAAGAGTGTGCCTGATATAAGGGCTCAGCCTTCTGGATCCCTCTCTAGGACTATGTTTGCGAGCCATTTCTGCCTGGTGCGCTCGAGTTCTTAAGTTGAACGATTAGTTCTTTCAGGGTTCTGGGCTGATGTCCAAGGGCCAGCATGCACACAGAGCAGGCTCAGACCTTGGGGGTAAGGGGGAGGGCATAATTGCGTCCCATTTTTGGCTCCACAAACTTTGTCCATATCTCCGTACCAAATGGGTTAATCAGCGTTTTTTTCTTTTTGGACATTTGGCCAGATGGTACGAGTATTTTTGCCACAAAGAGCCCCGATCACCTTTTGCCGTTCTCCATTCTTTAGAGAGAGAATCTCCAGTTTCTGACCCAAGCTTTGTATGCAATCTTTATTTGGCTTATTTGTTTATCTCTCACTACAGAGGGACTTCTTATGGTTTTAAATTCAGAATCTCCCTCCACATCTTCTGGTTGGATTCAGGAATCACAATTTCGAAAGGTTTTTAAAGCTTTTTCCCAATTGCCAATTGCTGGTGTCCACCAAATGTCGCAGCCCTTGCTGCTAGTCTGGGCAACCATCCCCAATTTCATCAGCACAAAATGACCTAAAAGTTACTCTGCATAGGTAGTATGGATCGTATATTTCGCAGGTAATTTTATCAATATTAGCTTTAAACCAATATATCTGGCCTCCAGTATTATAGCATAATATACCTCCTGTGCCAGCTAGCAATGATCTCTTGAGGGGTAAGGCCATTGTAAGTTTTAATATGTCATGGTCACTATTTACATTGAGTACAACCACTAGCTCAGAGACTAGTTCCAATATAGCATTTTCTCTAGATACATATTCCAGGGTTGCCCATTTTTTACCACATCTCCAGGTGCCTTGGCCAGGTTGGTCTCAACTGGTTCGGCCATTTACAACTGTCAATCGAACTCTCTGGAGAAAGTGATACACTGTCTGCCCTGATTGTTTGATTTCTTTTTGCAATAGGTTACAAGTACCAAAGACATGGTCATGAGTGGTGCTAATCTCATTATCTTAGCAGGGTGCATTTAAATCTTCACCCAAAAAGTCTTGTTTTGGGTTACCTGCCACCTAGTAAAAACGGTTTATGGTAATTTCATCTAAAACCATTCCATCTAATGCCATTCCATCGAAATGTTTCCATCTAAAAAATGTCCATCTAACGCCTTTTATTTCTTTTTGGTGCGGGGTTGTCCCCCCAAACCCCTTTTTATTACCCTTTGAAATGTACCTGAATAAAAATGACCCCTTCACCCCCCCAAAAACATGCATTAGATGGACATGTTTTAGATGGAAACATTTCCATGGAATTGTATTAGATGGAATGGGTTTGGATGAATTGACTAGATACTGTAAAAAGTGCTTAGACATTTAATAACAGAATCTTTCTGCATTCTATACCGTACTGCAATGTTACCGTTGCGTTCGTCTAATATTATCAATCCGGAATCAAGAGTCGCTTGTATCCCAATTATTTCAGGCCTATTTTGGCTAGTTCTTGGAACAAACGGTACCCATTGATGTTAATGGGCTCCAGTAATTTGGTCATTGAAGTTTGAAAACTCAGTTGTAAATATGCTGACCAAGTGCATGTACCAACTCCCTACTTTGCAGCAGAAGTAGAGGATCTAGACAGATTGCATGAATGGCGCTGTGTTAATTATATTACTGCCGCACCCTGGAAGACACAACCACACAAGGCCATATGAGCTCCCTGCAGCATCAGTCCACCATGGGACCCCAGCGTCTCACCAAGTATGGAGAAGCTCATCTCCAAAAGGAAGAAGTTGCCCCTGAAAAGATGGCCGCGGCGAGATACAGCAACATCCACTGCCTTGCCTCAGGAACGACCCGGCAAGCTGATTGGCCGTAAAATGCTCGAATAACCAGTTCCCCCCAAAGCCAGATGGTGTAGCCAGCTGATTCCAAAGGCCCAGGCACAAGGCCACATGAGCTCTCTGCAGCTCTCTGATGCAATCCGCAAGGGCCGCGAGATACACACCCTGGAGATAGCCATGACATTGCTTGCAGACATGAAGGTAAGCTGATTCTTCTCACTAATGTAGTTGGCACTCGTGCTTCTGTCACCCGTAGCTCTATTCGCTGGTGCAGCAGCATCAACATAGCCCACCCATCCCCTTCCCTTTTACTCCTGCCCACCTGTTACCCTGCAGCGCAAGCTGCTCCTCTCGTCACTGCCCCGCTAGGTCCTACTGTGCCAACCATCAGCAAGACTTGGGACGTTCCCACTGTCTAACTAGGTCACAACCAGCCACCTACAACACCCACCCAGCCACGCACACAGCGCTTGCACCATCGTCCTGTGGGACGCCTAGAGTGACGAGCGTCCTGACCACCAGCTGGTCTTCCCCTCCGACCACTTTGCTGCCTAGAGCGCCGCGCAAGAATGGATGCAGAGTGCCAGCACCATTGACCTCTTCAGCGCCTAGGGCACCTGGAATGGAAACCCAGAGTCCCTTACACACTGACCCATGCCACGTGTCTCTTATCTCATCTCACTAAGTCTACCTCCATGTATGAAGAAGCAGCGGCACATACCACCTACCCACTCGGTCATCCCCTTCTGTGATATTCTCTCACAGCCAGTCAGATCCAATCTAGCGGAGTGGCACCGCCTAATTGCAGTACTCCTTACGCCACTAACCCACACCCTCATCCCTGGCTGGAATGTGCATCAAACGCTCATTGGAGCACCACGACACATGCAGCCCAGCAGTCTGCTCCTGTTGCTCGCTATCTCCTCTTAGCTACTAGCGCTGACCAAAGGAACAGCAGGCTCCGAGCCAGAACCAGTCTATCTCAACCCTTTTCATGTCCGCTATCATGCCAGGCTAGGAATAGCCGACTTGGAGAATGCTCCCACACCAACATGTCACTAAGATCCAATATGAACTTCTCTTACCCAAAATCCTGGTTGCCACAGACTCATAACATTACAGGGGATGACCCCTCTCGACCTAGCACTGCCACAGCACCAGCTCTTAACAACCGAAGTCAAAGGACACCCCCTGCCTCATCATATTGAACCCTCCACCCACGCCCTTCTTAGGTGCCCTGAACAATAACAGGTCTACACCTGCACATGCCCTTAACATAAATGACCTAATCAGCACTCACTATCTAGACTTCCTTGCTATATTTGAAACTGGGCTTCAGCCCGCATCTGGCACCAGCTCCATCCCTCACCACCCCCCCATCTATGTCATCGTCAGAACCGAAAGACCGTCTGTGAGAGGTGGAGGGGTAGCCCTGATCGCCAAATAAACCATCCCTATCAGACACACCATAACACCAAAAGCTGGTAACTGTGGCATACTCGTAGCCAAGTTGTCCCTCTCACACATGGACACAATGACCATCCTTGTGGTCTACCAACCTCCTGGCCTTATACTCACTTTTGGAGAGGACACCCCGGGTCTCCCTCGTCTGGGCTCAGACCCTTCTTAGTTTCTGCTAGTTTCAAACGTGTGTGGGAATCATGTCTCTTTTCTTATTTACTATGCAGAATTCACTTCCCTTGCTTTCAGAGTGCTTGTAGATCAAAATCTTTTGATTGGTCTGGGATTTTAATTGACCCTTAGTATGATCACTTTGACCTATTTCGCTGGCCCTCCTACGGCCTTCATGTACTTATAGTTTCTCTCATATGGGGCTCGACCAAAGTCTCTTGAATTAGTATCCACGTGGTGCCGTTTTTCCTCTGTACATGGTCTCCCCTTCACACGTTTAACAGTTCATTCAAAGTTCATCAGCTTGGTTTCAAAAGTTGCCACTTGGCGATTCCTACTCAACACAGCCTGGGTCTTATCGGCTCTTCCCTCGACTCACCGGCTTTGATGAACCGCTTTGCTTTAGTTTCTCTGGAGTTAAGGCTGATACCCTGGGCACGGGATCTTCCCGCACTCCTGTTTATCGGCATAAGCGTGCCCCATGTACGATCACATCTGCAGCAGGACACTTGTGCTATTGTTCGCAGTTTAAGGCTCTCTTCCACGAAGATTCTGCGGGTCTTGGACGAAAAGGGCAAGGTAACTTTCGGCCTTGCCACCCTTTCGCTTCCTGCTGCGTTTCTCCTTTGCTTGAACTGCCGCTTGGTAGACATCATATTGTGATGTCTGCTATTCTCGCCTTGCTCATACTGTAATCTCCTGCTCCACCTTTTATCCCTGTGGGAAAAGGGAAGGGCCGTCAGGTGTGTGTGGTTCCAGTCAATTGCCTGACTTTTCCTGACCCTCGGGTTGGGGCATGTCAGGTATACAGGTTTAACATTAGTAATTTGTCATGAGGAAAGACAGTGTTTGTGTCGGAAAGAAACAGGGTTGAAGTGTCAGAGTAATTTCAGAAGGGTGGGTTTTGGAAAGTGTGGGAATTGTAATCACTGGTAACTTTTGATTGGGCATTCTGAAATTGATACTCAAAAGGACAAGGTTGATATGGATTGCGGGATAAACAGGAATAGTGGGGATCACAAAACAAACAAGGGGGGGCCGTAGTATTCTATCTGCACCAGTTGGGGACTGCAAACGTTAGCAGTCAGAGTGAAGGGACGAGGAATGACTGGGAGTAGTTGAATAGAAAGCGGGAAGACAATGACTCTGAGAGAGGGAGGGTTTGATCCTGACGGGGTTCGTGTTCCCAGGGTATTTAGCCGAGGGGAGTGGGTGGTTGGTTTCACCTCTGAATGATGGAGATTTAATGGGTGGAAGAAATGATGAGCAGGGATAGCTTATGAAAGTTTCAGAGATTTCACACCCCTCACCATCCTCCTCATGATAAAACTGTGTTTCACCTGGGGCATTCCTTCGAGCACAAACCTGAGTTCCCCTACTCGGGTGATCCTCCCCGACTGGTCTACCCCCAGGAACTGGATCCAACAGCGATGGCCGTGTCCTGGCCACAGGAATAAAGGACTCTCGAGGTTTGACTGGGTGTACACCCTGAGGTTTCTCACAAATATGCCAAACAATTTGCAACAATGACTGGGAAAAAAGTATGTGCTGGACATGTTTGCACATATATCATAATGCCTTCTATTAATATTCAGAAAAGCAATCCACTGCTACATTCTCCTGACTCTTCCAGTTAGGAAAACACACGCTTTTGGTGGAATATGCCACCTAATTGCTAAAACATTGGTACTGTAAATGTAAAAAAAAGGAGAAAGGTGGAGTGCAGGGGCAGTGTATGGCGCTGGCATGGCAACTTGCTGATGCTTGGCAATGAAAAAGCCAAAGCACCAGCCGAGCCTTGACCCTCTCGCTCACGTCTGCCAGCCTGCTGCTAATGCCAGGGAGCTGTGCCTGCTACCCAAGTAGGAGCAACACGACTGCACGTCACTAGATTTTGATTTGTATGCACCAATGCTTTTTATCAATACAAGTCCTGTGGTGCTGTGTTTAAAGTCTACCACAGGATCGGTTTCTCTTGCAAATCCATGTGCATTCCTTCCGTTCCACAGGGCATGTGAACGCTTATGCAATTCATGAAAAATGTAAATTCGGGCGCAATTTATAGGACTCGCTAAACCGCTTCACAACTGGACGGCAGAATGGGGTGGCCAAGGAGTCACGCTAGAAAAATAGGTGCCGTATCTATAGGTATGTGTGATTTAATACCATACAGTTGAGGTATTCAAGATGCAATTTATTCAGAATCCCGGCAAAGGCGGGAAATGAGTCTCAAGGGGACATTTTCAGGCCGCTCCTTGGACAGATCACATAAATGTAAGAAAATAAATCTTTCATACCTCATCCTGGTAACGTTAATAGTAAGAGCTCATAGCTCTCAACTCACACTTTTGGCGGGTGTCACCCGCCTTGTAAAGGGCTGACTCACCCGCCAAGCCTCCTGCACGCCCATTGCGCTTCCTCCTGTGAGCACACGTGCGCCGGGAGGACTCACCGCCACGTGTCATGGAGCGTTCCTTCACTAAACGTGTATCCCTGCGCTTGCCTTTTATGTTGCGGGCAGGGCTCCCGGCTCCTCTGCCCGTGTCCACCGCCGCGGCCTGGGCTGCGTGTTGGGGCCAGCTGAGCAAGCTCACGACGCTGAGCGTTCAGCCTCTTGACGCGTGGTCGTTGGGGGCGGATTGCGGTGCTCTCACCAAGAGGGCCGCTCCGCTTAATCCGTCTCCCTCGTCGCCATTGTTGTGGCCTTACTCGCAGCAGGGCGCGTTGCGCAGTAAAGAATAGGCAGACGCGGAGCTCTGCATTCAATGTCCTTCTTTATTAACATGCAACTCCCAACTACCCCTCACTCCCTGCCCCCTCCAACGTCACTTGCCTTTCCTCCTGCGCTCCGTGTTCCTCCTGCCCCCCATCGTCATGGAGACGTCAACATGACACGTCTCACCCGCCAAAAACAAAATCGGGTGATTTCACCCGCCTTTCCAACACAAATGGTTGAGAGCTATGAGAGCTTGTTCCCGCAGAAGGGTGACGTGTGCTACATACGTATGTATATAGGCTCACACCAGGTGTTGTGGGCACAATGGCTCAAATGTAACGTTTAAACAAAATACATGATGGTCGTCGCAGATTGCGGCACTGCTAGGCTATCCCCTGCCGAGTGTAATGTATACATTGCAATGGAGCGCCAGAATCAATGCGCCGATACAGACGCAAGAACTTGCGGCCAATTCATTGCAATGGTAAATAGCAATGCTCTAGGGACTGAAATTGACGTTTATTATCTGTTTTTCTGATTTGCTAGAACATGCCAACACGTGTTTCGGACCTTTGTGATATTTTTCAAGGCACGTCAACAAATATCTTTATCTGAATTATACAGCACAAAGATTCACATTGCACAGTCATATGATCATTTTGTCAAATGAAAACATAAATCTTGTTGAATGAAAAAGCCGAATGTCAATGCGAAATGATACATTGATACATGACGGCAGTAAGGTGATGAGATGATGTCGAAGGAAGATGGGATAAGGGAGGAGACACAAATATTTACAGACAAATGTAAGTTTGGATGATCGTTAAGTATACATATAGACCATTCATTTCTGATACAAGGTCTGTAAATGGTTAATACCTTGGATGCACTTATTCAGAACATCTCCATGACCTGAGCATTACTGAAATCTTAGTAACATTCAGAAATGTGGACAAATCCCAACTGGGGTGGTTCCCCATTCCAATAATGACGAAAAATAACATCTGTAAAAAGAGAATTATCATCGATGTGAAAAGTACTGCATTTGGACTCTCAAGAGTCCTTGACACAAAGTCAGCCTTCACTAATTTGGACTAACGGGAACTTTTGCTTTGTTTTCCATCTACTTTGTTTTGGTTTCTGCCCAGCTGCCTCAGTTCCGAGCCCCCATCTTCTCCCAGCAGCCCCACTAATACTGTGCTTGCGCGCGTTTAGCGCGCGCGTTTGAGCAAGTGGTTGCTGAGTGGTGCTGTCTCGCTGTCTAGCGAACTAGCAAGAGGCGAGGGGAGCTTTTCCTATACACGCCAGCTGCATGGAGTTTTAAGTTATTTGCCTCCATGTATAATCTAAAATCGAATATGCCAAGCTATGAGTCAATTGGAAAAAAGTTCTGTCGAAACATGTATTCCTCTGCTCTCCTCTGCCCTTCCCAAGGTAACCAAGAAAAGAAACGTGGTTTAAAAATACTGTCAGGTTCTGCATCTCTTTAATAGATATTAGATCGTTCTGCACGAGAGATAAATTGCAATCAGATGAAGATTTAAATCAGCAGGGGGAGGCACCCAATAGCCTTCTGTCTATACCATTGCCTCCTATTCAAGTATCTAATGCGAGCTCGAGGGCTTTGGATATTTTACATTGTCCTCCAGCAACAGAGGTGAATCAGGCCGGTATAAATGCCGATGAAATGACTGATTCAGCCCTCGACCTCGCGTGTAGATATGGTGAATATCCTCTCAATATATGTTCACCAAACAAAATCTTGAATGCCGGTATACCTCCAATCCAATCAGTGCAATCACTGACTTACTTACAATGGGCTTACAGTTATAGGAGAGGTGAACCAAGAAGCGTTGGATTGTATGAACACTTACTCTAATATATCTCACACCTCACAGGATATTATGTACATATGTTCGAATACTGGCGATTTGATACAGCTGGAGGAAGGTACGGATGACTATAAGAGCATGGGCCTCATTACGACCATGGAGGTAATGAAAAATGGAAGGCGCAATGGTAATACCGGCATCAATTACCGGTCCGGACCATTATGAGCCGACAACCCGTTAATGCTGCCCCGCCCGTACCGTGCCCCTTCTTGACGGCATGTGCGCGTACACGCGCCCCTTCGCAGCGGGAATACCGGGATGCCGCTAACAGGAGGACATCACAAGTCACGCAGGCATGCACTTACTGACATCCCGAAAGGGATAAGTAGGGCTTGCATGATGTCGGTATTACAGGCATCGCGGACCACCCGTAAATAGCAACCTGCAGTGTAGCCAACTGCCACAGGTGCACACAATCACCACAGGTGGAGCCAATGGAGCCTGTCCCAGCACAAAAGGCGCACACCCACACACCACACCCCTTCCAACACCAAAATGATCCCACTTGCTGTAGCAATCCTGGGGCTGGAGGACATGCCTGCACTGCTACCCCAGCAACAACAACAACAACAGGCAGCACAGAGGAGACGCAGGAGGAGAAGGAGGATGAGACAGGCCCAGCAGGTCCCACCAGTGCAGCCAGTGGTACCACGTAGGCAGCCACCAATACCTTGCATCAGAGCCAGTCCATTCAACCTAACCCCTGTGCAGATCCACACCCTGTACCGTTTGGACCGGGACACCATCACCACCATAGTGGACATGATACACACCGACATTGTCAGCCTGATAGAAATCCGCACTGCCATCCCCCCTCTACTGAAGGTGGTATATGTGCTCCACTTCCTGGCCACAGGCATCTACCAGGACACAGTAGGCCAGCTGAATGGCATATCACAACCACTCTTTTCTTGCATGCTGACCCAAGTGCTTGATGCTCTCCTGAAGCATGCAAGCATCCACATATCCCTACCACGGACTGGCCAGGAGCTTGCCGACACTAAAGGAGGCTTCCAAGCACTGGCAGGCATGCCCAATTGTGTCAGTGCCCTCGACTGCACCCTTGTAGAATTGGTGGTCCCTCATGCCAATGAGGTGGTGGACTGCAATCGCAAGCAATACCACTCCATCAATGTGCAGATGGTATGGGACTCCAGCAAGATGATCACACATTGTTGCACCCGATTTCCCGGATCTACACATGATGCCATGGTGCTGCGTAACTCCATGCTACCCCGTCACATGGAGCGACATGCTGGACGACGTGCCTGGCTGCTTGGTAAGTTGCCTGACTGGGCCATGGCAGTGCAGTGGGGTTGTGAGATTGGGGGGGATGCATACGCCCCCTGGGAGAGATTGGGGGGGAAGCATACTCCACCTGGGTGAGATTGGGGGCGGGAGCATACTCCACCTGGGTGAGATTGGGGGCGGGAGCATACTCCACCTGGGTGAGATTGGGGGGGTGCATACACCACCTGGGTGAGATTGGGGGGGATGCATACTCCACCTGGGTGAGATTGGGGGGGTGCATACTCTACCTCGGTGAGATTGGGTGGTGAGTGGACAATGCACATACAGCTATACACTGTTGCCCTGAACATCCCAACCTGAACATGACACATCAATGGCATACATAAGACCAATGCTGCACAGCAATGACAGACGCACAAGCAGGCCACCATGGGCATGTCAAACGATGGCTGACCAAACATGATTACACCTGTGGCAATGCCGCTAGTGGGAATACGTACAGAGTACCATACACCGCAAATATGGGTGGCAAGACATTGGGCCTCATTACGAGTCCGACGTTAACCGAGGCATTAAAACCGCCTGGCTAACGCCGGACTCATATTACCATTCCGCCTCCGTGATTCCCGTAATTACCGGGGCATTACAACCCCGGTTTTCCGGGAATCACGGAGGCGGAATGGTGTAAATCCCCATTCCCATTGAGTCCTATGGGACTCGATGGAAATGGGGATCATGGAAACACCGGCAGCATCTCGTAATGCTGCCGGTATTTCCTCGTCCGCCTGCATGCGGGAGGTGTTAAACCCGCCAGGTCAGACCTGGCGGGAACATCACCTCCCGCCTGCAGGGGTCGGACTCAGGCAGCCCGGAAACAGCGATGGCGGCGGGTTTACCGCCACCGTTATTTCCGGACCGCCTGGGTCGTAATGAGGCCCATTGTTTCCGCATCCACAGTACTTCTGCATCAGCATGCATGTGAACACCCTGCATCATCTGTACAACGCAATCCACACCAGCAGACGATAGTACAGTACACAATGCATCAAATGAACCTGTGTGCATACATCCAGGCACATGTGCACGCGGTTAGGGCACTACGAAGCTTGGTCGTGGGAAGCAATTCAAAAGAGGCAGAAGTACAACCAGTGAAAAGAAAACCCCACCAGGTTCGTTAGGCATAATATAGAGTAACATAGTAACAGTAAGGTAAAACATACCGTTCAATGCGCAAAATTATAAACAGCCTTAAGTTCCCAAGGCAAGCGTTGTGATCTTGGTACATACACTGTTGCAAGTGGCTATAACAGTTGGCTTTTAGGCTGTATTCCCCCCGCACCTGCTCGGCCTCTCAGCCCAACAGCCCAAAAGCTCACTTGCCCTCACTTGGATGCGCGCGCAGGATGCGCGTAACCCGGCTTGATATAGTACTTCCTGGTGGGTGGAGGGGGGGCACGCCTCTGCAAGGAGAGAGAGTAAACAGCTTTAGGGGCCGTTGCTAAACGTGCAAGGAGGTCCTATTTAGACGCAAAATGGTCTCGATGTCTGAGTTGTCCTGTCGATTCTGTCACCAGGAGAAAGGAACTTTATTTCATCTGTTAACAACCTGTGAAGTTTTAAGCACCAGGAGGATTTAGTTTTTTAGATATTATTTTGAAGACCATAGAGACACCTCTGCACAATATTTGTGGAACTGTTTATTTCATGCCACCAAGAAATCGGTCATATATGCAGTTGTTATGTATCTAACCAGCCTAAATTTAAAGAATGTGATAGATAATGACAATATCCCTGATACAGAGACATTGTGGGTCATTACAAGGTTGGCGGTAAGGGGTTAACCGTGCCGGTAAAGGTGCCGGTGCCGTTAACCCCTTACCGCCGCATTAGAAGGTCCTTTAGCAGGTCCCGCTAAGGGCAGCTGGTTTTAACAGGTGCCCTTAGTGGGAGCCGCTAAAGGACCAGCAGGCTAACAACAGGCCCGTTATTAACAGGCCCGTTGTTAGCATGGTCCCCATTTACATTGAGCCCTAAGGGGGCTCGAATGGGGATGGGTTCCTGTGATGCTGGAAATGCATCAGAGGGACAGGGCCTCTGAATCCTTGTCCTTTACTGCTTTTTATCGTGTGTTCTCTCATGTTTTCTGCCCAGGAGTCCATGTGGGACTCCTGGCAGTGCAGCTCTCTCTTTTGGTTTGGTGAACATACCCATGGGATACCCTTATGGCACCCATGGGTAGGGGTACAACCCTGTGCCCCTATTGTATGTTTTTGGGCACCTGTGGGTGGCCCACAGAGCAGGGTATGGGCTGGTGGCAGCTCCATGCTGAATTTGACAGGTGCTCTGGGTGTCCTCCATTTTGGGATACCCAGGCCCTGCCATTGGGATCAGTTGATTCCTGATAGGAAACAAGATGACCCCTGTGGCCTCTTGCTTTCTATTGCCTGTTACCTTGTTTCCCAAAGTCCTGGGAAGCCCTTACTCTGTCCCTCCCCCCTGACTGGCTGTTGGGTGGAAGTTCCATATTTGGTGTTGTTGTGAAGGCCCAGCTAGACTGACTGGAGCCTTCCCAGTGACTGTATGTTGTGGGTACCTCCTGTGGGTGGGACCTGGGTGAATGGAGTGTGTGACCAATATACACTCCTTGTTGTGGTTGTCTGGTTTCTGGCATGAGAGACAAAGACTGAGACAGCCCTGCCCGAAA
This sequence comes from Ambystoma mexicanum, assembly GCF_040938575.1. NCBI lineage: Eukaryota > Metazoa > Chordata > Amphibia > Caudata > Ambystomatidae > Ambystoma > Ambystoma mexicanum. The sequence continues at coordinate 1,555,979,968 of NC_090922.1, read as the reverse complement.
CTGGCCTGAATGCAGTGTGTAGTGTTGAATGGCTGGGTACTTGTCCCAATCCACATTCCTTGTTGTGAGTGTCTGAAAGGGAGGAGTGTGGCCTGAATGCACTGTTTGCCTGATTGGCTGACTGACTGCATGAATGCCCTTCTGTATGATTGGCTGCTGAGTGTGTGCCAGCAGTGTGGATGAGAGACAGAATAGTATATCTGGGGACCTCTCACCACTGGTAAAGGGTTCAGGGAACGTTCAGAAGGTTCAGGGAACGTTCAGAAGCGTTCAGAAGCGTTCTGGAGCTGAGTCTCCACTCTAAGAGTAACTGGAACTGCTGATCCTCGACGTCCAGCTGGAAGAAGAAGACTTGCTGTTGCATTTGCTTCGACCGATCCGAAGGCTGCCGAAATCGTCGAAGACTGACCCGAGAGAGGACCTGGTAAGGCGCCCTCTTCCCGTGCTCCGAGGGACCATCGAGCACCGCTCCATCTTCGCCGAAGCGCCATGGAAGGCAGACCCTCGAAAGGCTGCCGACCCGAGACGGGACCGCCGAGGAGATCGAAGTGAAGCACCCGGACATCGCCGCTGTCGAAGTCCATTGCCGTCGACCAGGGTTCGCAGGTTTGTGTAACCGCTGGAGGCCCGTCGAAGTTGTGTTGCCCAGCCGTGGGAACCACTTGACGCTGTGCCGCCGACGACCGGAGCCGTCCGCTCCTTTGCCTAAGAACATTCGAATCGAAGGACTCCCTCGTCCGCACCGTCGACCGCTTTATTTGTATTTGTATTTATTTATTTATAACGCGCAAACCAGCAGGCCCGTAGGCATCAGGGCGCAATTTGTAAAAGGTTACAGATATGCAGGTATAACAGAGAATCATAAACATTTACACATGGGATCCGATATGCAGGTATAACAAAGAATCATTAAATACATTTACAAGAGGATCTTATATACATATGTACAGTAGTTTCAGTGCCGATAGGTGATAGTAGCGGTCGACAAGTCAGGGTAGGTCAGGAAGAAACGCGAAGCCGGCCTTAAAGCTGGTTGAAAAGCCAAGATCTAGTATTGGCTTTGAAGGTATTGAAAGAGTCTTCCGCTCTGATTGAAACAGGGAGGGAGTTCCATAACTTGGAAGCTAAGACGGGGAAACTTGAGCCCCCTGCTTTTTGCAATTTAAATCTGGGGATCGCTAGACAGTGGGATTGGGCTGTTCTTAGAGGTCGGGAGGTAGAGTGGCGCGACAGTCGACTACCAAGGTAGATCGGGGCTTTGTTGGCTAGGCATTTGTGCGTAAGGGCGAGTGTTTTGAGTGAAATTCTCTGTTTGACAGGTAGCCAATTTAACTTACTTCTGGTTTCTGTGATGTGGTGGTGTCGGGGAATGTTTAAAGCGGCACGAATGGCGTTGTTTTGTGTCGTTTGAAGTCTGTTTAGGTTCTCTTGGCTGGTGCCAAGATAGAGAGCACTGCAGTAATCAATTTTAGCCATAATAAGGGTTCTCGCTAGCGTAACGCTGTTAGACGTAGTGAGGAATGGTCTGCAAGCTGCGATAAGTTTGCATGTGTATGCAGACGCAGATCTGACAGCATTAGTTTGTCGGGTTAATGAGAGTGTGGCATCAAGGAAGAAACCTAACGTTTTGGTATCTTTTGAGACACAAATGATATTACCATCTATGTTGAATGACTGATAGGACGGCTCTAGTCTGCTCAGGCGTTGTGCAGTGCCCAAGATCAGGAGCTCCGTCTTGTCATCATTCAAGCACAACTGATGTTGGGCCATCCAGGCTTGGATGACCAAGTAGACGTCGTTAAGGGCCTTGGTGTCACCTAGATAATCACCAGTGATGGGGATGAGTATCTGGGTGTCGTCCGCATAGTTAGTATAGGAGACACCCAGATAGTCAAGCACATCAAAGAGTGGTTTCGTGAAAATGTTATAGAGTGTAGGTGACACACAAGATCCCTGAGGAACGCCACAGTGAATCGGGGAAGGGTCCGCGGCTGCGGATGGGGCAAAGACTCTCATGGATCTGTTGCTCAGGAAGGATTTGATCCAAGCCGCAGCTGAGGAAGAGAAGTTGGCAGCTGAATGGAGGTGCTCGCACAGGATCTGATGGTTGACCAGATCGAATGCGGCTGAAAGGTCGAGAAGTAGTAGCATTGCTAGTTTGCCTTGATCCTTTAGATCCTCAATTTGAGTTTTAAGGTCTAATAATGCGGTCTCTGTCCCGTGTCTGGGGCGGAAACCAGATTGTCGTAGACCTAGCAAGTTATTAGTTTCCAAGTAATTTTGGATCTGAAAGTATGCGGCACGGTCTAGGATCTTGAGCAGAAATGGTACAGTGGTGATAGGACGGAAGTTAGTGGGAATGTTAGGGTCTAGGGAAGGTTTTTTAAGCAGTGGGATAACCCAAGCGTCCTTCAGATTGTCCGGGACAATACCTGTTTGAAAGGAAGAGTTGATGAAGGCCGTGATGAATGGGGCCAACTCATGCGCTGAGTCCTTGATAGTAGGGGCTGGGCACGGGTCACCTTGGCAGTTAGTTGGCTTAATTCTAAGAATTATATTTTCTACCTCTGCCACGGTAAGCGGAGAGAATGCGAATGGTGTGATGTTGGTAGAGTCTGGCAAGGGGGCCTTAGTGAGGGAAGGAGCGTGGTTGTCGCGCTTCAGGCTGTCCTGTTTGTCTTTGATTTTGTCTTGTAGTGTGGAGATTTTATTTAGTAAGGCTGCTTGGATGTTGGCACACCATTTACTATCTTTCACGCATGTGTCAGGGGGGGCGACTGGAGTTTCAAGCTCTCTTAGGATTTTAAAGAGTTCCTTGGTGTTCGAGTCGGCTTGAATAATGCGGTTGTTGAAAGATTCCTTTTTTGCCGTGATGATGGCATCTTTGTAGGAGAGTGAGGCTAGAAGGAAACTGTCTTTATGCTCGTCTGAGGGGTGGGTTTTCCATCGATTTTCGGCACAGCGTTTAGCTTTGCGGAGCAATCTTAACTGTGGTGTGAACCATGAATTAAGATAAGCTTGAGGTTTAGCCTTTCTAAGTTTGAGAGGTGCTATACAATCAATGGCAGTTCGCATTGTTTGGTTGTAGGTGTGTGCTAGTGAGGTTGGATCAGAGTAAGAGTTGGTGGCTGTGTTAAGGGACGGGAGTAACAATGGGAGGAGTTTCTCCTTGGTTATATCTTTTTTGCTTCTAGTTGGGAGTGCTGGGGCTAATGGTGACGGGATTCGTGGTGTGGCTTCAATGTTGAAAGTTATAATGTGATGGTCGGACCATAGACAGGAGGGTATTGTTAAGGACCTTGATATTGCAATTGGAGCCAGCTACCCAGTCAAGTGTTCTACCTTTAATATGGGTAGGCTCTTGGATGTATAAGGTAAGGCCGAGGTCAGATAGTGCGATCTCCAGGTCAGAGGCCACAGGGTCTTTTAAGTCACCAAGACCTAAGTTAAGGTCGCCTAGGATGATTGTTTGCGAATTGTTCTTTGTATTGTTGAGGAGGAGAGTGGAGATTATCCTGCCGGAGAAAGTCGAGAACGACCAACGCGCTGAGGAGAAACCTGCTGGTGGGTTTCCCGCCACCCGAAGACCACAAAGACTCGAACGACTCGACGCCCTTGCTGGGCCTCCGTCTCCACAATCTTTGCGGTCCAGAACTATTGTCACCGAGGTGCCCCGCACGCCTCTGCCTTGCAGGACGCCGACGCTCCGACGCCGACGAGCACCGCTCGGACGAAGCTGCCGCCTCATCGACGCTGTTCTACCCTGTTTGTCGACGGACGTTCGACGCCCCGTGTCTCCCGCTTGAAAGGAAAGGCATTCAAGAAGGGCCGTCGATTCCCCGTCGCCGAACACCGAGTTCCTCGACGCTTCTCGACGCCTCTCGACGATCCGTGACTCCCGCTTGAAAGGGGGTCGCTCAAGAAGGATCTGTCGACGCCTCTTCGAAGAACTCGACTCCACCAGGTACATTGGGGGGGTAAAAACATTATAGGAGGGAATAAGACTTGCAGAACAATATATGGACTGGGCTTGCGCTTATCTTTATTTTACATGTTGCCAAGGTGGGGGGATCTCCACACAGAACTGTGTCTAGTGGTAGGGGCCAGTATTCTGCCTATTGCTCAACCATCTTATTTTCTCTCCTCTCTCTATTGCTGGTTTCACTCTATTGATCTGTGTGACATTGTTACAGTATTATTGATGCACTTTAATGAGATCTAATACAAAGGGTGGTACCACTTTAGAATTGTATATATTTGCCATTGTTGATTTTCCTAAGTACAAAGTGAGTTATTATGATAAGTGTTCATAACCTTGAATATTGATTATATAAAGACTGTGTTCTAACCAATACAGTGTGTGGACATTCCTTTGTGGGGGCTTGGGGACTACACTGTACTTAAGAACCAGCCTGCATCCCCTCTTGAGAAGCTAGGCCTTGATTGCTCGTCCATTGCTACCGTAATAGAGAATCTTGGCTGGGGTCTTCTGTGCCTCTCCTCTACCATATAGAGAGTAGAAGTACAGACACCCCCCACCGGTCTTCTTTTCACAGTTCCCTGAAAGGGGAAATACCGGGTCATCCAAGGTTGGAATGGCCCGGTAATTCCCCATTCAGGGAACCCGGACCCGGTATGCGGTAAGGGTGTAGCCATGGCGCTAATAGCACCATGGCTACCTCCAACCTCGTAATGACCCCCATGGTGTTGGAGATACTCGATTATGTATATCTCAAACCAAGACTTGTGCTTGAAGTGTTTGTCAGTTGTAACTCTGACTTGTGCTGTGGGATAATTTATATATCAACTTTATATTTGCATTGTATGACAAGTGGATGGGCCTCATTACACGGATGGTGCTAAGGGATTACCGGCACCGGTAAGGGCACCGGTGCCAGTAATCCCTTAGCGCCATACTATGAGGTCCCTCAGTGGGTCCCGTCCTTAACGTGTGGCCAGACCACACGTTAAGGAAGGGATCCGCTGAGGGACTTCAGGGCAAATAACGTACCGCTAACAGCGGTACCGTTATTTGCTCCTTCCCCCTTCCCATTGAACCCTATGGGGGCTCAAATGGGAATGGGGAGGGGCCTTGGTGAATGGGGAATTACCGCCCCGCCAACCTTGGAATGGGGCGGTAAATCCCCTATTCAACAAGGCGTAATCGGTAAAATACCGGTGGCAACCTCTAGCGCCATGGTTACCACCGTCCGTGTAATGAGGCCCGATGTCTTTTATATGTTGTTTTTACTTTTATGATTAGTTGAAACTAACCTTTAAGGTTCTGTAGATGTGATATTGTTTTTAAAGAAATTGTAAAATCAAAAATTACCTTTTGACACAAAATGTTTTTCTTGTATAAAATGAAAGGTTGAAAGGTTGGAATTTAACCAGCCAAAGCAACCATGAATTAAAATAAAAAGTATCACTTTGCAGAGGTATAGAACAATACAGATACATAATGTAGCACTTTGCAGAGGTATACAACAGTACAGATACATTATGTCGCGCTTTACAGAGGTATACAACAATACAGATACATAGGGCCTCATTACACGGTAGGCGGAGAACCATGGCGCTATTAGCGCCATGGTTCATGTCAGTAAAATACCGGCACCGCCTTGGTGGTAAGGGGAATTACCGCCCCATTCCAAGGTTGGTGGGGTGGTAATTCCCCCTTCCACCATTGCCCTTCCCCATTCCCATTTTTGCCCCATAGGGCTCTATGGGAATGGGGAAGGCGCTAATTACGGTACCGCAAATTGCGGTACCGTAATTAGCTCCACTGGTCCCTTTGCGGGTTGGTTTTTAACGCCTGCAAAAAGCAGGCGTCAAATTCCCCAACCCGCAAAGGGACTCGTAGTAAGGCGGTAAGGATTTACCGGTACCGGTAAAATACCGGTACCGGTAAACCCCTACCGCCTACTGTGTAATGAGGCCCATAAAGTAGCGCTTTACAGAGGTATAGAACAATACAGATACATAATGTAGCGCTTCACAGAGATATACAACAATAGAGATACATAAGGTAGCGCTTTGCAGAGGTATAGAACAGTACAGATGCATACAGATACATAATGTAGCGCTTTACAGAGGTTTGAACAGTACAGATGCATAACTGAGCACTTCCAGAGGTAACAGAACAGATATTAAGTGGGGGGTGGGATACAGAGGGACACAGAGGAGTGGGTACAGCTGTACCAGGTGGTGGGGAGCAGAGGGGCGGGCATCGTCTAGCGAGTCAGACGGCACGAGGGGCGATGTGATGGCCTAGGTGTTGAGGCGCTATAATATTTTACCCAGAATGCCTATCAAAGTCCAAAATGTAAGGAAAAAGATATTTGCGACCAGGAAACCACTGAAACACGTGGGCTACAGCACATGTCCTACCTTCCCATGGTCCCACAGGGGTCCTGATGAAAGCAGAACCTCACATGTGTGTGCACTGACCTGGGCGCAGAGGGAAAAGGCTAAACCACTGGTATGCCAAACACCCTGGGAAGACCAAATCCATACTGTGTTTGGAGAACCCAGAGACTTGGGTCGGGGGTGTCACAGCCACTAAGGGAAACAGGGAACCCCATGCATTTCTGAAATGAAGACCCGCGTGGGAATCCACAGAGGTCTGACTTGCAGGAATCATGCTAGAAATACAATATTTTCAGACATTTGCCACGGGGAAACCACTGAAACACGTGAATAACAATGCATGTCCTACCTTCCCAGGTTGCCACTCATGTCCCAATGAAAGCCAGACCTCACATGCATGGGTGTGCCCACCTGGGCGGAAACGGGTAAATCAGTATGCCAAGTGCTCTGGGAAGGCCAGAATCACTCTGCATTATCCACCACTGCCTGGTTTCTCCTCTTCAAGCCCTCTAACAGGCACCGTTGCTCGCTCTCCTCACATATACAGTGCCGAGTGCAACAGGACACCCATGGGTGGTTTTAGCAAAAGAAAAAAGGTACTTGTGACCAGTAAAGCCGCATCAAAGCACCAACCACTTTATTGCCCATTCATACACCTTTCGTGTCTGCAGTCACTAGCCATCCATTCCAGTAGTTACACCACTACCAAATCACCAGCTGCACAGCAACCGTACCTGCACGCTCATAGCAATGGGACATCTGATCCCATGGCAACCTCGTCTCCAGGCGATGTCTTTCACACCAACATGTACCCGCATAGCAACTGTGCCTGCATTCAGGAGTCATGTTGCAGCAACCGTATCTACACGCCTATAGCAAGTGCACATCTGCTCACATGGCAACCTCTTCTCCAGGCGATGTCTTTCACACCAACTTCATGTACTCGCATAGCAACTGTGCCTGCACCAACCACATCTGCAAACATACACACACTAAATACACATCCACTAACATGCCAACCATGTCTCCAGTGATGAAAAAGTGCATTCACAGCAATCGTGTCTGCATGGACAGCTCAGCTTTACCTCACTCACACTCCAATCACATGTCAGTCATTCTAAAACAGGACATTCCAGTTATATAAAGCAGGACATTCCAGTTATACAAAAAATGTGTTAGCAAACAGTATTTAATTCATAACTCCCTACTAAAGTTAAAAAAAGTTTTAAAAAATAAACATAGCAGGGTGGTATGAGTTATTTAACACACCGCTGCCCAGTTCCCATTTAACTTTCACTTGGCACTCAAGGGGAGGAAGTCAAACTGGCATGTCTGTATTTTGAAAGGCACGCCTCAAGTGAATGGTGCCGGACTGGTGCTCCTTTCCAAGACACGCTTCAAGTAGAGGGAGCCGGAATTACCTTTCTTTCCAAGTCACGCCTTGAGAGGAGGTAGCCAGAATGCATTCTCGTCTTGTCCAAGGCTCGCCTCGAGTGGATGCAGCTGGACTAGCATTCCTTTCCAAGGCATGCCTCAAGTGGAGGGAGCTGGTCCAACATTGCTTACCAAGGCACACCTTGGGAGGATTGAGTCGGACTGATGTTCCCTTCTTGTCCAAGACATACGTCAGGTGGAGGGACCCGGTATGGCATTCTCTTCTTGTCCAACGAATGCCTCGAGTGGAGGGAGCCGGACTAGCATTGCTTGCCAAGGCACACCTCGAGTGGAGGCATCTGGACGAGCATTGTTTGCCAAGGTGTGCCTCCAGAAGAGGGAGCAGGAATGGCATTTATTTCCAAAGCAGGCCTCGAGTGAAGGGAGCTGAACTAGCATTGCTTGACAAGGCATGCTTTGAGAGGAGGAAGCCGAAATGGCGTGCCCTTCTTTTCCAAGGCACTCCTCAAGTGGAGGGAGCTGGACTAGCATTGCTTTTCGAAGGAACACCTTGAGAGGAGGGAGCCGGAATGGTGTTCCTGTCTTTTCCAAGACACAACTAAATTTGGTGTTGCATGAATGGAGAGCCTATGAGTCACCTTGTAGAAAGGATTTGCATTCCAGGAAGTCACTCGATTCTCCCAGTAATTTGTCTTTGTAAGCAAGACAGTTGGCAGAGGTCTGTCTTAGGAAAATTACAGCTGAGTATCCCTCCTCCGGTGTTAAGATGATGACGCTGGAGTGTGGCGTCCAGGCACAGATCCAAGGTTTTCACTGAAGATGAAACAGGAATTTGGATGTCATTGATGCAGAATGAGGAGTATTGGTGATTCAGATTCTTGTTTACAGACGGTAACCCGACTAGCAGTAGTTCTGCTTTATCATTAAGACCGAGGCAGTGAGTGGCCTTCCAGGCCTGTATTGTGGCGCAGACAATGTTTAATGAGCGGGTAGCATCAAGGTAGTTGCTGGAGAGGGGTAAATGATTGGTGTAGGTTATGCCAATTGATTCAAGTAAGTCGAAGAGGGGTCTTGTGAAAATGTGTGCTATTGGCGAGTGAGCTGCGACAGTGAGGTGTTGGCAGAGGATCTGGTTGTCGACAAGATCAAATGAGGCTGACAAATCCAGTGGAATGAGAAGGGTTGATTTCCCCTGATCTCTGATCATATCCAGCTGGTTTTTGAAACTGAGCAAGGCAGATTCCGTACCAAAACCTGGTCTGAAGGCTGACTGTCGTGCACCTAGTATGTGATGGGCTTCCAGGAATTGTTGGATCTGTAAATATGCAGTCTGTCCAAGATTTTCAAGGAGAACGGGACAGTGGTGATGGGACGATAGTTGTTGGGAAGTGCGGGATCAAGTGAAGTTTTTTTTTTTATCAGCAGGAGTACCCACGCTTCTTTGAGGTTGGCTGGAACTTGGACAGGAGAGAATGAGGCATTGATGAATTTTGTGATTAAAGGCGTCAATTCATTTGAACATTCCTTGATAATAGATGCAGGGCAGATGTCTCCTTTGCATCTGGAAGGTTTCAGGCTCTTTAGTATGGAGGCTACGGTGCTTAAATAAAACAGTGGGTGTAGCTTGGTCTCAGGTGTGCTAACATGGTAATGGCGGGCAAAGCTGAAGTAGGGGTTTTGATTAAGGATAGTTATGGTGGATTGTTTCTGTATACAGTCTCAATCTTCTCCAGAATAGCTGTTTAGATCTTGAGGCATCAGGCCTCATCTTTGACATTGATGGGTCAGAGGGTGGCTGGGGTTTCCAGTTCCCTTCAGATTGTGAAAATCTCTCTAGTATTCGATTTGGCGCTGGCGATGCTCTGATTCTAGATAGTGGATTTGGCTGCTAAGATTGCTTGTTTGTATAGTTTAGCTGCTGCAACAAATTTCATTTTCAGGGGGTCCGTGGGGTTTCTTCAAATTGGCTTGAGCCAGGCGTTGATTTTGCGGAGCTCAGCCAGTTCAAGGGTGAAACAAGAGTTGGAATGTTTGGCTGTTTTGAATTTTCTAGGTGCTAGTAGTGCGACAGCATCCACTGCAGCAGTGAGGGTGCAGGTGTAGAGGTCAGCAAGTGCAGGGGGATCATTGGAATGTAGGTTGTGATAGGGCACAGGGGATGTAGGGGGCAGAGGTTCTTGGGGCAAGCATATCAGGGTATGGTTCGTGAGGGGGTGCAGGGGATGGAGGGGGCCGAGATTCTTGGGGCAAGCATGTCAAGCTATGGTTTGTGATGGGGAGCAGGGGATGGAGGGGTCACAAGTTTGTGGGGCCAGCATATCAAGCTATGGTTTGTGATGGGGCGCAGAGGATGGGGGGCAGAGATTCCTGAGGCCAGCATATCATGCTATGTGTTGTGATGGAGCGCAGAGGATGGAGGGGGGGCGAGATTCTTGGGGTCAATATATTTAGCTATGGTTTGTGATGGGGTGCAGGGAATGGAGGGGCGCAGAGATTCTTGGGGCCAGCATATCGAGCTATGGTTTGTGATGGGCCGCAGGGAATGGAGGGGGACAGAGATTATTGGGGTCAGTACATTTAGCTATGGTTTGTGATGGGGTGCAGGGAATGGAGGGGGACAGAGATTATTGGGGTCAGTATATTTAGCTATGGTTTGTGATGGGGTGCAGGGAATGGAGGGGCGCAGAGATTCTTGGGGCCAGCATATCGAGCTATGGTTTGTGATGGAGTGCAGGGGATGGAGGGGCGCAGAGATTCTCGGGGCCAGCATATTAAGCTATGGTTTGTGATGGGGAGTATGGGATAGAGGGGGTGGGGCAGAGATCCTTGGGGCCAGCATATCAAGCTATGGTTTGTGGTGGAGTGCATGGGATAGAGGGAGAGGGGGGCATAGATTATTGGGGCCAGCATATCAAGCTATGGTTTGTGATGGGGCGCAAGGGCTGGAGGGGGGGCATGGATTCTTGGGGCCAGCATATCAAGCTATGGTTTGTGATGGGGCGCAGGGAATGGAGGGGGCAGAGATTCTTGGGGTCAGTAAATCTAGCTATGGTTTGTGATGGGGCACATGGGATGGAGGGGGAGGGGGCAGAGTTTCTTGGGGCCAGCATATCAAGCTATGGTTTGTGATGGGGCGCAGGGAATGGAGGGGGCAGAGATTCTTGGGGTCAGTAAATCTAGCTATGGTTTGTGATGGGGCACATGGGATGGAGGGGGAGGGGCAGAGTTTCTTGGGGTCAGTATATCTAGCTATGGGTTGTGATGGGGTGCATGGGATAGAGGGGGAGGGGGGGCATAGATTATTGGGGCCAGCATGTCAAGCTATGGTTTGTGACTGGGCGCAGGGGATGTAGAGGGCAGAGATTCTTGGGGCCAGCATATCAAGCTATGGTTTGTGATGCGGTGCAGGGGATGGAGGGGGACAGTGATTCTTGGGGCCAGCATATCAAGCTATGGTTTGTGGTGGAGTGCATGGGATAGAGGGAGAGGGGGGCATAGATTCTTGGGGCCAGCATATCAAGCTATGGTTTGTGATGGGGCGCAGGGGCTGGAGAGGGGCAGAGATTCTTGGGGTCAGTAAATCTAGCTATGTGTCATGATGGAGCGCAGAGGATGGAGGGGGGGGGCGAGATTCTTGGGGCCAGTCAATCTAGCCATGGTTTGTGATGGGGTGCATGGGATGGAGGGGGGCAGTTATTCTTGGGGCCAGCATATCAAGCTATGGTTTGTGATGGGGATCAGGGGTTAGAGGGGGGCAGGGATTCTTGGGGCCAGCATATTCAGCTATGGTTTGTGATGGGGCGCAGAGAATGGAGGGGGGCAGAGATTCTTGGGGTCAGTAAATCTAGCTATGGTTTGTGATGGGGAGCCTGGGATGGAGGGGGGCAGAGATTCTTGGGGTCAGTATATCAGGGTATGGTTTGTGATGGGGTGCAGGGGATGGAGGGGGGGCCGAGATTCTTGGGGCCAGCATATCAAGCTATGGTTTGTGATGGGGCGCAGGGGATGTAGGGGGCAGAGATTCTTGGGGTCAGTATATCTAGCTATGGTTTTAGATGGGGCGCAGGGAATGGAGGGGGGCAGAGATTCTTGGGGTCAGTATATCTAGCTATGGTTTGTGATGGGCCGCAGGGGATAGAGGGGCGCAGAGATCTTTGGGGCCAGCATATCAAGCTATGGTTTGTGATGGGGATCAGGGGTTAGAGGGGGGCAGGGATTCTTGGGGCCAGCATATCAAGCTATGGTTTGTGATGGGGCGCAGGGAATGGAGGGGGGCAGAGATTCTTGGGGTCAGTATATCTAGCTATGGTTTGTGATGGGCCGCAGGGGATAGAGGGGCGCAGAGATCTTTGGGGCCAGCATATCAAGCTATGGTTTGTGATGGGGCGCAGGGAATGGAGGGGGGCAGAGATTCTTGGGGTCAGTATATCTAGCTATGGTTTGTGATGGGGTGCAGGGGATGGAGGAGCACAGAGATTCTTGGGGCCAGCATATCAAGCTATGGTTTGCGAGGGGGCACATGGGATGGAGGGGGCAAAGATTCTTGGCTCTCTGCATTTCGCTGGTTTGGGTGGAAAGGCAATTTTGTCTGCACGTGACTTTTCAATCACTGCATATAGATACATATGCTTTGTCGTAACTTGACTCGTTGTGAAGAATATATGGGCCTCTATCCCCAAGTTCCACACGGAGAGAAGAAAATCACTCCCCGTGCAAGCCTTGAGGCCACAGGTGGTTGTTGTTGTTTCGCAGGAACAGACGCCGCCGAGGACCCCAGAGCTGTGGAATGAATTAGGTATTAGTACAAACAAACACAGTACTGTCAACAATGTAACTGTTATGAAAATAGGTCTTACCCAAGGGTTATATTCTAACTGCCAGTAACTCTGAGGCTGTGGTGCAGGGAAGCGTTGGTAATCCTTCAAAGCCAAGATGCCAAAAACTCAGCGCTGGCTACCACCTCATGATTCTTGGAAGTATTCTGAAAACTATGGTAGCGTAGCAGTTCGAGGAACTCTGGAGAGCGTAGAATACTTGACAAAGCAGATAAGGATAATCCAATCAATCCATGAAACGTGAGCTAAAGTCAAAAGGTCCGAAAATCCAAGCAGAAACCAAACGCCAAATCCAAGGAACAAGAAAACCCAGTCCGTAATCCGTAAACTTGATATCTCTAACCAAATGAATCCAAAGTGACTTGAAAACGACAGTGTCGCGAAACAGCTGTAAAGCGACGAGTGATTCAAAGTGTGTCGCTTTTATGCCTGTCGACTCCTGATCACGTGAGCGGAGCTCAGGGCACGTGATCGAGAGTTCGGCCCGGAACCAGGAAGTAGTTGTTGTCGATTACTCTTGCTCCAGCCCTCTCGCAATCTCCATGGCAGTTGCCAGTGGAAACGAGGGAACATATAGTATCGCCCTCTGATAGAGCCTGGAGGTTGGTGACGCTTCCCTCGCACCACAGATAGCGTGATCATGTGAAGGGCTGACTGTGACTTGGAGATTCTCGCTGTGTTATGTGTCAGAGAATCACCGCGGTGTGCCTGGTGTGCCTGACCTTCCTACTGCTCATGACATGCTTTAAAATGCACACTGTTATCCCCATCCAAACTCTTGTTTGAGGGGCTGGTATTGCTGGTTATCCTTCTTTGCTCAGTGCAACTGGGGGGCATCGCTGGGCATGAGGGGAGGGCATAGAGTAGAGAAAGGGAAGAAGAAGTAGGCAAAGAGTGTACGAGACAAGCAAAGCACACCGGGTGCAGAGAGGCACACGTGTATCACAGCAGTGCACGCGGAGCAGGAGACAAGCAAAGCACATCGTCTGCAGAGAGGCACACGTGTATCACAGCAGTGCATGCGGGGCAGGAGACAAGCAAAGCACATTGTGTGCAGAGAAGCACACATGTATCACAGCAGTCCACGCAGGGAAGGAAACATGCAAAGCACATTGTGTGCAGAAAGGCACACATGTATCACAGCAGTGAACGCAGGGCAGGAGACAAGCAAAGCACACGGTGTGCAGAGAGGCACACATGTATCACAGCAGTGCACGCGGGGTCGGAGACAAGCAAAGCACACGGTGTGCAGAGAGGCACACATGTATCACAGCAGTGCACGTGGGGCAGGAGACAAGCAAAGCACACCGTGTGCAGAGAGGCACACATGTATCACAGCAGTGCACGTGGGGCAGGAGACAAGCAAAGAATCCCGTGTGCAGAGAGGCACACGTGTATCGCAGCAGTGCACGCGGGGCAGGAGACAAGCAAAGCACATTGTGTGCAGAGAAGCACACATGTATCACAGCAGTGCACGCAGGGCAGGAGACAAGCAAAGCACACTGTGTGCAGAGAGGCACACACGTATCACAGCAGTGCACGCGGGGCAGGAGACAAGCAAAGCACACGGTGTGCAGAGGCACGCATGTATCACAGCAGTGCACGCGGGGCAGGAGACAAGCAAAGCACACCGGGTGCAGAGAGGCACACGTGTATCGCAGCAGTGCACGCGGGGCAGGAGACAAGCAAAGCACATTGTGTGCAGAGAAGCACACATGTATCACAGCAGTGCACGCAGGGCAGGAGACAAGCAAAGCACACTGTGTGCAGAGAGGCACACACGTATCACAGCAGTGCACGCGGGGCAGGAGACAAGCAAAGCACACGGTGTGCAGAGGCACGCATGTATCACAGCAGTGCACGCGGGGCAGGAGAAAAGCAAAGCACACCGGGTGCAGAGAGGCACATGTGTATCACAGCAGTGCATGCAGGGCAGGAGACAAGCAAAGCACACCGGGTGCAGAGAGGCACACATGTATCAGAGCACCTATTGACCGGTTGTGTGGCCTGTGATCCTGCCCTTTGCTGAACACGAGGTCACACCAATCTGGAGAAAAGCAAATATTACCGTATGATGAATTGATCTTGACATCCTGAGAAAAGATACAAAATAAAGGCCAAACAGAGAGCTGCCTCGCCCCCTCTCTCCACACGCACACCGCCCCCAATTAATCGCATACACAAGTCCGTTTGTGAAGGAAAAGCAGCGAAAAATCAACATTTGACTAAAAATACACAGATCTCAGTACAAGAGTGTGGAATAGCCCCAACTGTCACTCACCTACAATTCCCAGTCTGTGCAGCCTTCTCTAATCCAAAATACAGCATCTGCGAGGTGACTGGGTGGGGGTGTGAGGGTCCGGATGGGGTGGGGTATTTCAGGGCGAACCAGGAACACAATCATCGCCCATAAGCTCGCGGACTCCTCACACGAGATGCCCGAGGGCTGCGGAGCCTCTGAACAGACTTGCGCTCTGCTGTAATACGGTTCACCAGAGCAGGCGCAGATAGTGTATAACGGAAAGAACATGCGCACATTGTGTTTAACGGAAGGAACAAGCGCAGATAGTGTACGATGGAAAAAAAACATGCGCAGATAATGTATAACGGAAGGAACATGCGCAGATAGTGTATAAGGGAAAGAACATGCGCACATTGTGTTTAACGGAAGGAACAAGCGCAGATAGTGTACGATGGAAAAAAACATGCGCAGATAATGTATAACGGAAGGAACATGCGCAGATAGTGTATAAGGGAAGGAACATGCGCAGATGGAGTACAATGGAAAAAAACATGCGCAGATAGATTATGGAGAAGAGTAAGTGCAGATGGAATACGGGGGAGCATATACGCAGATAGAATACAGGGAAGAGTATGCACAGATAGAATACAGGGGAGCATACACGCAGATAGAATACAGGGGAGCATACACGCAGATAGAATACAGGGGAGCATACACGCAGATAGAATACAGGGGAGAGTATGCAGATAGAATACAGGGAAGAGTACGCGCAGATAGAATACAGGGAAGAGTATGCGCAGATAGAATACAGGGGAGCATACACGCAGATAGAATACAGGGGAGAGTATGCGCAGATAGAATGCAGGGGAGAGTATGCAGATAGAATACAGGGAAGAGTATGCGCAGATAGAATACAGGGGAGAGTATGCGCAGATAGAATACAGGGAAGAGTATGCGCAGATAGAATACAGGGGAGAGTATGCGCAGATATAATACAGGGGAGCATACACGCAAATAGAATACAGGGGAGCATACACGCAGATAGAATACAGGGGAGCATACACGCAAATAGAATACAGGGGAGCATACACGCAGATAGAATACAGGGGAGAGTATGCGCAGATAGATTATGGGGAAGAGTATGCGCAGATAGAATACAGGGAAGAGTATGCGCAGATAGAATACAGGGGAGAGTATGCGCAGATAGAATACAGGGAAGAGTATGCGCAGATAGAATACAGGGGAGAGTATGCGCAGATATAATACAGGGGAGAGTATGCGCAGATAGAATACAGGGGAGAGTATGCGCAGATATAATACAGGGGAGCATACACGCAAATAGAATACAGGGGAGCATACACGCAGATAGAATACAGGGAAGAGTATGCAGATAGAATACAGGTAAGAGTATGAGCAGATAGAATACAGGGAAGCATACGCGCAGATAGAATACAGGGGAGAGTATGCACAGATATTATACAGGGAAGAATATGCACAGACAGAATACAGGGAAGAGTATGCGCAGTTAGAATACAGGGGAGAGTATGCCCAGATAGAATACAGGGGAGCATACACGCAGATAGAATACAGCGGAGCATACACGCAGATAGAATACAGGGAAGAGTATGCATAGAATACAGGGAAGAGTATGCACAGATAGAATACAGGGAGCCATACACGCAGATAGAATACAGGGGAGAGTATGCACAGATAGAATACAGGGAAGAGTATGCGCAGATAGAATACAGGGAAGAGTATGCGCAGATAGAATACAGGGGAGAGTATGCGCAGATAGAATACAGGGGAGAGTATGCGCAGATAGAATACAGGGAAGAGTATGCACAGATAGAATACAGGGAAGCATACACGCAGATATTATACAGGGAAGAGTATGCACAGATATAATACAGGGAAGAGTATGCACAGATAGAATACAGGGAAGAGTATGCGCAGATATTATACAGGGAAGAGTATGTGCAGATAGAATACAGGGAACCATACACGCAGATAGAATACAGGGAAGAGTATGCACAGATAGAATACAGGGAAGAGTACGCGCAGATAGAATACAGGGGAGAGTATGCACAGATAGAATACAGGGAAGAGTATGCACAGATAGAATACAGGGAAGCATACACGCAGATATTATACAGGGAAGAGTATGCACAGATATAATACAGGGAAGAGTATGCACAGATAGAATACAGGGAAGAGTATGCGCAGATATTATACAGGGAAGAGTATGTGCAGATAGAATACAGGGAACCATACACGCAGATAGAATACAGGGAAGAGTATGCACAGATAGAATACAGGGAAGAGTATGTGCAGATTGAATACAGGGAAGAGTATGCACAGATAGAATACAGGGAAGAGTATGCGCAGATAGAATACAGGGAAGAGTATGCGCAGATAGAATACAGGGAAGCATACACGCAGATAGAATACAGGGAAGAGTATGCACAGATAGAATACAGGGAAGAGTATGCGCAGATATTATACAGGGAAGAGTATGCACAGATAGAATACAGGGAAGAGTATGCGCAGATATTATACAGGGAAGAGTATGCACAGATAGAATACAGGGAAGAGTATGCGCAGATAGAATACAGGGAAGAGTATGCACAGATAGAATACCGGGAAGAGTATGTGCAGATAGAATACAGGGAAGAGTATACACAGATAGAATACAGGGGAGCATACACGCAGATAGAATACAGGGAAGAGTATGCACAGATAGAATACAGGGAAGAGTATGCGCAGATATTATACAGGGAAGAGTATGCACAGATAGAATACAGGGAAGAGTATGCGCAGATAGAATACAGGGAAGAGTATGCACAGATAGAATACAGGGAAGAGTATGCGCAGATAGAATACAGGGAAGAGTATGCACAGATAGAATACAGGGAAGAGTATGCGCAGATAGAATACAGGGAAGAGTATGCGCAGATAGAATACAGGGAAGCATACACGCAGATAGAATACAGGGAAGAGTATGCACAGATAGAATACAGGGAAGAGTATGCGCAGATATTATACAGGGAAGAGTATGCACAGATAGAATACAGGGAAGAGTATATGCAGATAGAATACAGGGGAGCATACACGCAGATAGAATACAGGGAAGAGTATGCACAGATAGAATACAGGGAAAAGTATGCGCAGATAGAATACAGGGAAGAGTATGCACAGATAGAATACAGGGAAGAGTATGCGCAGATAGAATACAGGGAAGAGTATGCGCAGATAGAATACAGGGAAGAGTATGCGCAGATAGAATACAGGGAAGAGTATGCGCAGATAGAATACAGGGAAGAGTATGCGCAGATAGAATACAGGGAAAAGTATGCGCAGATAGAATACAGGGAAGAGTATGCACAGATAGAATACAGGGAAGCATACACGCAGATATTATACAGGGAAGAGTATGCACAGATATAATACAGGGAAGAGTATGCACAGATATTATACAAGGAAGAGTATGCACAGATAGAATACAGGGAAGAGTATGCGCAGATATTATACAGGGAAGAGTATGCGCAGATAGAATACAGGGAAGCATACATGCAGACAGAATACAGGAGAGAGTATGCACAGATATAATACAGGAAAGAGTATGCGCAGATATTATACAGGGAAGAGTATGCACAGATAGAATACAGGGAAGAGTATGTGCAGATAGAATACAGGGAAGAGTATGGGCAGATAGAATACAGGGAAGAGTATGCACAGATAGAATACAGGGAAGAGTATGTGCAGACAGAATACAGGGAAGAGTATTCACAGTAAGAATACAGGCAAGAGTATGCACAGATAGAATTCAGGGAAGAGTATGCGTAGATAGAATACAGGGAAGCATACACGCAGATAGAATACAGGGGAGAGTATGCACAGATAGAATACAGGGAAGAGTATGCACAGATAGAATACAGGGAAGAGTATGTGCAGATAGAATACAGGGAAGAGTATTCACAGAAAGAATACAGGGAAGAGTATGCACAGATAGAATACAGGGAAGAGTATGCGCAGATAGAATACAGGGAAGCATACACCCAGATAGAATACAGGGGAGAGTATGCGCAGATAGAATACAGGGAAGAGTATGCACAGATATTATACAGGGAAGAGTATGCGCAGATAGAATACAGGGAAGAGTATGCGCAGATAGAATACAGAGAAGAGTATTCACAGAAAGAATACAGGGAAGAGTATGCACAGATAGAATACAGGGAAGAGTATGCACAGATAGAATACAGGGAAGAGTATGCACAGATATTATACAGGGAAGAGTATGCGCAGATAGAATACAGGGAAGAGTATGTGCAGATAGAATACAGGGAAGAGTATTCACAGTAAGAATACAGGCAAGAGTATGCACAGATAGAATTCAGGGAAGGGTATGCACAGATAGAATACAGGGAAGAGTATGCGCAGATAGAATACAGGGAAGAGTATGCGCAGATATTATACAGGGAAGAGTATGCGCAGATAGAATACAGGGAAGAGTATGCGCAGATATAATACAGGGGAGAGTATGCGCAGATAGAATACAGGGGAGAGTATGCGCAGATATAATACAGGGGAGCATACACGCAGATAGAATACAGGGGAGCATACACGCAGATAGAATACAGGGAAGAGTATGCAGATAGAATACAGGGAAGAGTATGAGCAGATAGAATACAGGGAAGCATACGCGCAGATAGAATACAGGGGAGAGTATGCACAGATATTATACAGGGAAGAATATGCACAGACAGAATACAGGGAAGAGTATGCGCAGTTAGAATACAGGGGAGAGTATGCCCAGATAGAATACAGGGGAGCATACACGCAGATAGAATACAGGGGAGCATACACGCAGATAGAATACAGGGAAGAGTATGCATAGAATACAGGGAAGAGTATGCACAGATAGAATACAGGGAGCCATACACGCAGATAGAATACAGGGGAGAGTATGCACAGATAGAATACAGGGAAGAGTATGCGCAGATAGAATACAGGGAAGAGTATGCGCAGATAGAATACAGGGGAGAGTATGCGCAGATAGAATACAGGGGAGAGTATGCGCAGATAGAATACAGGGAAGAGTATGCACAGATAGAATACAGGGAAGCATACACGCAGATATTATACAGGGAAGAGTATGCACAGATATAATACAGGGAAGAGTATGCGCAGATAGAATACAGGGAAGAGTATGCGCAGATATTATACAGGGAAGAGTATGTGCAGATAGAATACAGGGAACCATACACGCAGATAGAATACAGGGAAGAGTATGCACAGATAGAATACAGGGAAGAGTATGCGCAGATAGAATACAGGGGAGAGTATGCACAGATAGAATACAGAGAAGAGTATGCACAGATAGAATACAGGGAAGCATACACGCAGATATTATACAGGGAAGAGTATGCACAGATATAATACAGGGAAGAGTATGCGCAGATAGAATACAGGGAAGAGTATGCGCAGATATTATACAGGGAAGAGTATGTGCAGATAGAATACAGTGAACCATACACGCAGATAGAATACAGGGAAGAGTATGCACAGATAGAATACAGGGAAGAGTATGCACAGATAGAATACAGGGAAGAGTATGCACAGATAGAATACAGGGAAGAGTATGCGCAGATAGAATACAGGGAAGAGTATGCGCAGATAGAATACAGGGAAGCATACACGCAGATAGAATACAGGGAAGAGTATGCACAGATAGAATACAGGGAAGAGTATGCGCAGATATTATACAGGGAAGAGTATGCACAGATAGAATACAGGGAAGAGTATGCGCAGATATTATACAGGGAAGAGTATGCACAGATAGAATACAGGGAAGAGTATGCGAGGATAGAATACAGGGAAGAGTATGCACAGATAGAATACCGGGAAGAGTATGTGCAGATAGAATACAGGGAAGAGTATACACAGATAGAATACAGGGGAGCATACACGCAGATAGAATACAGGGAAGAGTATGCACAGATAGAATACAGGGAAGAGTATGCGCAGATATTATACAGGGAAGAGTATGCACAGATAGAATACAGGGAAGAGTATGCGCAGATAGAATACAGGGAAGAGTATGCACAGATAGAATACAGGGAAGAGTATGCGCAGATAGAATACAGGGAAGAGTATGCACAGATAGAATACAGGGAAGAGTATGCGCAGATAGAATACAGGGAAGAGTATGCGCAGATAGAATACAGGGAAGCATACACGCAGATAGAATACAGGAAAGAGTATGCACAGATAGAATACAGGGAAGAGTATGCGCAGATATTATACAGGGAAGAGTATGCACAGATAGAATACAGGGAAGAGTATATGCAGATAGAATACAGGGGAGCATACACGCAGATAGAATACAGGGAAGAGTATGCACAGATAGAATACAGGGAAAAGTATGCGCAGATAGAATACAGGGAAGAGTATGCACAGATAGAATACAGGGAAGAGTATGCGCAGATAGAATACAGGGAAGAGTATGCGCAGATAGAATACAGGGAAGAGTATGCGCAGATAGAATACAGGGAAGAGTATGCGCAGATAGAATACAGGGAAGAGTATGCGCAGATAGAATACAGGGAAAAGTATGCGCAGATAGAATACAGGGAAGAGTATGCACAGATAGAATACAGGGAAGCATACACGCAGATATTATACAGGGAAGAGTATGCACAGATATAATACAGGGAAGAGTATGCACAGATATTATACAAGGAAGAGTATGCACAGATAGAATACAGGGAAGAGTATGCGCAGATATTATACAGGGAAGAGTATGCGCAGATAGAATACAGGGAAGCATACATGCAGACAGAATACAGGAGAGAGTATGCACAGATATAATACAGGAAAGAGTATACGCAGATATTATACAGGGAAGAGTATGCACAGATAGAATACAGGGAAGAGTATGTGCAGATAGAATACAGGGAAGAGTATGGGCAGATAGAATACAGGGAAGAGTATGCACAGATAAAATACAGGGAAGAGTATGTGCAGACAGAATACAGGGAAGAGTATTCACAGTAAGAATACAGGCAAGAGTATGCACAGATAGAATTCAGGGAAGAGTATGCGTAGATAGAATACAGGGAAGCATACACGCAGATAGAATACAGGGGAGAGTATGCACAGATAGAATACAGGGAAGAGTATGCACAGATAGAATACAGGGAAGAGTATGCGCAGATAGAATACAGGGAAGCATACACCCAGATAGAATACAGGGGAGAGTATGCGCAGATAGAATACAGGGAAGAGTATGCGCAGATATTATACAGGGAAGAGTATGCGCAGATAGAATACAGGGAAGAGTATGCGCAGATAGAATACAGAGAAGAGTATTCACAGAAAGAATACAGGGAAGAGTATGCACAGATAGAATACAGGGAAGAGTATGCACAGATAGAATACAGGGAAGAGTATGCACAGATATTATACAGGGAAGAGTATGCGCAGATAGAATACAGGGAAGAGTATGTGCAGATAGAATACAGGGAAGAGTATTCACAGTAAGAATACAGGCAAGAGTATGCACAGATAGAATTCAGGGAAGGGTATGCACAGATAGAATACAGGGAAGAGTATGCGCAGATAGAATACAGGGAAGAGTATGCGCAGATATTATACAGGGAAGAGTATGCGCAGATAGAATACAGGGAAGAGTATGCGCAGATAGAATACAGGGAAGAGTATGCGCAGATAGAATACAGAGAAGAGTATTCACAGAAATAATACAGGGAAGAGTATGCACAGATAGAATACAGAGAAGAGTATGCACAGATAGAATACAGGGAAGAGTATGCACAGATATTATACAGGGAAGAGTATGCACAGATAGAATACAGGGAAGAGTATGTGCAGATAGAATACAGGGAAGAGTATGCACAGTAAGAATACAGGCAAGAGTATGCACAGATATTATACAGGGAAGAGTATGCACAGATAGAATACAGGGAAGAGTATGCGCAGATAGAATACAGGGGAGAGTATGCGCAGATAGAATACAGGGGAGAGTATGCGCAGATAGAATACAGGGAAGAGTATGCACAGATAGAATACAGGGAAGCATACACGCAGATATTATACAGGGAAGAGTATGCACAGATATAATACAGGGAAGAGTATGCGCAGATAGAATACAGGGAAGAGTATGCGCAGATATTATACAGGGAAGAGTATGTGCAGATAGAATACAGGGAACCATACACGCAGATAGAATACAGGGAAGAGTATGCACAGATAGAATACAGGGAAGAGTATGCGCAGATAGAATACAGGGGAGAGTATGCACAGATAGAATACAGAGAAGAGTATGCACAGATAGAATACAGGTAAGCATACACGCAGATATTATACAGGGAAGAGTATGCACAGATATAATACAGGGAAGAGTATGCGCAGATAGAATACAGGGAAGAGTATGCGCAGATATTATACAGGGAAGAGTATGTGCAGATAGAATACAGTGAACCATACACGCAGATAGAATACAGGGAAGAGTATGCACAGATAGAATACAGGGAAGAGTATGTGCAGATAGAATACAGGGAAGAGTATGCACAGATAGAATACAGGGAAGAGTATGCGCAGATAGAATACAGGGAAGAGTATGCGCAGATAGAATACAGGGAAGCATACACGCAGATAGAATACAGGGAAGAGTATGCACAGATAGAATACAGGGAAGAGTATGCGCAGATATTATACAGGGAAGAGTATGCACAGATAGAATACAGGGAAGAGTATGCGCAGATATTATACAGGGAAGAGTATGCACAGATAGAATACAGGGAAGAGTATGCGCAGATAGAATACAGGGAAGAGTATGCACAGATAGAATACAGGGAAGAGTATGCGCAGATAGAATACAGGGAAGAGTATGCACAGATAGAATACAGGGAAGAGTATGCGCAGATAGAATACAGGGAAGAGTATGCGCAGATAGAATACAGGGAAGCATACACGCAGATAGAATACAGGAAAGAGTATGCACAGATAGAATACAGGGAAGAGTATGCGCAGATATTATACAGGGAAGAGTATGCACAGATAGAATACAGGGAAGAGTATATGCAGATAGAATACAGGGGAGCATACACGCAGATAGAATACAGGGAAGAGTATGCACAGATAGAATACAGGGAAAAGTATGCGCAGATAGAATACAGGGAAGAGTATGCACAGATAGAATACAGGGAAGAGTATGCGCAGATAGAATACAGGGAAGAGTATGCGCAGATAGAATACAGGGAAGAGTATGCGCAGATAGAATACAGGGAAGAGTATGCGCAGATAGAATACAGGGAAGAGTATGCGCAGATAGAATACAGGGAAAAGTATGCGCAGATAGAATACAGGGAAGAGTATGCACAGATAGAATACAGGGAAGCATACACGCAGATATTATACAGGGAAGAGTATGCACAGATATAATACAGGGAAGAGTATGCACAGATATTATACAAGGAAGAGTATGCACAGATAGAATACAGGGAAGAGTATGCGCAGATATTATACAGGGAAGAGTATGCGCAGATAGAATACAGGGAAGCATACATGCAGACAGAATACAGGAGAGAGTATGTGCAGATAGAATACAGGGAAGAGTATGGGCAGATATTATACAGGGAAGAGTATGCGCAGATAGAATACAGGGAAGCATACATGCAGATAGAATACAGGGAAGAGTATGTGCAGATAGAATACAGGGAAGAGTATGGGCAGATAGAATACAGGGAAGAGTATGCACAGATAGAATACAGGGAAGAGTATGTGCAGATAGAATACAGGGAAGAGTATGCACAGATAGAATACAGGGAAGAGTATGCGCAGATATTATACAGGGAAGAGTATGCGCAGATAGAATACAGGGAAGCATACATGCAGATAGAATACAGGGAAGAGTATGTGCAGATAGAATACAGGGAAGAGTATGGGCAGATAGAATACAGGGAAGAGTATGCACAGATAGAATACAGGGAAGAGTATGTGCAGATAGAATACAGGGAAGAGTATGCACAGATAGAATACAGGGAAGAGTATGCGCAGATAGAATACAGGGAAGAGTATGCGCAGATAGAATACAGGGAAGCATACACGCAGATAGAATACAGGGAAGAGTATGCACAGATAGAATACAGGGAAGAGTATGCGCAGATATTATACAGGGAAGAGTATGCACAGATAGAATACAGGGAAGAGTATGCGCAGATATTATACAGGGAAGAGTATGCACAGATAGAATACAGGGAAGAGTATGCGCAGATAGAATACAGGGAAGAGTATGCACAGATAGAATACAGGGAAGAGTATGCGCAGATAGAATACAGGGAAGAGTATGCACAGATAGAATACAGGGAAGAGTATGCGCAGATAGAATACAGGGAAGAGTATGCGCAGATAGAATACAGGGAAGCATACACGCAGATAGAATACAGGAAAGAGTATGCACAGATAGAATACAGGGAAGAGTATGCGCAGATATTATACAGGGAAGAGTATGCACAGATAGAATACAGGGAAGAGTATATGCAGATAGAATACAGGGGAGCATACACGCAGATAGAATACAGGGAAGAGTATGCACAGATAGAATACAGGGAAAAGTATGCGCAGATAGAATACAGGGAAGAGTATGCACAGATAGAATACAGGGAAGAGTATGCGCAGATAGAATACAGGGAAGAGTATGCGCAGATAGAATACAGGGAAGAGTATGCGCAGATAGAATACAGGGAAGAGTATGCGCAGATAGAATACAGGGAAGAGTATGCGCAGATAGAATACAGGGAAAAGTATGCGCAGATAGAATACAGGGAAGAGTATGCACAGATAGAATACAGGGAAGCATACACGCAGATATTATACAGGGAAGAGTATGCACAGATATAATACAGGGAAGAGTATGCACAGATATTATACAAGGAAGAGTATGCACAGATAGAATACAGGGAAGAGTATGCGCAGATATTATACAGGGAAGAGTATGCGCAGATAGAATACAGGGAAGCATACATGCAGACAGAATACAGGAGAGAGTATGCACAGATATAATACAGGAAAGAGTATGTGCAGATATTATACAGGGAAGAGTATGCACAGATAGAATACAGGGAAGAGTATGTGCAGATAGAATACAGGGAAGAGTATGGGCAGATAGAATACAGGGAAGAGTATGCACAGTAAGAATACAGGGAAGAGTATGTGCAGATAAAATACAGGGAAGAGTATGTGCAGACAGAATACAGGGAAGAGTATTCACAGTAAGAATACAGGCAAGAGTATGCACAGATAGAATTCAGGGAAGAGTATGCGTAGATAGAATACAGGGAAGCATACACGCAGATAGAATACAGGGGAGAGTATGCACAGATAGAATACAGGGAAGAGTATGCACAGATAGAATACAGGGAAGAGTATGCGCAGATAGAATACAGGGAAGCATACACCCAGATAGAATACAGGGGAGAGTATGCGCAGATAGAATACAGGGAAGAGTATGCGCAGATATTATACAGGGAAGAGTATGCGCAGATAGAATACAGGGAAGAGTATGCGCAGATAGAATACAGAGAAGAGTATTCACAGAAAGAATACAGGGAAGAGTATGCACAGATAGAATACAGGGAAGAGTATGCACAGATAGAATACAGGGAAGAGTATGCACAGATATTATACAGGGAAGAGTATGCGCAGATAGAATACAGGGAAGAGTATGTGCAGATAGAATACAGGGAAGAGTATTCACAGTAAGAATACAGGCAAGAGTATGCACAGATAGAATTCAGGGAAGGGTATGCACAGATAGAATACAGGGAAGAGTATGCGCAGATAGAATACAGGGAAGAGTATGCGCAGATATTATACAGGGAAGAGTATGCGCAGATAGAATACAGGGAAGAGTATGCGCAGATAGAATACAGGGAAGAGTATGCGCAGATAGAATACAGGGAAGCATACACGCAAATAGAATACAGGGAAGAGTATGCACAGATAGAATACAGGGAAGAGTATGCGCAGATATTATACAGGGAAGAGTATGCACAGATAGAATACAGGGAAGAGTATATGCAGATAGAATACAGGGGAGCATACACGCAGATAGAATACAGGGAAGAGTATGCACAGATAGAATACAGGGAAAAGTATGCGCAGATAGAATACAGGGAAGAGTATGCACAGATAGAATACAGGGAAGAGTATGCGCAGATAGAATACAGGGAAGAGTATGCGCAGATAGAATACAGGGAAGAGTATGCGCAGATAGAATACAGGGAAGAGTATGCGCAGATAGAATACAGGGAAGAGTATGCGCAGATAGAATACAGGGAAAAGTATGCGCAGATAGAATACAGGGAAGAGTATGCACAGATAGAATACAGGGAAGCATACACGCAGATATTATACAGGGAAGAGTATGCACAGATATAATACAGGGAAGAGTATGCACAGATATTATACAAGGAAGAGTATGCACAGATAGAATACAGGGAAGAGTATGCGCAGATATTATACAGGGAAGAGTATGCGCAGATAGAATACAGGGAAGCATACATGCAGACAGAATACAGGAGAGAGTATGCACAGATATAATACAGGAAAGAGTATGCGCAGATATTATACAGGGAAGAGTATGCACAGATAGAATACAGGGAAGAGTATGTGCAGATAGAATACAGGGAAGAGTATGGGCAGATAGAATACAGGGAAGAGTATGCACAGATAGAATACAGGGAAGAGTATGTGCAGACAGAATACAGGGAAGAGTATTCACAGTAAGAATACAGGCAAGAGTATGCACAGATAGAATTCAGGGAAGAGTATGCGTAGATAGAATACAGGGAAGCATACACGCAGATAGAATACAGGGGAGAGTATGCACAGATAGAATACAGGGAAGAGTATGCACAGATAGAATACAGGGAAGAGTATGTGCAGATAGAATACAGGGAAGAGTATTCACAGAAAGAATACAGGGAAGAGTATGCACAGATAGAATACAGGGAAGAGTATGCGCAGATAGAATACAGGGAAGCATACACCCAGATAGAATACAGGGGAGAGTATGCGCAGATAGAATACAGGGAAGAGTATGCACAGATATTATACAGGGAAGAGTATGCGCAGATAGAATACAGGGAAGAGTATGCGCAGATAGAATACAGAGAAGAGTATTCACAGAAAGAATACAGGGAAGAGTATGCACAGATAGAATACAGGGAAGAGTATGCACAGATAGAATACAGGGAAGAGTATGCACAGATATTATACAGGGAAGAGTATGCGCAGATAGAATACAGGGAAGAGTATGTGCAGATAGAATACAGGGAAGAGTATTCACAGTAAGAATACAGGCAAGAGTATGCACAGATAGAATTCAGGGAAGGGTATGCACAGATAGAATACAGGGAAGAGTATGCGCAGATAGAATACAGGGAAGAGTATGCGCAGATATTATACAGGGAAGAGTATGCGCAGATAGAATACAGGGAAGAGTATGCGCAGATAGAATACAGGGGAGAGTATGCGCAGATAGAATACAGGGGAGAGTATGCGCAGATATAATACAGGGGAGCATACACGCAGATAGAATACAGGGGAGCATACACGCAGATAGAATACAGGGAAGAGTATGCAGATAGAATACAGGGAAGAGTATGAGCAGATAGAATACAGGGAAGCATACGCGCAGATAGAATACAGGGGAGAGTATGCACAGATATTATACAGGGAAGAATATGCACAGACAGAATACAGGGAAGAGTATGCGCAGTTAGAATACAGGGGAGAGTATGCCCAGATAGAATACAGGGGAGCATACACGCAGATAGAATACAGGGGAGCATACACGCAGATAGAATACAGGGAAGAGTATGCATAGAATACAGGGAAGAGTATGCACAGATAGAATACAGGGAGCCATACACGCAGATAGAATACAGGGGAGAGTATGCACAGATAGAATACAGGGAAGAGTATGCGCAGATAGAATACAGGGAAGAGTATGCGCAGATAGAATACAGGGGAGAGTATGCGCAGATAGAATACAGGGGAGAGTATGCGCAGATAGAATACAGGGAAGAGTATGCACAGATAGAATACAGGGAAGCATACACGCAGATATTATACAGGGAAGAGTATGCACAGATATAATACAGGGAAGAGTATGCGCAGATAGAATACAGGGAAGAGTATGCGCAGATATTATACAGGGAAGAGTATGTGCAGATAGAATACAGGGAACCATACACGCATATAGAATACAGGGAAGAGTATGCACAGATAGAATACAGGGAAGAGTATGCGCAGATAGAATACAGGGGAGAGTATGCACAGATAGAATACAGAGAAGAGTATGCACAGATAGAATACAGGGAAGCATACACGCAGATATTATACAGGGAAGAGTATGCACAGATATAATACAGGGAAGAGTATGCGCAGATAGAATACAGGGAAGAGTATGCGCAGATATTATACAGGGAAGAGTATGTGCAGATAGAATACAGTGAACCATACACGCAGATAGAATACAGGGAAGAGTATGCACAGATAGAATACAGGGAAGAGTATGTGCAGATAGAATACAGGGAAGAGTATGCACAGATAGAATACAGGGAAGAGTATGCGCAGATAGAATACAGGGAAGAGTATGCGCAGATAGAATACAGGGAAGCATACACGCAGATAGAATACAGGGAAGAGTATGCACAGATAGAATACAGGGAAGAGTATGCGCAGATATTATACAGGGAAGAGTATGCACAGATAGAATACAGGGAAGAGTATGCGCAGATATTATACAGGGAAGAGTATGCACAGATAGAATACAGGGAAGAGTATGCGAGGATAGAATACAGGGAAGAGTATGCACAGATAGAATACCGGGAAGAGTATGTGCAGATAGAATACAGGGAAGAGTATACACAGATAGAATACAGGGGAGCATACACGCAGATAGAATACAGGGAAGAGTATGCACAGATAGAATACAGGGAAGAGTATGCGCAGATATTATACAGGGAAGAGTATGCACAGATAGAATACAGGGAAGAGTATGCGCAGATAGAATACAGGGAAGAGTATGCACAGATAGAATACAGGGAAGAGTATGCGCAGATAGAATACAGGGAAGAGTATGCACAGATAGAATACAGGGAAGAGTATGCGCAGATAGAATACAGGGAAGAGTATGCGCAGATAGAATACAGGGAAGCATACACGCAGATAGAATACAGGAAAGAGTATGCACAGATAGAATACAGGGAAGAGTATGCGCAGATATTATACAGGGAAGAGTATGCACAGATAGAATACAGGGAAGAGTATATGCAGATAGAATACAGGGGAGCATACACGCAGATAGAATACAGGGAAGAGTATGCACAGATAGAATACAGGGAAAAGTATGCGCAGATAGAATACAGGGAAGAGTATGCACAGATAGAATACAGGGAAGAGTATGCGCAGATAGAATACAGGGAAGAGTATGCGCAGATAGAATACAGGGAAGAGTATGCGCAGATAGAATACAGGGAAGAGTATGCGCAGATAGAATACAGGGAAGAGTATGCGCAGATAGAATACAGGGAAAAGTATGCGCAGATAGAATACAGGGAAGAGTATGCACAGATAGAATACAGGGAAGCATACACGCAGATATTATACAGGGAAGAGTATGCACAGATATAATACAGGGAAGAGTATGCACAGATATTATACAAGGAAGAGTATGCACAGATAGAATACAGGGAAGAGTATGCGCAGATATTATACAGGGAAGAGTATGCGCAGATAGAATACAGGGAAGCATACATGCAGACAGAATACAGGAGAGAGTATGCACAGATATAATACAGGAAAGAGTATACGCAGATATTATACAGGGAAGAGTATGCACAGATAGAATACAGGGAAGAGTATGTGCAGATAGAATACAGGGAAGAGTATGGGCAGATAGAATACAGGGAAGAGTATGCACAGATAAAATACAGGGAAGAGTATGTGCAGACAGAATACAGGGAAGAGTATTCACAGTAAGAATACAGGCAAGAGTATGCACAGATAGAATTCAGGGAAGAGTATGCGTAGATAGAATACAGGGAAGCATACACGCAGATAGAATACAGGGGAGAGTATGCACAGATAGAATACAGGGAAGAGTATGCACAGATAGAATACAGGGAAGAGTATGCGCAGATAGAATACAGGGAAGCATACACCCAGATAGAATACAGGGGAGAGTATGCGCAGATAGAATACAGGGAAGAGTATGCGCAGATATTATACAGGGAAGAGTATGCGCAGATAGAATACAGGGAAGAGTATGCGCAGATAGAATACAGAGAAGAGTATTCACAGAAAGAATACAGGGAAGAGTATGCACAGATAGAATACAGGGAAGAGTATGCACAGATAGAATACAGGGAAGAGTATGCACAGATATTATACAGGGAAGAGTATGCGCAGATAGAATACAGGGAAGAGTATGTGCAGATAGAATACAGGGAAGAGTATTCACAGTAAGAATACAGGCAAGAGTATGCACAGATAGAATTCAGGGAAGGGTATGCACAGATAGAATACAGGGAAGAGTATGCGCAGATAGAATACAGGGAAGAGTATGCGCAGATATTATACAGGGAAGAGTATGCGCAGATAGAATACAGGGAAGAGTATGCGCAGATAGAATACAGGGAAGAGTATGCGCAGATAGAATACAGAGAAGAGTATTCACAGAAATAATACAGGGAAGAGTATGCACAGATAGAATACAGAGAAGAGTATGCACAGATAGAATACAGGGAAGAGTATGCACAGATATTATACAGGGAAGAGTATGCGCAGATAGAATACAGGGAAGAGTATGTGCAGATAGAATACAGGGAAGAGTATGCACAGTAAGAATACAGGCAAGAGTATGCACAGATATTATACAGGGAAGAGTATGCACAGATAGAATACAGGGAAGAGTATGCGCAGATAGAATACAGGGGAGAGTATGCGCAGATAGAATACAGGGGAGAGTATGCGCAGATAGAATACAGGGAAGAGTATGCACAGATAGAATACAGGGAAGCATACACGCAGATATTATACAGGGAAGAGTATGCACAGATATAATACAGGGAAGAGTATGCGCAGATAGAATACAGGGAAGAGTATGCGCAGATATTATACAGGGAAGAGTATGTGCAGATAGAATACAGGGAACCATACACGCAGATAGAATACAGGGAAGAGTATGCACAGATAGAATACAGGGAAGAGTATGCGCAGATAGAATACAGGGGAGAGTATGCACAGATAGAATACAGAGAAGAGTATGCACAGATAGAATACAGGGAAGCATACACGCAGATATTATACAGGGAAGAGTATGCACAGATATAATACAGGGAAGAGTATGCGCAGATAGAATACAGGGAAGAGTATGCGCAGATATTATACAGGGAAGAGTATGTGCAGATAGAATACAGTGAACCATACACGCAGATAGAATACAGGGAAGAGTATGCACAGATAGAATACAGGGAAGAGTATGTGCAGATAGAATACAGGGAAGAGTATGCACAGATAGAATACAGGGAAGAGTATGCGCAGATAGAATACAGGGAAGAGTATGCGCAGATAGAATACAGGGAAGCATACACGCAGATAGAATACAGGGAAGAGTATGCACAGATAGAATACAGGGAAGAGTATGCGCAGATATTATACAGGGAAGAGTATGCACAGATAGAATACAGGGAAGAGTATGCGCAGATATTATACAGGGAAGAGTATGCACAGATAGAATACAGGGAAGAGTATGCGCAGATAGAATACAGGGAAGAGTATGCACAGATAGAATACAGGGAAGAGTATGCGCAGATAGAATACAGGGAAGAGTATGCACAGATAGAATACAGGGAAGAGTATGCGCAGATAGAATACAGGGAAGAGTATGCGCAGATAGAATACAGGGAAGCATACACGCAGATAGAATACAGGAAAGAGTATGCACAGATAGAATACAGGGAAGAGTATGCGCAGATATTATACAGGGAAGAGTATGCACAGATAGAATACAGGGAAGAGTATATGCAGATAGAATACAGGGGAGCATACACGCAGATAGAATACAGGGAAGAGTATGCACAGATAGAATACAGGGAAAAGTATGCGCAGATAGAATACAGGGAAGAGTATGCACAGATAGAATACAGGGAAGAGTATGCGCAGATAGAATACAGGGAAGAGTATGCGCAGATAGAATACAGGGAAGAGTATGCGCAGATAGAATACAGGGAAGAGTATGCGCAGATAGAATACAGGGAAGAGTATGCGCAGATAGAATACAGGGAAAAGTATGCGCAGATAGAATACAGGGAAGAGTATGCACAGATAGAATACAGGGAAGCATACACGCAGATATTATACAGGGAAGAGTATGCACAGATATAATACAGGGAAGAGTATGCACAGATATTATACAAGGAAGAGTATGCACAGATAGAATACAGGGAAGAGTATGCGCAGATATTATACAGGGAAGAGTATGCGCAGATAGAATACAGGGAAGCATACATGCAGACAGAATACAGGAGAGAGTATGTGCAGATAGAATACAGGGAAGAGTATGGGCAGATATTATACAGGGAAGAGTATGCGCAGATAGAATACAGGGAAGCATACATGCAGATAGAATACAGGGAAGAGTATGTGCAGATAGAATACAGGGAAGAGTATGGGCAGATAGAATACAGGGAAGAGTATGCACAGATAGAATACAGGGAAGAGTATGTGCAGATAGAATACAGGGAAGAGTATGCACAGATAGAATACAGGGAAGAGTATGCGCAGATATTATACAGGGAAGAGTATGCGCAGATAGAATACAGGGAAGCATACATGCAGATAGAATACAGGGAAGAGTATGTGCAGATAGAATACAGGGAAGAGTATGGGCAGATAGAATACAGGGAAGAGTATGCACAGATAGAATACAGGGAAGAGTATGTGCAGATAGAATACAGGGAAGAGTATGCACAGATAGAATACAGGGAAGAGTATGCGCAGATAGAATACAGGGAAGAGTATGCGCAGATAGAATACAGGGAAGCATACACGCAGATAGAATACAGGGAAGAGTATGCACAGATAGAATACAGGGAAGAGTATGCGCAGATATTATACAGGGAAGAGTATGCACAGATAGAATACAGGGAAGAGTATGCGCAGATATTATACAGGGAAGAGTATGCACAGATAGAATACAGGGAAGAGTATGCGCAGATAGAATACAGGGAAGAGTATGCACAGATAGAATACAGGGAAGAGTATGCGCAGATAGAATACAGGGAAGAGTATGCACAGATAGAATACAGGGAAGAGTATGCGCAGATAGAATACAGGGAAGAGTATGCGCAGATAGAATACAGGGAAGCATACACGCAGATAGAATACAGGAAAGAGTATGCACAGATAGAATACAGGGAAGAGTATGCGCAGATATTATACAGGGAAGAGTATGCACAGATAGAATACAGGGAAGAGTATATGCAGATAGAATACAGGGGAGCATACACGCAGATAGAATACAGGGAAGAGTATGCACAGATAGAATACAGGGAAAAGTATGCGCAGATAGAATACAGGGAAGAGTATGCACAGATAGAATACAGGGAAGAGTATGCGCAGATAGAATACAGGGAAGAGTATGCGCAGATAGAATACAGGGAAGAGTATGCGCAGATAGAATACAGGGAAGAGTATGCGCAGATAGAATACAGGGAAGAGTATGCGCAGATAGAATACAGGGAAAAGTATGCGCAGATAGAATACAGGGAAGAGTATGCACAGATAGAATACAGGGAAGCATACACGCAGATATTATACAAGGAAGAGTATGCACAGATAGAATACAGGGAAGAGTATGCGCAGATATTATACAGGGAAGAGTATGCGCAGATAGAATACAGGGAAGCATACATGCAGACAGAATACAGGAGAGAGTATGCACAGATATAATACAGGAAAGAGTATGTGCAGATATTATACAGGGAAGAGTATGCACAGATAGAATACAGGGAAGAGTATGTGCAGATAGAATACAGGGAAGAGTATGGGCAGATAGAATACAGGGAAGAGTATGCACAGTAAGAATACAGGGAAGAGTATGTGCAGATAAAATACAGGGAAGAGTATGTGCAGACAGAATACAGGGAAGAGTATTCACAGTAAGAATACAGGCAAGAGTATGCACAGATAGAATTCAGGGAAGAGTATGCGTAGATAGAATACAGGGAAGCATACACGCAGATAGAATACAGGGGAGAGTATGCACAGATAGAATACAGGGAAGAGTATGCACAGATAGAATACAGGGAAGAGTATGCGCAGATAGAATACAGGGAAGCATACACCCAGATAGAATACAGGGGAGAGTATGCGCAGATAGAATACAGGGAAGAGTATGCGCAGATATTATACAGGGAAGAGTATGCGCAGATAGAATACAGGGAAGAGTATGCGCAGATAGAATACAGAGAAGAGTATTCACAGAAAGAATACAGGGAAGAGTATGCACAGATAGAATACAGGGAAGAGTATGCACAGATAGAATACAGGGAAGAGTATGCACAGATATTATACAGGGAAGAGTATGCGCAGATAGAATACAGGGAAGAGTATGTGCAGATAGAATACAGGGAAGAGTATTCACAGTAAGAATACAGGCAAGAGTATGCACAGATAGAATTCAGGGAAGGGTATGCACAGATAGAATACAGGGAAGAGTATGCGCAGATAGAATACAGGGAAGAGTATGCGCAGATATTATACAGGGAAGAGTATGCGCAGATAGAATACAGGGAAGAGTATGCGCAGATAGAATACAGGGAAGAGTATGCGCAGATAGAATACAGAGAAGAGTATTCACAGAAATAATACAGGGAAGAGTATGCACAGATAGAATACAGGGAAGAGTATGCACAGATATTATACAGGGAAGAGTATGCGCAGATAGAATACAGGGAAGAGTATGTGCAGATAGAATACAGGGAAGAGTATGCACAGTAAGAATACAGGCAAGAGTATGCACAGATATTATACAGGGAAGAGTATGCACAGATAGAATTCAGGGAAGAGTATGCACAGATAGAATACAGGGAAGAGTATGCGCAGATAGAATACAGGGAAGCATACACGCAGATAGAATACAGGGGAGAGTATGCGCAGATAGAATACAGGGAAGAGTATGCGCAGATAGAATACAGGGAAGCATACACGCAGATAGAATACAGGGGAGAGTATGCACAGATAGAATACAGGGAAGAGTATGCACAGATAGAATACAGGGAAGAGTATGCGCAGATATTATACAGGGAAGAGTAGGCGCAGATAGAATACAGGGAAGCATACGCGCAGATAGAATACAGAGAAGAGTATTCACAGAAAGAATACAGGGAAGAGTATGCACAGATAGAATACAGGGAAGAGTATGCACAGATAGAATACAGGGAAGAGTATGCACAGATATTATACAGGGAAGAGTATGCGCAGATAGAATACAGGGAAGAGAATGCGCAGATAGAATACAGGGAAAAGTATTCACAGAAAGAATACAGGGAAGAGTATGCGCAGATAGAATACAGGGAAGAGTATGCACAGATATTATACCGTGAAGAGTATGCGCAGATAGAATACAGGGAAGAGTATTCACTGAAAGAATACAGGGAAGAGTATGCATAGAATACAGGGAAGAGTATGCACAGATATTATACAGGGAAGAGTATGCGCAGATAGAATACAGGGAAGAGTATGCGCAGATAGAATACAGGGAAGAGTATGTGCAGATAGAATACAGGGAAAAGTATTCACAGAAAGAATACAGGGAAGAGTATGCGCAGATAGAATACAGGGAAGAGTATGCACAGATATTATACAGGGAAGAGTATGCGCAGATAGAATACAGGGAAGAGTATGCGCAGATAGAATACAGGGAAGAGTATGTGCAGATAGAATACAGGGAAAAGTATTCACAGAAAGAATACAGGGAAGAGTATGCGCAGATAGAATACAGGGAAGCATACACGCAGATAGAATACAAGGGAGAGTATGCGCAGATAGAATACAGGGAAGAGTATGCGCAGATATTATACAGGGAAGAGTATGTGCAGATAGAATACAGGGAAGAGTATTCACTGAAAGAATACAGGGAAGAGTATGCATAGAATACAGGGAAGAGTATGCACAGATAGAATACAGGGAAGCATACATGCAGATAGAATACAGGGGAGAGTATGCGCAGATATAATACAGGGAAGAGTATGTGCAGATATTATACAGGGAAGAGTATGCGCAGATAGAATACAGGGAAGAGAATGCGCAGATATTATACAGGGAAGAGTATGCGCAGATAGAATACAGGGAAGCATACACGCAGACAGAATACAGGGGAGAGTATGCGCAGATATAATACAGGGAAGAGTATGCGCAGATATTATACAGGGAAGAGTATGTGCAGATAGAATACAGGGAAGAGTATGGGCAGATAGAATACAGGGAAGAGTATGCACAGATAGAATACAGGGAAGAGTATGTGCAGATAGAATACAGGGAAGAGTATTCACAGTAAGAATACAGGGAAGAGTATGCACAGATAGAATTCAGGGAAGAGTATGCGCAGATAGAATACAGGGAAGCATACACACAGATAGAATACAGGGGAGAGTATGCGCAGATAGAATACAGGGAAGAGTATGCTCAGATATTATACAGGGAAGAGTATGCGCAGATAGAATACAGGGAAGAGTATTCACAGAAAGAATACAGGGAAGAGTATGCACAGATAGAATACAGGGAAGAGTATGCGCAGATAGAATACAGGGAAGAGTATGCGCAGATAGAATACAGAGAAGAGTATTCACAGAAATAATACAGGGGAGAGTATGCACAGATATTATACAGGGAAGAGTATGCGCAGATATTATACAGGGAAGAGTATGCTCAGATAGAATACATGGAAGAGTATGCGCAGATATTATACAGGGAAGAGTATGCGCAGATAGAATACAGGGAAGCATACGTGCAAATAGAATACAGGGAAGAGTATGCACAGATAGAATACAGGGAAGAGTATGCGCAGATAGAATACAGGGAAGAGTATGCACAGATAGAATAAAGGAAGGTGTAGGGCAAATAATGGATTGTACGTGAATTGTGAATCTTGAAAAGAGCATGAGTGCAGAGTGAATTCTGAAAGGAGCATGCGCGAATAGTGCATAATGGAAAGAGTACAATTTAATCTACGGAGGCCTCCAAAATTCAGAATCATTAAAACAATGGCATCAGAAAATAGACACTCAACTAAATAAGTTTTTATTTTTATTTATTTATTTGCATTTATAAAGTGCACTGACAGCCCAGGGGCATTGAGGCGCTGTTAAAGAGCGTGGCTTAGTTACATGGTACATACGTTGCTTACAAGAGACTTAGTTGCATAAGGTGTTCCATGGGTAGCAATATAGGATATTTACAGATGACTTAGTTACATGAGGAGTAGCAGTGGTACAGGCAGGACATTACTATACATTGGTGCCCTGTAGAGTAGGCACTGGCAGGTTCAGATGAACCGTAGTGTTTTGATTGCTTTGCGGAAGGCTATCTGGGATGATATTCCTCTAAGGTTGGGTGGCAAGGAGTTCCACTGGGTCGTGGTGATGAATGGGAAGCTAGAGCATCCAGCCCGTGCTCTTAGGACCTTGGGCACGGTGAGTAGGTTGGTGTATGGGGTTCTGGTTGGTCTAGCTGTTTGTGGTCTGGTATTTCTTTGTGTTAGGTACTGGGGGCTGTGTGGTAGATGCATTTGTGTGTGAGGGCAAGTGTTTTAAAGAAGTCTTTTTCTTTAATGGGAAGCCAGTGGTCTTGTTTCCTGGCAGCTGATATGTGGTCCCTTCTAGGGATGCCGATGGCAGCCCAGAGTGCATTATTTTGGCAGTTTGGAGATTTTTGAGATTTTTTGTAGAGGTGCCAACCAAGAGGGCGTTGCAGTAATCAAGTCGAGCCTCAATTATGGCCCTGGCTATGGTCAGGCAGTTTGGTTAGGCAAGAAGGGTCTAGCTGCATTGAGTAGTTTAGGGTGGTATGCTGCTGAGGAAGCAACAACATTTGCCTCCCTATAGTCATGGAGAGGTTGGAGTCTAGGTAAACTCCAAGGGTTTTAACGGCCTGGGAGACTGGGATTTGGGTTTTGTCAATGGTGAAAACACTGTATTGGTTGCCGAGTTTCTTTAAGGTTTCGGACAAACCAATTAGGAGTAGTTTGGTTTTGTCTCCGATTAGGCACAGCCAGTTCTCTGCCATCCAGGTTTGGATAGTGGAATAAGCAGCGTTTAGGGTTTTAGTGTCAGACTCATAGTCAAGGATAGTGGCAGGGGGACCTGTGTGTCATCGGCATAGTTTGTATATTTGATACCTAGCGAGTCAAAGATATTGAAATGTGGCTTGGTGAAAATGTTACATAAAGTCGGAGATGTGCAAGAGCCCTGAGGTACTCCACACTGGATAATGTCAGGGTGAGTGTAGGCTTGGTCTGAGAAAACTCTCCTGGCTTTACCTTGGAGGAAAGAGGTGATCCAAGCTGTGGCATTGGGGGAGAAGTGTGCAGAGGATGAGAGGTGGTGGCAGAGGGATTTGTGGTCGACGAGAGCAAAGGTCGCCGATAGGTCTAGGAGGAGGAGTATGGCTGGTTTGCCAGAGTCTCTGATGTCATCCATTTGGTTCTCAAGGTCCAGTAGGGCTGTTTTGGTTCTGTGGCCTGGGCGAAAGCCTGACTGCCGGAGGGCGAGGAGGCTATTAGCTTCAAGGAACTGTTGGACTTGCATGTAAGCTGCTTTATTGAGGATCCTTGAGAGAAAGTGAACCATGGTGATGGGTCTGTAATTTCCTGGAGAGATTGGGTCAATAGTGGGTTTCTTTAGGAGAGGGTGCACCCAATCTTCCTTGAGGCAGGCTGGGACATCCCAGTGGAGAAGGTAGTTGATAAAGGCAGTGAGGAAGGGGGCAAGGTTGGAGTCGCAGTTTTTGATAAGAGGGGACGGCAAATGTCCCCTTTACAGTTGGATGGTTTAATGGTGTTCATGAGGACAATGACATCCTTTTCGTTGACTTCCTTAAAAGAGAATAGGGATGTGTCACTGGAATTGTGGGTTGGGAGGTATTGCACTGGGTGATTCAGTGACTGTTGATTAGCTTGTATTTTGCTGTGCAGGGTGTCCAGTTTGCGGAGCATGGCAGATTGGATTCTGTTGCACCAGGCTTCATCTTTAGTCTTGGCCTGTGGGGGTGGCGGGGTGATTCTAGTTCATTGAAGATGGAGAAGATCTCCTTGGTGTCTGATTTGGCTTTCGCTATTCTGGTGTTGAAGGAGATGGCTTTGGCTTTGATCATTGCTAGTTTGTAGTCTTTCGCGATTTTGCTAGACCCCCAGATTGAAAGTGCATCCCTTTTTTTGGTGTGTAGCTCGAGAAGCTCAGGGGTGAACCAGGTGTTAATGTGTTTGGTGCGTTTGGCTTTCCTTGAGGTGAGTGGGGCAATGGTGTCGACTGCTTGGGTGATGATGGTGTTGAATGTTAGTGCTAGCGTTTCTGGGTCTTTGGAGAAGGGTGGCCTGAAGGCCGGCACTAAAGGTGAGGTAGGAGCCTTTCTTTAGTGAGCTGATGGGAGCTCCTCATGAGAGCAGGGGAGGGGTGTCTCTGACTGGTGTGCAGTCTTAGCAGTTGTGAGATCGAATAGGTTGACATGGTGGTCAGTCCAAGGAAGGGGTGTGTTCGCCTTGATGGTGAGAGGGCAGTTGTGGTGCGCTATCCAATCGAGGGTACGGCCCTTGATGTGGGTGGGGTCAGTGATAGCCTGTTGGAATCCTACGGTTCTCTGAGTTTTGTGGAGTGAGTTGGCTGAGGTGTCTTTGGGGTTATTATGGCCAAGGTTGAGTTCTCCTTGGAGGATGGCCTTTGTGGATTTTTTAGATTGTCGGAGAGGAGGTGCGTCAGGGATGCCTGGAAGTCAGTTACGATTCCAGGGGGGGCAGTATACAATATGGAGGGTGATGGTGCAGTTAGGAGAGGGGTTCAGTTTGAGGAGTAGATAGTCACTGTTGATTTCAATTGTCCTGTCCACTTTTCTAATGGGGATGGCTTCTTTCGCTATGAGGGCGACCGCGTCCCTTTTCAGGTGTGAGCTATCCTGTCTGAATATGGTGTAGCCTGCAGGGAGTGCTTGGGATAGTGCCGCCTGATGCTTCATGGAGCCCGGTTTCGCTGATTACGAGGAGATCAAGATTATGTGAGGTAATCACATCTTGAATGTCCAAGACGTGTTCAGGGAGAGACCGTGCATTGATGAGGGCACAGCTGAGTGGTGGAGGTTGAAACTTACTTAAGTTGGTGGGGTGAGGTGCAATATGAAGTGGCGGCCTGGTAGGGAGGAGTTGAGGCTTAGTGGGGGTAGCGTGAGGTGTCATTACAGGGTGTGGTGACATGGGAGTGCATAGAGGGGCTGGCCTGTTAGCAGTGTGGTAGGGAGGAGTTGAGGCTTAGTGGGGGTCCCGTGAGGTGTGATTGCAGGGTGTGGTGACATGGGAGTGCATAGAGGGGCTGGCCTGTTAGCAGTGTGGTAGGGAGGAGTTGAGGCTTAGTGGGGGTAGTGTGAGGTGTGATTGCAGGGTCTGGTGACATAGGAGTGCATAGAGGGGCTGGCCTGTTAGCAGTGTGGTAGGGAGGAGTTGAGGCTTAGTGGGGGTAGCGTGAGGTGTGATTATAGGGTGTGGTGACATGGGAGTGCATAGAGGGGCTTGCCTGTTAGCAGTGTGGTAGGGAGGAGTTGAGGCTTAGTGGGGGTCCCGTGAGGTGTGATTGCAGGGTGTGGTGACATGGGAGTGCATAGAGGGGCTGGCCTGTTAGCAGTGTGGTAGGGAGGAGTTGAGGCTTAGTGGGGGTCCCGTGAGGTGTGATTGCAGGGTGTGGTGACATGGGAGTGCATAGAGGGGCTGGCCTGTTAGCAGTGTGGTAAGGAGGAGTTGAGGCTTAGTGGGGGCAGCGTGAGGTGTGATTGCAGGGTGTGGTGACATGGGAGTGCATAGAGGGGCTGGCCTGTTAGCAGTGTGGTAGGGAGGAGTTGAGGCTTAGTGGGGGTAAAGTGAGGTGTGATTGCAGGGTGCGGTGACATGGGGGTGCATAGAGGGGCTGGCCTGTTAGCAGTGTGGTAGGGAGGAGTTGAGGCTTAGTGGTGGTCGCGTGAGGTGTGATTGCAGGGTGTGGTGACAATGGAGTGCATAGAGGGGCTGGACTGTTAGCAGTGTGGTATCGAGGAGTTGAGGCTTAGTGGGGGTAGCGTGAGGTGTGACTGCAGTGTGTGGTGACATGGGAGTGCATAGAGGGGATGGCCTGTTAGCAGTGTGGTAGGGAGGAGTTGAGGCTTAGTGGGGGTAGCGTGAGGTGTGATTGCAGGGTGTGGTGATATGGGAGTGCATAGAGGGGATGGCCTGTTAGGAGTGTGGTAGGGAGGAGTTGAGGCTTAGTGGGGGCAGCGTGAGGTGTGATTGCAGGGTGTGGTGACATGGGAGTGCATAGAGGGCCTGGCCTGTTAGCAGTGTGGTAGGGAGGAGTTGAGGCTTAGTGGGGGTAGCGTGAGGTGTGATTGCAGGGTGTGGTGACATGGGAGTGCATAGAGGGGCTGGCCTGTTAGCAGTGTGGTAGGGAGGAGTTGAGGCTTAGTGGGGGTAGCGTGAGGTGTGACTGCAGGGTGTGGTGACATGGGAGTGCATAGAGGGGCTGGCCTGTTAGCAGTGTGGTATCGAGGAGTTGAGGCTTAGTCGGGGTAGCATGAGGTGTGATTGCAGGGTGTGGTGACATGGGAGTGCATAGAGGGGCTGGCCTGTTAGCAGTGTGGTATCGAGGAGTTGAGGCTTAGTGGGGGTAGCGTGAGGTGTGATTGCAGGGTGTAGTTTAGTTTAGTTTAGTTTAGTTTATTATTTGTGTTGCGCTCCAGACCTGAGGGTATTCAGGCGCAAGGCATAAGGATATTCAAAGCTTGGTTATAACATGTAAAATACAATTATGTGCAAGTGCCGCTTGGTTACATGTTGGCACAATGAAGTTACGATATATACAGGCGGGTACATTGATGGCATGCATAGTTTTACACAGTGGTTGGTGCATGCGGTGTAGAGAGAGGTGCCGGGCAAAGTCAGCAAGGTATATGCCTAGATGTCTGCATCTTTGAGCCAACTAGTGATGCTTTGACGGAACTTGTGATAGGATTGATTGATTCTTAGAGGGGAAGGTAGTGAGTTCCATAGGAGTGCTGCCTGGACCTGGAAGCTGCTGCCTCCTATTTTGACATGTTTGTATCTGGGGATCCAGAGGTAGTTGGTGTTGGCGAGTCTGGTGATTCTTGTGGTAGGCTTCAAAGTGAATCTGTCGGATAGGTAGCGTGGTGCTGCATTGTTAAAGCATTTGTGCGTGAGGGAGGCAGTTTTTAGTTTTATTTTGTCGTGAGTGGAGAGCCAGTTGTTGGCTCTTCTGGTGTTAGAGATATGTTCTCTCTTGGGGATTCCTAGGGCTGCTCTTAGCGCATTATTTTGTAGGAGTTGGATTTTTTTGATGGTTTGTTTATTGGCTCCTATGTATAGCGCGTTGCAGTAGTCCAGCCTGGATAAGATGAGGGCTCTGGCTAGGGTGATGCAACTGTCCTGAGACAGGAAGGCCTTGCCTGCTCTGATCAACTTGCATGTGTATGCTGTGGCCGAGGCCAAGGCATTGACCTGCTTGTTGAGGGAGAGAGTGGAGTCCAGATAGAAACCCAGTGTTTTGACCACCTTGGCGACAGTAATAATATTATTGTCTATGTTGAATGCTGAGTATTCGGGGCTGAGTTTTTTGAGGGTCGAGGGGGTGCCCAGGATGATGATCTCTGTTTTGTCATCATTCAGGCATAGACCGTGGGTGGCCATCCATGCCTGGATGATGAGATATATCCTGTTCACCAATGCCAAATCCTTGTCGTAATCACCGGTAAGCGGTAGGAGAATCTGAGTGTCATCTGCATAGTTAGTGTAGGTGACACCCAGAAGGTCCAGATTGTCGAACAGGGGCCTGGTAAAAATATTGTAGAGGGTGGGTGAGACGCAAGATCCCTAGGGCACCCCGCAAGTTATGGGGATGGGGTTGGCTGCTGCCATAGGAGAGAAGACTCTCATAGTCCTGTTGGTTAGGAATGATTGTATCCATGCAGTGGCTTCTTCGGAGAAATGA
The DNA here is from genome assembly GCF_040938575.1 of Ambystoma mexicanum. Taxonomy (NCBI): domain Eukaryota; kingdom Metazoa; phylum Chordata; class Amphibia; order Caudata; family Ambystomatidae; genus Ambystoma; species Ambystoma mexicanum. Next base: position 1,555,935,806 of record NC_090922.1, on the reverse strand, counting down.
GCTGCCGAATCCAGATGGCTGCATAGGACACTGTGGTCGACCAGGTCGAAGGCAGCTGATAAATCTAGGAGCAGAAGGAGGGCTGATTTTCCTTCATCCCGGAGTTCATCTATCTGTGACTTGAGGTCTATGAGAGCTGTTTCTGGAAGTAGTTGTCAATTACTCTTGCTCCAGCCCTCTCGCAATCTCCATGGCAGTTGCCAGTGGAAACGAGGGAACATATAGTATCGCCCTCTGATAGAGCCTGGAGGTTGGTGACGCTTCCCTCGCACCACAGGTAGCGTGATCATGTGAAGGGCTGACTGTGACTTGGAGATTCTCGCTGTGTTATGTGTCAGAGAATCACCGCGGGTATGAGTGTTCTGTAAGGCGGTGTGCCTGGTGTGCCTGACCTTCCTACTGCTCATGACATGCTTTAAAATGCACACTGTTATCCCCATCCAAACTCTTGTTTGAGGGGCTGGTATTGCTGGTTATCCTTCTTTGCTCAGTGCAACTGGGGGGGCATCGCTGGGCATGAGGGGAGGGCATAGAGTAGAGAAAGGGAAGAAGAAGTAGGCAAAGAGTGTACGAGACAAGCAAAGCACACCGGGTGCAGAGAGGCACACATGTATCACAGCAGTGCACGCGGGGGAGAGGCATACATATATCACAGCAGTGCACGCGGGGCAGGAGACAAGCAAAGCACACCGTGTGCAGAGAGGCACACGTGTATCACAGCAGTGCACGGGGAGCAGGAGACAAGCAAAGCACATCGTCTGCAGAGAGGCACACGTGTATCACAGCAGTGCATGCGGGGCAGGAGACAAGCAAAGCACATTGTGTGCAGAGAAGCACACATGTATCACAGCAGTCCACGCAGGGCAGGAAACATGCAAAGCACATTGTGTGCAGAAAGGCACACATGTATCACAGCAGTGCACGCGGGGTCGGAGACAAGCAAAGCACACGGTGTGCAGAGAGGCACACATGTATCACAGCAGTGCACGTGGGGCAGGAGACAAGCAAAGAATCCCGTGTGCAGAGAGGCACACGTGTATCGCAGCAGTGCACGCGGGGCAGGAGACAAGCAAAGCACATTGTGTGCAGAGAAGCACACATGTATCACAGCAGTGCACGCAGGGCAGGAGACAAGCAAAGCACACTGTGTGCAGAGAGGCACACATGTATCACAGCAGTGCACACGGGGCAGGAGACAAGCAAAGCACACGGTGTGCAGAGAGGCACACATGTATCACAGCAGGGCACGCGGGGCAGGAGACAAGCAAAGCACACGGTGTGCAGAGCGGCACGCATGTATCACAGCAGTGCACGCCGGGCAGGAGACAAGCAAAGCACACCAGGTGCAGAGAGGCACATGTGTATCACAGCAGTGCATGCAGGGCAGGAGACAAGCAAAGCACACCGGGTGCAGAGAGGCACACATGTATCACAGCAGTGCACGCGGGGCAGGAGAAAAGCAAAGCACACCGTGTGCAGAGAGGCACGCATGTATCACAGCAGTGCACGCGGGGCAGGAGTCAAGCAAAGCACACCGGGTGCAGAGAGGCACACATGTATCAGAGCACCTATTGACCGGTTGTGTGGCCTGTGATCCTGCCCTTTGCTGAACACGAGGTCACACCAATCTGGAGAAAAGCAAATATTACCGTATGATGAATTGATCTTGACATCCTGAGAAAAGATACAAAATAAAGGCCAAACAGAGAGCTGCCTCACCCCCTCTCTCCACACACACACCGCCCCCAATTAATCGCATACACAAGTCCGTTTGTGAAGGAAAAGCAGCGAAAAATCAACATTTGACTAAAAATACACAGATCTCAGTACAAGAGTGTGGAATAGCCCCAACTGTCACTCACCTACACTTCCCAGTCTGTGCAGCCTTCTCTAATCTAAAATACAGCATCTGCAAGGTGAATGGGTGGGAGTGTGAGGGTCCGGATGGGGTGGGGTATTTCAGGGCGAACCAGGAACACAATCATCGCCCATAAGCTCGCGGACTCCTCACACAAGATGCCCGAGGGCTGCGGAGCCTCTGAACAGACTTGCGCTCTGCTGTAATACGGTTCACCAGAGCAGGCGCAGATAGTGTATAACGGAAAGAACATGCGCACATTGGCCCTCATTACGACCCTGGCGGAGAGGGGTTTACGCCAGCGTAATGCATGGCGTACCTCTCCGCCAGACAACGACATTCCGTAGCGCCATGGTGATTTTTACGCCTGCTTTTTGCAGGCGGAAAAATCCATGGCGCTACGGGACTTGTTGTTAATTACGCCACCGTAATTTACGGTGGCGTAATTAACGCCTTCCCCACTCCCATTATACCCTATGGGGCAAAAATGGGAATGGGGAAGGGTAAATGGGGATTGGGGAATTGCCGCCCCGCCAACCTCGGAATGGGGCGGTAAGTCCGCCAACCCCCATGGCGGTGTTGGCAGCTCTGCGCCATGGTCCATGGTGCAAATTGCACCATGGACCTCCGCCAGGGTCGTAATGAGGGCCATTGTGTTTAACGGAAGGAACAAGCGCAGATAGTGTACGATGGAAAAATAAACATGCGCAGATAGTGTATAACGGAAGGACAAGTACGGATGGAGTACTATGGAAAAAACATGCGCAGATAATGTATAATGGAAAAAACATGCGCAGATAGTGTATAAGGGAAGGAACATGCGCAGCTACTGTATAACGGAAGGACAAGTACGGATGGAGTACTATGGAAAAAACATGCGCAGATAATGTATAATGGAAAAAACATGCGCAGATAGTGTATAAGGGAAGGAACATGCGCAGTTACTGTATAACGGAAGGACAAGTGCAGATGGTGTGTAATGGAAAAAACATGCGCAGATAGTGTATAACGGAAGGAACATGCGCAGATAGTGTATAAGAGAAGGAACATGCGCAGATAGTGTATAAGGGAAGGAACATGCGCACATTGGCCCTCATTACGACCCTGGCGGAGTGGGTCTACGCCAGCGGTATTCGCGGCGGACCCGTCCGCCCTACTACGAGTTCCCGTAGCGCCATGGAGCGCTTTCCGCCTGGTTTTTCCGGGCGGAGAAATCCATGGCGCTACGGGACCTTGTTGTTAATTACGCCACCGTATTATACGGTGGCGTAATTAACGCCTTCCCCACTCCCATTATACCCTATGGGGCAAAAATGGGAATGGGGAAGGGTAAAATGGGGAATGGGGATTTACCGCCCCGCCAAGGTCGGAATGGGGCGGTAAATCCGCCAACCCCCATGGCGCTATCGGCAGCTTTCCGCCGTGCTCCATGGTGCATTTTGCACCACGATTTCCGCCAGGGTCGTAATGAGGGCCATTGTGTATAACGGAAAGGACAAGCGCAGATAGTGTAGATGGAAAAAAACATGCGCAGATAATGTATAACGGAAGGAACATGCGCAGATAGTGTATAAGGGAAGGAACATGCGCAGTTTCTGTATAACGGAAGGACAAGTACGGTTGGAGTACAATGGAAAAAAACATGCGCAGATCGTGTATAACGGAAAGGACAAGCGCAGATGGTGCACGATGAAAAAAAAACACACGCAGAATGTGTATAACCGAAGGAACATGCGCAGATAGTGTATAACGGAAAGAACATGCGCAGTTAGTGTATAACGGAAAGGACAGGCGCAGATGGAGTACAATGGAAAAAAACATGCGCAGATAGATTATGGGGAAGAGTATGCGCAGATAGAATACAGGGGAGCATATACGCAGATAGAATACAGGGAAGAGTATGCGCAGATAGAATACAGGGGAGCATACACGCAGATAGAATACAGGGAAGAGTATGCAGATAGAATACAGGGAAGAGTATGCGCAGATAGAATACAGGGGAGCATACGCGCAGATAGAATACAGGGGAGAGTATGCACAGATATTATACAGGGAAGAATATGCACAGATAGAATACAGGGAAGAGTATGCGCAGATAGAATACAGGGGAGCATACACGCAGATAGAATACAGGGAAGAGTATGCGCAGATAGAATACAGGGGAGCATACACGCAGATAGAATACAGGGAAGAGTATGCAGATAGAATACAGGGAAGAGTATGCGCAGATAGAATACAGGGGAGCATACGCGCAGATAGAATACAGGGGAGAGTATGCACAGATATTATACAGGGAAGAATATGCACAGATAGAATACAGGGAAGAGTATGCGCAGATAGAATACAGGGGAGCATACACGCAGATAGAATACAGGGAAGAGTATGCGCAGATAGAATACAGGGAAGAGTATGCACAGATAGAATACAGGGGAGCATATACGCAGATAGAATACAGGGAAGAGTATGCGCAGATAAAATACAGGGGAGCATACACGCAGATAGAATACAGGGAAGAGTATGCAGATAGAATACAGGGAAGAGTACGCGCAGATAGAATACAGGGGAGAGTATGCACAGATATTATACAGGGAAAAATATGCACAGATAGAATACAGGGAAGAGTATGCGCAGATAGAATACAGGGGAGCATACACGCAGATAGAATACAGGGAAGAGTATGCGCAGATAGAATACAGGGGAGCATACACGCAGATAGAATACAGGGAAGAGTATGCAGATAGAATACAGGGAAGAGTATGCAGATAGAATACAGGGAAGAGTATGCAGATAGAATACAGGGAAGAGTATGCGCAGATAGAATACAGGGAAGATTATGTGCAGATAGAATACAGGGAAGAGTATGCGCAGTTAGAATACAGGGAAGCATACACGCAGATAGAATACAGGGAAGAGTATTCAGATAGAATACAGGGAAGAGTATGCAGATAGAATACAGGAAAGAGTATGCAGATAGAATACAGGGAAGAGTATGCGCAGATAGAATACAGGGAAGAGTATGTGCAGATAGAATACAGGGAAGAGTATGCGCAGTTAGAATACAGGGAAGCATACACGCAGATAGAATACAGGGAAGAGTATGCGCAGATAGAATACAGGGAAGCATACACGCAGATAGAATACAGGGAAGAGTATGCGCAGATAGAATACAGGGAAGCATACACGCAGATAGAATACAGGGAAGAGTATACGCAGATAGAATACAGGGAAGAGTATGCGCAGATAGAATACAGGGAAGCATACACGCAGATAGAATACAGGGAAGAGTATGCAGATAGAATACAGGGAAGAGTATGCAGATAGAATACAGGGAAGAGTATGCGCAGATAGAATACAGGGAAGCATACACACAGATAGAATACAGGGAAGAGTATGCGCAGATAGAATACAGGGAAGCATACACGCAGATAGAATACAGGGAAGAGTATACGCAGATAGAATACAGGGAAGAGTATGCGCAGATAGAATACAGGGAAGACTATGCGCAGATAGAATACAGGGAAGCATACACGCAGATAGAATACAGGGAAGAGTATACGCAGATAGAATACAGGGAAGAGTATGCGCAGATAGAATACAGGGAAGAGTATGCGCAGATAGAATACAGGGAAGCATACACGCAGATAGAATACAGGGAAGAGTATGCGCAGATAGAATACAGGGAAGCATACGCGCAGATAGAATACAGGGGAGAGTATGCGCAGATAGAATACAGGGAAGCATACACGCAGATAGAATACAGGGGAGAGTATGCACAGATAGAATACAGGGAAGAGTATGCGCAGATAGAATACAGGGGAGCATACACGCAGATAGAATACAGGAGACAGTATGCGCAGATAGAATACAGGGAAGAGTATGCGCAGATAGAATACAGGGGAGTATACACGCAGATAGAATACAGGGGAGCATACACGCAGATAGAATACAGGGAAGAGTATGCAGATAGAATACAGGGAAGAGTATGCGCAGATAGAATTCAGGGGAGAATATGCGCAGATAGAATACAGGGAAGCATACACGCAGATAGAATACAGGAGACAGTATGCGCAGATAGAATACAGGGAAGAGTATGCGCAGATAGAATACAGGGGAGCATACACGCAGATAGAATACAGGGGAGCATACACGCAGATAGAATACAGGGGAGCATACACGCAGATAGAATACAGGGAAGCATACACGCAGATAGAATTCAGGGGAGAATATGCGCAGATAGAATACAGGGAAGCATACACGCAGATAGAATACAGGAGACAGTATGCGCAGATAGAATACAGGGAAGAGTATGCGCAGATAGAATACAGGGGAGCATACACGCAGATAGAATACAGAGGAGCATACACGCAGATAGAATACAGGGAAGAGTATGCAGATAGAATACAGGGAAGAGTATGCGCAGATAGAATACAGGGGAACATATACGCAGATAGAATACAGGGAAGAGTATGCGCAGTTAGAATACAGGGAAGCATACACGCAGATAGAATACAGGGGAGAGTATGCGCAGATAGAATACAGGGAAGCATACGCGCAGATAGAATACAGGGAAGCATACACGCAGATAGAATACAGGGGAGAGTATGCACAGATAGAATACAGGGAAGAGTATGCGCAGATAGAATACAGGGAAGAGTATGCGCAGATAGAATACAGGGAAGCATACACGCAGATAGAATACAGGGAAGAGTATGCGCAGATAGAATACAGGGAAGAGTATGCGCAGATAGAATACAGGGAAGCATACACGCAGATAGAATACAGGGAAGAGTATGCGCAGATAGAATACAGGGAAGAGTATGCACAGATAGAATACAGGGAAGAGTATGCGCAGATAGAATACAGGGAAGAGTATGCGCAGATATTATACAGGGAAGAGTATGTGCAGATAGAATACAGGGAACCATACACGCAGATAGAATACAGGGAAGAGTATGCACAGATAGAATACAGGGAAGAGTATGCGCAGATAGAATACAGGGAAGAGTATGCGCAGATAGAATACAGGGAAGCATACACGCAGATAGAATACAGGGAAGAGTATGCACAGATAGAATACAGGGAAGAGTATGTGCAGATAGAATACAGGGAAGCATACACGCAGATAGAATACAGGGAAGAGTATGCACAGATAGAATACAGGGAAGAGTATGTGCAGATAGAATACAGGGAAGAGTATGCACAGATAGAATACAGGGAAGAGTATGCGCAGATAGAATACACGGAAGCATACACGCAGATAGAATACAGGGAAGAGTATGCACAGATAGAATACAGGGAAGAGTATGTGCAGATAGAATACAGGGGAGCATATACGCAAATAGAATACAGGGAAGAGTATGCGCAGATAGAATACAAGGAAGCATACACGCAGAAAGAATACAGGGAAGAGTATGCACAGATATTATACAGGGAAGAGTATGTGCAGATAGAATACAGGGGAGCATATACGCAGATAGAATACAGGGAAGAGTATGCGCAGATAGAATACAGGGAAGCATACGCGCAGATAGAATACAGGGCAGAGTATGCACAGATATTATACAGGGAAGAATATGCACAGATAGAATACAGGGAAGAGTATGTGCAGTTAGAATACAGGGAAGCATACACGCAGATAGAATACAGGGGAGAGTATGCGCAGATAGAATACAGGGAAGCATACACGCAGATAGAATACAGGGGAGAGTATGCACAGATAGAATACAGGGAAGAGTATGCGCAGATAGAATACAGGGGAGCATGCACGCAGATAGAATACAGGGGAGCATACACGCAGATAGAATACAGGGAAGCATACACGCAGATAGAATACAGGGGAAAGTATGCGCAGATAGAATACAGGGAAGCATACACGCAGATAGAATACAGGAGACAGTATGCGCAGATAGAATACAGGGAAGAGTATGCGCAGATAGAATACAGGGGAGCATACACGCAGATAGAATACAGGGGAGCATACACGCAGATAGAATACAGGGAAGAGTATGCAGATAGAATACAGGGAAGAGTATGCGCAGATAGAATACAGGGGAGCATACACGCAGATAGAATACAGGGGAGCATACACGCAGATAGAATACAGGGAAGAGTATGCAGATAGAATACAGGGGAACATATACGCAGATAGAATACAGGGAAGAGTATGCGCAGTTAGAATACAGGGAAGCATACACGCAGATAGAATACAGGGGAGAGTATGCGCAGATAGAATACAGGGAAGCATACGCGCAGATAGAATACAGGGAAGCATACACGCAGATAGAATACAGGGGAGAGTATGCACAGATAGAATACAGGGAAGAGTATGCGCAGATAGAATACAGGGAAGAGTATGCACAGATAGAATACAGGGAAGAGAATGCGCAGATAGAATACAGGGAAGCATACACGCAGATAGAATACAGGGGGGAGTATGCGCAGATAGAATACAGGGAAGAGTATGCGCAGATAGAATACAGGGGAGAGTATGCACAGATATTATACAGGGAAGAGTATGTGCAGATAGAATACAGGGAAGCATACACGCAGATAGAATACAGGGAAGAGTATGCACAGATAGAATACAGGGAAGAGTATGCGCAGATAGAATACAGGGAAGAGTATGCGCAGATAGAATACAGGGAAGCATACGCGCAGATAAAATACAGGGAAGCATACACGCAGATAGAATACAGGGGAGAGTATGCGCAGATAGAATACAGGGAAGAGAATGCACAGATAGAATACAGGGAAGAGTATGCAGATAGAATACAGGGAAGAGTATGCAGATAGAATACAGGGAAGAGTATGTGCAGATAGAATACAGGGAAGAGTATGTGCAGATAGAATACAGGGAAGAGTATGCGCCGTTAGAATACAGGGAAGCATACACGCAGATAGAATACAGGGAAGAGTATGCAGATAGAATACAGGGAAGAGTATGCAGTTAGAATACAGGGAAGAGTATGCGCAGATAGAATACAGGGAAGAGTATGTGCAGATAGAATACAGGGAAGTGTATGCGCAGTTAGAATACAGGGAAGCATAAACGCAGATAGAATACAGGGAAGAGTATGCGCAGATAGAATACAGGGAAGCATACACGCAGATAGAATACAGGGAAGAGTATGCGCAGATAGAATACAGGGAAGCATACACGCAGATAGAATACAGGGAAGAGTATACGCAGATAGAATACAGGGAAGAGTATGCGCAGATAGAATACAGGGAAGCATACACGCAGATAGAATACAGGGAAGAGTATGCAGATAGAATACAGGGAAGAGTATGCAGATAGAATACAGGGAAGAGTATGCGCAGATAGAATACAGGGAAGAGTATGTGCAGATAGAATACAGGGAAGAGTATGCGCAGTTAGAATACAGGGAAGCATACACGCAGATAGAATACAGGGAAGAGTATGCGCAGATAGAATACAGGGAAGCATACACGCAGATAGAATACAGGGAAGAGTATACGCAGATAGAATACAGGGAAGAGTATGCGCAGATAGAATACAGGGAAGAGCAGATAGAATACAGGGAAGAGTATGCGCAGATAGAATACAGGGAAGCATACACGCAGATAGAATACAGGGAAGAGTATGCGCAGATAGAATACAGGGAAGCATACGCGCAGATAGAATACAGGGGAGAGTATGCGCAGATAGAATACAGGGAAGCATACACGCAGATAGAATACAGGGGAGAGTATGCACAGATAGAATACAGGGAAGAGTATGCGCAGATAGAATACAGGGGAGCATACACGCAGATAGAATACAGGGGAGCATACACGCAGATAGAATACAGGGAAGCATACACGCAGATAGAATTCAGGGGAGAATATGCGCAGATAGAATACAGGGAAGCATACACGCAGATAGAATACAGGAGACAGTATGCGCAGATAGAATACAGGGAAGAGTATGCGCAGATAGAATACAGGGGAGCATACACGCAGATAGAATACAGGGGAGCATACACGCAGATAGAATACAGGGAAGAGTATGCAGATAGAATACAGGGAAGAGTATGCGCAGATAGAATACAGGGGAGCATACACGCAGATAGAATACAGGGGAGCATACACGCAGATAGAATACAGGGAAGAGTATGCAGATAGAATACAGGGAAGAGTATGCGCAGATAGAATACAGGGGAGCATACACGCAGATAGAATACAGGGGAGCATACATGCAGATAGAATACAGGGAAGAGTATGCAGATAGAATACAGGGAAGAGTATGCGCAGATAGAATACAGGGGAGCATACACGCAGATAGAATACAGGGGAGCATACACGCAGATAGAATACAGGGAAGAGTATGCAGATAGAATACAGGGAAGAGTATGCGCAGATAGAATACAGGGGAACATATACGCAGATAGAATACAGGGAAGAGTATGCGCAGTTAGAATACAGGGAAGCATACACGCAGATAGAATACAGGGGAGAGTATGCGCAGATAGAATACAGGGAAGAGTATGCGCAGATAGAATACAGGGAAGAGTATGCACAGATAGAATACAGGGAAGAGTATGCGCAGATAGAATACAGGGAAGCATACACGCAGATAGAATACAGGGGGGAGTATGCGCAGATAGAATACAGGGAAGAGTATGCGCAGATAGAATACAGGGGAGAGTATGCACAGATATTATACAGGGAAGAGTATGTGCAGATAGAATACAGGGAAGCATACACGCAGATAGAATACAGGGAAGAGTATGCACAGATAGAATACAGGGAAGAGTATGTGCAGATAGAATACAGGGAAGAGTATGTGCAGATAGAATACAGGGAAGAGTATGCGCAGATAGAATACAGGGAAGCATACGCGCAGATAAAATACAGGGAAGCATACACGCAGATAGAATACAGGGGAGAGTATGCGCAGATAGAATACAGGGAAGAGTATGCACAGATAGACTACAGGGAAGAGTATGCAGATAGAATACAGGGAAGAGTATGCAGATAGAATACAGGGAAGAGTATGCGCAGATAGAATACAGGGAAGAGTATGTGCAGATAGAATACAGGGAAGAGTATGCGCCGTTAGAATACAGGGAAGCATACACGCAGATAGAATACAGGGAAGAGTATGCAGATAGAATACAGGGAAGAGTATGCAGATAGAATACAGGGAAGAGTATGCGCAGATAGAATACAGGGAAGAGTATGTGCAGATAGAATACAGGGAAGAGTATGCGCAGTTAGAATACAGGGAAGCATACACGCAGATAGAATACAGGGAAGAGTATGCGCAGATAGAATACAGGGAAGCATACACGCAGATAGAATACAGGGAAGAGTATGCGCAGATAGAATACAGGGAAGCATACACGCAGATAGAATACAGGGAAGAGTATACGCAGATAGAATACAGGGAAGAGTATGCGCAGATAGAATACAGGGAAGCATACACGCAGATAGAATACAGGGAAGAGTATGCAGATAGAATACAGGGAAGAGTATGCAGATAGAATACAGGGAAGAGTATGCGCAGATAGAATACAGGGAAGAGTATGTGCAGATAGAATACAGGGAAGAGTATGCGCAGTTAGAATACAGGGAAGCATACATGCAGATAGAATACAGGGAAGAGTATGCGCAGATAGAATACAGGGAAGCATACACGCAGATAGAATACAGGGAAGAGTATACGCAGATAGAATACAGGGAAGAGTATGCGCAGATAGAATACAGGGAAGAGCAGATAGAATACAGGGAAGAGTATGCGCAGATAGAATACAGGGAAGCATACACGCAGATAGAATACAGGGAAGAGTATGCGCAGATAGAATACAGGGAAGCATACGCGCATATAGAATACAGGGGAGAGTATGCGCAGATAGAATACAGGGAAGCATACACGCAGATAGAATACAGGGGAGAGTATGCACAGATAGAATACAGGGAAGAGTATGCGCAGATAGAATACAGGGGAGCATACACGCAGATAGAATACAGGGGAGCATACACGCAGATAGAATACAGGGAAGCATACACGCAGATAGAATTCAGGGGAGAATATGCGCAGATAGAATACAGGGAAGCATACACGCAGATAGAATACAGGAGACAGTATGCGCAGATAGAATTCAGGGGAGAATATGCGCAGATAGAATACAGGGAAGCATACACGCAGATAGAATACAGGAGACAGTATGCGCAGATAGAATACAGGGAAGAGTATGCGCAGATAGAATACAGGGGAGCATACACGCAGATAGAATACAGGGGAGCATACACGCAGATAGAATACAGGGGAGCATACACGCAGATAGAATACAGGGAAGCATACACGCAGATGGAATTCAGGGGAGAATATGCGCAGATAGAATACAGGGAAGCATACACGCAGATAGAATACAGGAGACAGTATGCGCAGATAGAATACAGGGAAGAGTATGCGCAGATAGAATACAGGGGAGCATACACGCAGATAGAATACAGGGGAGCATACACACAGATATAATACAGGGAACAGTATGCAGATAGAATACAGGGAAGAGTATGCGCAGATAGAATACAGGGGAACATATACGCAGATAGAATACAGGGAAGAGTATGCGCAGTTAGAATACAGGGAAGCATACACGCAGATAGAATACAGGGGAGAGTATGCGCAGATAGAATACAGGGAAGCATACGCGCAGATAGAATACAGGGAAGCATACACGCAGATAGAATACAGGGGAGAGTATGCACAGATATAATACAGGGAAGAGTATGCGCAGATAGAATACAGGGAAGAGTATGCGCAGATAGAATACAGGGAAGCATACACGCAGATAGAATACAGGGAAGAGTATGCGCAGATAGAATACAGGGAAGAGTATGCGCAGATAGAATACAGGGAAGCATACACGCAGATAGAATACAGGGAAGAGTATGCGCAGATAGAATACAGGGAAGAGTATGCACAGATAGAATACAGGGAAGAGTATGCGCAGATAGAATACAGGGAAGAGTATGCGCAGATATTATACAGGGAAGAGTATGTGCAGATAGAATACAGGGAACCATACACGCAGATAGAATACAGGGAAGAGTATGCACAGATAGAATACAGGGAAGAGTATGCGCAGATAGAATACAGGGAAGAGTATGCGCAGATAGAATACAGGGAAGCATACACGCAGATAGAATACAGGGAAGAGTATGCACAGATAGAATACAGGGAAGAGTATGTGCAGATAGAATACAGGGAAGCATACACGCAGATAGAATACAGGGAAGAGTATGCACAGATAGAATACAGGGAAGAGTATGTGCAGATAGAATACAGGGAAGAGTATGCACAGATAGAATACAGGGAAGAGTATGCGCAGATAGAATACAGGGAAGCATACACGCAGATAGAATACAGGGAAGAGTATGCAGATAGAATACAGGGAAGAGTATGTGCAGATAGAATACAGGGGAGCATATACGCAGATAGAATACAGGGAAGAGTATGCGCAGATAGAATACAGGGAAGCATACACGCAGAAAGAATACAGGGAAGAGTATGCACAGATATTATACAGGGAAGAGTATGTGCAGATAGAATACAGGGGAGCATATACGCAGATAGAATACAGGGAAGAGTATGCGCAGATAGAATACAGGGAAGCATACGCGCAGATAGAATACAGGGGAGAGTATGCACAGATATTATACAGGGAAGAATATGCACAGATAGAATACAGGGAAGAGTATGTGCAGTTAGAATACAGGGAAGCATACACGCAGATAGAATACAGGGGAGAGTATGCGCAGATAGAATACAGGGAAGCATACACGCAGATAGAATACAGGGGAGAGTATGCACAGATAGAATACAGGGAAGAGTATGCGCAGATAGAATACAGGGGAGCATACACGCAGATAGAATACAGGGGAGCTTACACGCAGATAGAATACAGGGAAGCATACACGCAGATAGAATACAGGGGAAAGTATGTGCAGATAGAATACAGGGAAGCATACACGCAGATAGAATACAGGAGACAGTATGCGCAGATAGAATACAGGGAAGAGTATGCGCAGATAGAATACAGGGGAGCATACACGCAGATAGAATACAGGGGAGCATACACGCAGATAGAATACAGGGAAGAGTATGCAGATAGAATACAGGGAAGAGTATGCGCAGATAGAATACAGGGGAGCATACACGCAGATAGAATACAGGGGAGCATACACGCAGATAGAATACAGGGAAGAGTATGCAGATAGAATACAGGGAAGAGTATGCGCAGATAGAATACAGGGAAGCATACACGCAGATAGAATACAGGGGAGAGTATGCGCAGATAGAATACAGGGAAGCATACGCGCAGATAGAATACAGGGAAGCATACACGCAGATAGAATACAGGGGAGAGTATGCACAGATAGAATACAGGGAAGAGTATGCGCAGATAGAATACAGGGAAGAGTATGCACAGATAGAATACAGGGAAGAGAATGCGCAGATAGAATACAGGGAAGCATACACGCAGATAGAATACAGGGGGGAGTATGCGCAGATAGAATACAGGGAAGAGTATGCGCAGATAGAATACAGGGGAGAGTATGCACAGATATTATACAGGGAAGAGTATGTGCAGATAGAATACAGGGAAGCATACACGCAGATAGAATACAGGGAAGAGTATGCACAGATAGAATACAGGGAAGAGTATGCGCAGATAGAATACAGGGAAGAGTATGCGCAGATAGAATACAGGGAAGCATACGCGCAGATAAAATACAGGGAAGCATACACGCAGATAGAATACAGGGGAGAGTATGCGCAGATAGAATACAGGGAAGAGTATGCACAGATAGAATACAGGGAAGAGTATGCAGATAGAATACAGGGAAGAGTATGCAGATAGAATACAGGGAAGAGTATACGCAGATAGAATACAGGGAAGAGTATGTGCAGATAGAATACAGGGAAGAGTATGCGCCGTTAGAATACAGGGAAGCATACACGCAGATAGAATACAGGGAAGAGTATGCAGATAGAATACAGGGAAGAGTATGCAGATAGAATACAGGGAAGAGTATGCGCAGATAGAATACAGGGAAGAGTATGTGCAGATAGAATACAGGGAAGAGTATGCGCAGTTAGAATACAGGGAAGCATACACACAGATAGAATACAGGGAAGAGTATGCGCAGATAGAATACAGGGAAGCATACACGCAGATAGAATACAGGGAAGAGTATGCGCAGATAGAATACAGGGAAGCATACACGCAGATAGAATACAGGGAAGAGTATACGCAGATAGAATACAGGGAAGAGTATGCGCAGATAGAATACAGGGAAGCATACACGCAGATAGAATACAGGGAAGAGTATGCAGATAGAATACAGGGAAGAGTATGCAGATAGAATACAGGGAAGAGTATGCGCAGATAGAATACAGGGAAGAGTATGTGCAGATAGAATACAGGGAAGAATATGCGCAGTTAGAATACAGGGAAGCATACACGCAGATAGAATACAGGGAAGAGTATGCGCAGATAGAATACAGGGAAGCATACACGCAGATAGAATACAGGGAAGAGTATACGCAGATAGAATACAGGGAAGAGTATGCGCAGATAGAATACAGGGAAGAGCAGATAGAATACAGGGAAGAGTATGCGCAGATAGAATACAGGGAAGCATACACGCAGATAGAATACAGGGAAGAGTATGCGCAGATAGAATACAGGGAAGCATACGCGCAGATAGAATACAGGGGAGAGTATGCGCAGATAGAATACAGGGAAGCATACACGCAGATAGAATACAGGGGAGAGTATGCACAGATAGAATACAGGGAAGAGTATGCGCAGATAGAATACAGGGGAGCATACACGCAGATAGAATACAGGGGAGCATACACGCAGATAGAATACAGGGAAGCATACACGCAGATAGAATTCAGGGGAGAATATGCGCAGATAGAATACAGGGAAGCATACACGCAGATAGAATACAGGAGACAGTATGCGCAGATAGAATACAGGGAAGAGTATGCGCAGATAGAATACAGGGGAGCATACACGCAGATAGAATACAGGGGAGCATACACGCAGATAGAATACAGGGAAGAGTATGCAGATAGAATACAGGGAAGAGTATGCGCAGATAGAATACAGGGGAGCATACACGCAGATAGAATACAGGGGAGCATACACGCAGATAGAATACAGGGAAGAGTATGCAGATAGAATACAGGGAAGAGTATGCGCAGATAGAATACAGGGGAGCATACACGCAGATAGAATACAGGGGAGCATACATGCAGATAGAATATAGGGAAGAGTATGCAGATAGAATACAGGGAAGAGTATGCGCAGATAGAATACAGGGGAGCATACATGCAGATAGAATACAGGGGAGCATACACGCAGATAGAATACAGGGAAGAGTATGCAGATAGAATACAGGGAAGAGTATGCGCAGATAGAATACAGGGGAACATATACGCAGATAGAATACAGGGAAGAGTATGCGCAGTTAGAATACAGGGAAGCATACACGCAGATAGAATACAGGGGAGAGTATGCGCAGATAGAATACAGGGAAGAGTATGCGCAGATAGAATACAGGGAAGAGTATGCACAGATAGAATACAGGGAAGAGTATGCGCAGATAGAATACAGGGAAGCATACACGCAGATAGAATACAGGGGGGAGTATGCGCAGATAGAATACAGGGAAGAGTATGCGCAGATAGAATACAGGGGAGAGTATGCACAGATATTATACAGGGAAGAGTATGTGCAGATAGAATACAGGGAAGCATACACGCAGATAGAATACAGGGAAGAGTATGCACAGATAGAATACAGGGAAGAGTATGTGCAGATAGAATACACGGAAGAGTATGCACAGATAGAATACAGGGAAGCATACGCGCAGATAAAATACAGGGAAGCATACACGCAGATAGAATACAGGGGAGAGTATGCGCAGATAGAATACAGGGAAGAGTATGCACAGATAGAATACAGGGAAGAGTATGCAGATAGAATACAGGGAAGAGTATGCAGATAGAATACAGGGAAGAGTATGCGCAGATAGAATACAGGGAAGAGTATGTGCAGATAGAATACAGGGAAGAGTATGCGCCGTTAGAATACAGGGAAGCATACACGCAGATAGAATACAGGGAAGAGTATGCAGATAGAATACAGGGAAGAGTATGCAGATAGAATACAGGGAAGAGTATGCAGATAGAATACAGGGAAGAGTATGCGCAGATAGAATACAGGGAAGAGTATGTGCAGATAGAATACAGGGAAGAGTATGCGCAGTTAGAATACAGGGAAGCATACACGCAGATAGAATACAGGGAAGAGTATGCGCAGATAGAATACAGGGAAGCATACACGCAGATAGAATACAGGGAAGAGTATGCGCAGATAGAATACAGGGAAGCATACACGCAGATAGAATACAGGGAAGAGTATACGCAAATAGAATACAGGGAAGAGTATGCGCAGATAGAATACAGGGAAGCATACACGCAGATAGAATACAGGGAAGAGTATGCAGATAGAATACAGGGAAGAGTATGCAGATAGAATACAGGGAAGAGTATGCGCAGATAGAATACAGGGAAGAGTATGTGCAGATAGAATACAGGGAAGAGTATGCGCAGTTAGAATACAGGGAAGCATACATGCAGATAGAATACAGGGAAGAGTATGCGCAGATAGAATACAGGGAAGCATACACGAAGATAGAATACAGGGAAGAGTATTCGCAGATAGAATATAGGGAAGAGTATGCGCAGATAGAATACAGGGAAGAGCAGATAGAATACAGGGAAGAGTATGCGCAGATAGAATACAGGGAAGCATACACGCAGATAGAATACAGGGAAGAGTATGCGCAGATAGAATACAGGGAAGCATACGCGCATATAGAATACAGGGGAGAGTATGCGCAGATAGAATACAGGGAAGCATACACGCAGATAGAATACAGGGGAGAGTATGCACAGATAGAATACAGGGAAGAGTATGCGCAGATAGAATACAGGGGAGCATACACGCAGATAGAATACAGGGGAGCATACACGCAGATAGAATACAGGGAAGCATACACGCAGATAGAATTCAGGGGAGAATATGCGCAGATAGAATACAGGGAAGCATACACGCAGATAGAATACAGGAGACAGTATGCGCAGATAGAATACAGGGAAGAGTATGCGCAGATAGAATACAGGGGAGCATACACGCAGATAGAATACAGGGGAGCATACACGCAGATAGAATACAGGGAAGAGTATGCAGATAGAATACAGGGAAGAGTATGCGCAGATAGAATACAGGGGAGAATACACGCAGATAGAATACAGGGGAGCATACACGCAGATAGAATACAGGGAAGAGTATGCAGATAGAATACAGGGAAGAGTATGCGCAGATAGAATACAGGGGAGCATACACGCAGATAGAATACAGGGGAGCATACACGCAGATAGAATACAGGGAAGAGTATGCAGATAGAATACAGGGAAGAGTATGCGCAGATAGAATACAGGGGAACATATACGCAGATAGAATACAGGGAAGAGTATGCGCAGTTAGAATACAGGGAAGCATACACGCAGATAGAATACAGGAGAGAGTATGCGCAGATAGAATACAGGGAAGCATACGCGCAGATAGAATACAGGGAAGCATACACGCAGATAGAATACAGGGGAGAGTATGCACAGATAGAATACAGGGAAGAGTATGCGCAGATAGAATACAGAGAAGAGTATGCACAGATAGAATACAGGGAAGAGTATGCGCAGATAGAATACAGGGAAGCATACACGCAGATAGAATACAGGGGGGAGTATGCGCAGATAGAATACAGGGAAGAGTATGCGCAGATAGAATACAGGGGAGAGTATGCACAGATATTATACAGGGAAGAGTATGTGCAGATAGAATACAGGGAAGCATACACGCAGATAGAATACAGGGAAGAGTATGCACAGATAGAATACAGGGAAGAGTATGCGCAGATAGAATACAGGGAAGAGTATGCGCAGATAGAATACAGGGAAGCATACGCGCAGATAAAATACAGGGAAGCATACACGCAGATAGAATACAGGTGAGAGTATGCGCAGATAGAATACAGGGAAGAGTATGCACAGATAGAATACAGGGAAGAGTATGCGCAGATACAATACAGGGAAGAGTATGCGCAGATATTATACAGGGAAGAGTATGTGCAGATAGAATACAGGGAACCATACACGTAGATAGAATACAGGGAAGAGTATGCATAGATAGAATACAGGGAAGAGTATGCGCAGATAGAATACAGGGAAGAGTATGCGCAGATAGAATACAGGGAAGCATACACGCAGATAGAATACAGGGAAGAGTATGCACAGATAGAATACAGGGAAGAGTATGTGCAGATAGAATACAGGGAAGCATACACGCAGATAGAATACAGGGAAGAGTATGCACAGATAGAATACAGGGAAGAGTATGTGCAGATAGAATACAGGGAAGAGTATGCACAGATAGAATACAGGGAAGAGTATGCGCAGATAGAATACAGGGAAGCATACACGCAGATAGAATACAGGGAAGAGTATGCACAGATAGAATACAGGGAAGAGTATGTGCAGATAGAATACAGGGAAGAGTATGCACAGATAGAATACAGGGAAGAGTATGCACAGATAGAATACAGGGAAGAGAATGCGCAGATAGAATACAGGGAAGCATACACGCAGATAGAATACAGGGAAGAGCATGCACAGATAGAATACAGGGAAGAGTATGCGCAGATATTATACAGGGAAGAGTATGCACAGATAGAATACAGGGAAGAGTATGCACAGATAGAATACAGGGAACAGTATGTGCATATAGAATGCAGGGAAGCATACACGCAGATAGAATACAGGGAAGAGTATGCACAGATAGAATACAGGGAAGAGTATGCGCAGATAGAATACAGGGAAGAGTATGCGCAGATAGAATACAGGGAAAAGTATGCGCAGATAGAACACAGGGAAGAGTATGTGCAGATAGAATACAGGGAAAAGTATGCGAAGACAGAATACAGGGAAGAGTATGCACAGATATAATACAGGGAAGCATACGCGCAGATAGAATACAGGGAAGAGTATGCGCAGATAGAATACAGGGGAGAGTATGCACAGATAGAATACAGGGGAGAGTATGCACAGATAGAATACAGGGAAGCATACACGCAGATATTATACAGGGAAGAGTATGCACAGATAGAATACAGGTGAAGAGTATGCACAGATATTATACAAGGAAGAGTATGCACAGATAGAATACAGGGAAGAGTATGCGCAGATATTATACAGGGAAGAGTATGCGCTATAGAATACAGGGAAGCATACACGCAGACAGAATACAGGGGAGAGTATGCACAGATATAATACAGGGAAGAGTATGCGCAGATATTATACAGGGAAGTGTATGTGCAGATAGAATACAGGGAAGAGTATGGGCAGATAGAATACAGGGAAGAGTATGCACAGATAGAATACAGGGAAGAGTATGTGCAGATAGAATACAGGGAAGAGTATTCACAGTAAGAATACAGGCAAGAGTATGCACAGATAGAATTCAGGGAAGAGTATGCGTAGATAGAATACAGGGAAGCATACACGCAGATAGAATACAGGGGAGAGTATGCGCAGATAGAATACAGGGAAGAGTATGCACATATAGAATACAGGGAAGAGTATGTGCAGATAGAATACAGGGAAGAGTATTCACAGAAAGAATACAGGGAAGAGTATGCACAGATAGAATACAGGGAAGAGTATGCGCAGATAGAATACAGGGAAGCATACACGCAGATAGAATACAGGGGAGAGTATGCGCAGATAGAATACAGGGAAGAGTATGCGCAGATATTATACAGGGAAGAGTATGTGCAGATAGAATACAGGAAAAAGTATTCACCGAAAGAATACAGGGAAGAGTATGCACAGAAAGAATACAGGGAAGAGTATGCACAGATAGAATACAGGGAAGAGTATGCGCAGATATTATACAGGGAAGAGTATGCGCAGATAGAATACAGAGAAGAGTATTCACAGAAAGAATACAGGGAAGAGTATGCACAGATAGAATACAGGGAAGAGTATGCACAGATAGAATACAGGGAAGAGTATGCACAGATAGAATACAGGGAAGAGTATGCGCAGATAGAATACAGAGAAGAGTATTCACAGAAAGAATACAGGGAAGAGTATGCGCAGATAGAATACAGGGAAGAGTATGCGCAGATAGAATACAGGGAAGAGTATGCTCAGATAGAATACAGGGAAGAGTATGTGCAGATAGAATACAGGGAAAAGTATTCACAGAAAGAATACAGGGAAGAGTATGCGCAGATAGAATACAGGGAAGAGTATGCACAGATAGAATACAGGGAAGAGTATGCACAGATAGAATACAGGGAAGAGTATGCACAGATAGAATACAGGGAAGAGTATGCGCAGATAGAATACAGAGAAGAGTATTCACAGAAAGAATACAGGGAAGAGTATGCGCAGATAGAATACAGGGAAGAGTATGCGCAGATAGAATACAGGGAAGAGTATGCTCAGATAGAATACAGGGAAGAGTATGTGCAGATAGAATACAGGGAAAAGTATTCACAGAAAGAATACAGGGAAGAGTATGCGCAGATAGAATACAGGGAAGCATACACGCAGATAGAATACAGGGGAGAGTATGCGCAGATAGAATACAGGGAAGAGTATGCGCAGATATTATACAGGGAAGAGTATGTGCAGATAGAATACAGGGAAGAGTATTCACTGAAAGAATACAGGGAAGAGTATGCATAGAATACAGGGAAGAGTATGCACAGATAGAATACAGGGAAGCATACATGCAGATAGAATACAGGGGAGAGTATGCGCAGATATAATACAGGGAAGAGTATGTGCAGGTATTATACAGGGAAGAGTATGCGCAGATAGAATACAGGGAAGAGAATGCGCAGATATTATACAGGGAAGAGTATGCGCAGATAGAATACAGGGAAGCATACACGCAGACAGAATACAGGGGAGCGTATGCGCAGATATAATACAGGGAAGAGTATGCGCAGATATTATACAGGGAAGAGTATGTGCGGATAGATTACAGGGAAGAGTATGGGCAGATAGAATACAGGGAAGAGTATGCACAGATAGAATACAGGGAAGAGTATGTGCAGATAGAATACAGGGAAGAGTATTCACAGTAAGAATACAGGGAAGAGTATGCACAGATAGAATTCAGGGAAGAGTATGCGCAGATAGAATACAGGGAAGCATACACGCAGATAGAATACAGGGGAGAGTATGCGCAGATAGAATACAGGGAAGAGTATGCTCAGATATTATATAGGGAAGAGTATGCGCAGATAGAATACAGGGAAGAGTATTCACAGAAAGAATACAGGGAAGAGTATTCACAGAAAGAATACAGGGAAGAGTATGCACAGATAGAATACAGGGAAGAATATGCACAGATAGAATACAGGGAAGAGTATTCACAGAAAGAATACAGGGGAGAGTATGCACAGATATTATACAGGGAAGAGTATGCGCAGATATTATACGGGGAAGAGTATGCTCAGATAGAATACAGGGAAGAGTATGCGCAGATATTATACAGGGAAGAGTATGCGCAGATAGAATACAGGGAAGCATACGCGCAGATAGAATACAGGGAAGAGTATGCACAGATAGAATACAGGGAAGAGTATGCGCAGATAGAATACAGGGAAGAGTATACACAGATAGAATAAAGGAAGGTGTAGGGCAAATAATGGATTGTACGTGAATTGTGAATATTGAAAAGAGCATGAGTGCAGAGTGAATTCTGAAAGGAGCATGCGCGAATAGTGCATAATGGAAAGAGTACAATTTAATCTACGGAGGCCTCCGAAATTCAGAATCATTAAAACAATGGCATCAGAAAATAGACACTCAACTAAATAAGTCTTTATTTTTATTTATTTATTTGCATTTATAAAGTGCACTGACAGCCCAGGGGCATTGAGGCGCTGTTAAAGAGCGTGGCTTAGTTACATGGTACATACGTTGCTTACAATAGACTTAGTTGCATAAAGTGTTCCATGGGTAGCAATATAGGATATTTACAGATGACTTAGTTACATGAGGAGTAGCAGTGGTACAGGCAGGACATTACTATACATTGGTGCCCTGTAGAGTAGGCACTGGCAGGTTCAGATGAACCGTAGTGTTTTGATTGCTTTGCGGAAGGCTATCTGGGATGATATTCCTCTAAGGTTGGGTGGCAAGGAGTTCCACTGGGTCGTGGTGATGAATGGGAAGCTAGAGCATCCAGCCCGTGCTCTTAGGACCTTGGGCACGGTGAGTAGGTTGGTGTATGGGGTTCTGGTTGGTCTAGCTGTGGGTGGTCTGGTATTTCTTTGTGTTAGGTACTGGGGGGCTGTGTGGTAGATGCATTTGTGTGTGAGGGCAAGTGTTTTAAAGAAGTCTTTTTCTTTAATGGGAAGCCAGTGGTCTTGTTTCCTGGCAGCTGATATGTGGTCCCTTCTAGGGATGCCGATGGCAGCCCAGAGTGCATTATTTTGGCAGTTTGGAGATTTTAGAGATTTTATGTAGAGGTGCCAACCAAGAGGGCGTTGCAGTAATCAAGTCGAGCCTCAATTATGGCCCTGGCTATGGTCAGGCAGTTTGGTTAGGCAAGAAGGGTCTAGCTGCATTGAGTAGTTTAGGGTGGTATGCTGCTGAGGAAGCAACAACATTTGCCTCCCTATAGTCATGGAGAGGTTGGAGTCTAGGTAAACTCCAAGGGTTTTAACGGCCTGGGAGACTGGGATTTGGGTTTTGTCAATGGTGAAAACACTGTATTGGTTGCCGAGTTTCTTTAAGGTTTCGGACAAACCAATTAGGAGTAGTTTGGTTTTGTCTCCGATTAGGCACAGCCAGTTCTCTGCCATCCAGGTTTGGATAGTGGAATAAGCAGCGTTTAGGGTTTTAGTGTCAGACTCATAGTCAAGGATAGTGGCAGGGGGACCTGTGTGTCATCGGCATAGTTTGTATATTTGATACCTAGCGAGTCAAAGATATTGAAATGTGGCTTGGTGAAAATGTTACATAAAGTCGGAGATGTGCAAGAGCCCTGAGGTACTCCACACTGGATAATGTCAGGGTGAGTGTAGGCTTGGTCTGAGAAAACTCTCCTGGCTTTACCTTGGAGGAAAGAGGTGATCCAAGCTGTGGCATTGGGGGAGAAGTGTGCAGAGGATGAGAGGTGGTGGCAGAGGGATTTGTGGTCGACGAGAGCAAAGGTCGCCGATAGGTCTAGGAGGAGGAGTATGGCTGGTTTGCCAGAGTCTCTGATGTCATCCATTTGGTTCTCAAGGTCCAGTAGGGCTGTTTTGGTTCTGTGGCCTGGGCGAAAGCCTGACTGCCGGAGGGCGAGGAGGCTATTAGCTTCAAGGAACTGTTGGACTTGCATGTAAGCTGCTTTATTGAGGATCCTTGAGAGAAAGTGAACCATGGTGATGGGTCTGTAATTTCCTGGAGAGATTGGGTCAATAGTGGGTTTCTTTAGGAGAGGGTGCACCCAATCTTCCTTGAGGCAGGCTGGGACATCCCAGTGGAGAAGGTAGTTGATAAAGGCAGTGAGGAAGGGGGCAAGGTTGGAGTCGCAGTTTTTGATAAGAGGGGACGGCAAATGTCCCCTTTACAGTTGGATGGTTTAATGGTGTTCATGAGGACAATGACATCCTTTTCGTTGACTTCCTTAAAAGAGAATAGGGATGTGTCACTGGAATTGTGGGTTGGGAGGTATTGCACTGGGTGATTCAGTGACTGTTGATTAGCTTGTATTTTGCTGTGCAGGGTGTCCAGTTTGCGGAGCATGGTAGATTGGATTCTGTTGCACCAGGCTTCATCTTTAGTCTTGGCCTGTGGGGGTGGCGGGGTGATTCTAGTTCATTGAAGATGGAGAAGATCTCCTTGGTGTCTGATTTGGCTTTCGCTATTCTGGTGTTGAAGAAGATGGCTTTGGCTTTGATCATTGCTAGTTTGTAGTCTTTCGCGATTTTGCTAGACCCCCATTTGGGGGAGTCACAGTGATTGGTTTTCCAGATTGAAAGTGCATCCCTTTTTTTGGTGTGTAGCTCGAGAAGCTCAGGGGTGAACCAGGTGTTAATGTGTTTGGTGCGTTTGGCTTTCCTTGAGGTGAGTGGGGCAATGGTGTCGACTGCTTGGGTGATGATGGTGTTGAATGTTAGTGCTAGCGTTTCTGGGTCTTTGGAGAAGGGTGGCCTGAAGGCCGGCACTAAAGGTGAGGTAGGAGCCTTTCTTTAGTGAGCTGATGGGAGCTCCTCATGAGAGCAGGGGAGGGGTGTCTCTGACTGGTGTGCAGTCTTAGCAGTTGTGAGATCGAATAGGTTGACATGGTGGTCAGTCCAAGGAAGGGGTGTGTTCGCCTTGATGGTGAGAGGGCAGTTGTGGTGCGCTATCCAATCGAGGGTACGGCCCTTGATGTGGGTGGGGTCAGTGATAGCCTGTTGGAATCCTACGGTTCTCTGAGCTTTGTGGAGTGAGTTGGCTGAGGTGTCTTTGGGGTTATTATGGCCAAGGTTGAGTTCTCCTTGGAGGATGGCCTTTGTGGATTTTTTAGATTGTCGGAGAGGAGGTGCGTCAGGGATGCCTGGAAGTCAGTTACGATTCCAGGGGGGGCAGTATACAATATGGAGGGTGATGGTGCAGTTAGGAGAGGGGTTCAGTTTGAGGAGTAGATAGTCACTGTTGATTTCAATTGTCCTGTCCACTTTTCTAATGGGGATGGCTTCTTTCGCTATGAGGGCGACCGCGTCCCTTTTCAGGTGTGAGCTATCCTGTCTGAATATGGTGTAGCCTGCAGGGAGTGCTTGGGATAGTGCCGCCTGATGCTTCATGGAGCCCGGTTTCGCTGATTACGAGGAGATCAAGATTATGTGAGGTAATCACATCTTGAATGTCCAAGACGTGTTCAGGGAGAGACCGTGCATTGATGAGGGCACAGCTGAGTGGTGGAGGTTGAAACTTACTTAAGTTGGTGGGGTGAGGTGCAATATGAAGTGGCGGCCTGGTAGGGAGGAGTTGAGGCTTAGTGGGGGTAGCGTGAGGTGTCATTACAGGGTGTGGTGACATGGGAGTGCATAGAGGGGCTGGCCTGTTAGCAGTGTGGTAGGGAGGAGTTGAGGCTTAGTGGGGGTCCCGTGAGGTGTGATTGCAGGGTGTGGTGACATGGGAGTGCATAGAGGGGCTGGCCTGTTAGCAGTGTGGTAAGGAGGAGTTGAGGCTTAGTGGGGCCAGCGTGAGGTGTGATTGCAGGGTGTGGTGACATGGGAGTGCATAGAGGGGCTGGCCTGTTAGCAGTGTGGAAGGGAGGAGTTGAGGCTTAGTGGGGGTAAAGTGAGGTGTGATTGCAGGGTGCGGTGACATGGGGGTGCATAGAGGGGCTGGCCTGTTAGCAGTGTGGTAGGGAGGAGTTGAGGCTTAGTGGTGGTCGCGTGAGGTGTGATTGCAGGGTGTGGTGACAATGGAGTGCATAGAGGGGCTGGACTGTTAGCAGTGTGGTATCGAGGAGTTGAGGCTTAGTGGGGGTAGCGTGAGGTGTGACTGCAGTGTGTGGTGACATGGGAGTGCATAGAGGGGATGGCCTGTTAGCAGTGTGGTAGGGAGGAGTTGAGGCTTAGTGGGGGTAGCGTGAGGTGTGATTGCAGGGTGTGGTGATATGGGAGTGCATAGAGGGGCTGGCCTGTTAGGAGTGTGGTAGGGAGGAGTTGAGGCTTAGTGGGGGCAGCGTGAGGTGTGATTGCAGGGTGTGGTGACATGGGAGTGCATAGAGGGCCTGGCCTGTTAGCAGTGTGGTAGGGAGGAGTTGAGGCTTAGTGGGGGTAGCGTGAGGTGTGATTGCAGGGTGTGGTGACATGGGAGTGCATAGAGGGGCTGGCCTGTTAGCAGTGTGGTAGGGAGGAGTTGAGGCTTAGTGGGGGTAGCGTGAGGTGTGACTGCAGGGTGTGGTGACATGGGAGTGCATAGAGGGGCTGGCCTGTTAGCAGTGTGGTATCGAGGAGTTGAGGCTTAGTGGGGGTAGCGTGAGGTGTGATTGCAGGGTGTGGTGACATGGGAGTGCATAGAGGGGCTGGCCTGTTAGCAGTGTGGTATCGAGGAGTTGAGGCTTAGTGGGGGTAGCGTGAGGTGTGATTGCAGGGTGTAGTTTAGTTTAGTTTATTATTTGTATTGCGCTCCAGACACGAGGGTATTCAGGCGCAAGGCATAAGGATATTCAAAGCTTGGTTATAACATGTAAAATACAATTATGTGCAAGTGCCGCTTGGTTACATGTTGGCACAATGAAGTTACGATATATACAGGCGGGTACATTGATGGCATGCATAGTTTTACACAGTGGTTGGTGCATGCGGTGTAGAGAGAGGTGCCGGGCAAAGTCAGCAAGGTATATGCCTAGATGTCTGCATCTTTGAGCCAACTAGTGATGCTTTGACGGAACTTGTGATAGGATTGATTGATTCTTAGAGGGGAAGGTAGTGAGTTCCATAGGAGTGCTGCCTTGACCTGGAAGCTGCTGCCTCCTATTTTGACATGTTTGTATCTGGGGATCCAGAGGTAGTTGGTGTTGGCGAGTCTGGTGATTCTTGTGGTAGGCTTCAAAGTGAATCTGTCGGATAGGTAGCGTGGTGCTGCATTGTTAAAGCATTTGTGCATGAGGGAGGCAGTTTTTAGTTTTATTTTGTCGTGAGTGGAGAGCCAGTTGTTGGCTCTTCTGGTGTTAGAGATATGTTCTCTCTTGGTGATTCCTAGGGCTGCTCTTAGCGCATTATTTTGTAGGAGTTGGATTTTTTTGATGGTTTGTTTATTGGCTCCTATGTATAGCGCGTTGCAGTAGTCCAGCCTGGATAAGATGAGGGCTCTGGCTAGGGTGATGCAACTGTCCTGAGACAGGAAGGCCTTGCCTGCTCTGATCAACTTGCATGTGTATGCTGTGGCCGAGGCCAAGGCATTGACCTGCTTGCTGAGGGAGAGAGTGGAGTCCAGATAGAAACCCAGTGTTTTGACCTCCTTGGCGACAGTAATAATATTATTGTCTATGTTGAATGCTGAGTATTCGGGGCTGAGTTTTTTGAGGGTCGAGGGGGTGCCCAGGATGATGATCTCTGTTTTGTCATCATTCAGGCATAGACCGTGGGTGGCCATCCATGCCTGGATGATGAGATATATCCTGTTCACCAATGCCAAATCCTTGTCGTAATCACCGGTAAGCGGTAGGAGAATCTGAGTGTCATCTGCATAGTTAGTGTAGGTGACACCCAGAAGGTCCAGATTGTCGAACAGGGGCCTGGTAAAGATATTGTAGAGGGTGGGTGAGACGCAAGATCCCTGGGGCACTCCGCAAGTTATGGGGATGGGGTTGGCTGCTGCCATAGGAGAGAAGACTCTCATAGTCCTGTTGGTTAGGAATGATTGTATCCATGCAGTGGCTTCTTCGGAGAAATGAGGTGCCGAATCCAGATGGCTGCATAGGACACTGTGGTCGACCAGGTCGAAGGCAGCTGATAAATCTAGGAGCAGAAGGAGGGCTGATTTTCCTTCATCCCGGAGTTCATCTATCTGTGACTTGAGGTCTATGAGAGCTGTTTCTGTCCCATGTTGGGGCCGGAAGCCTGATTGCCTAGTTCCTAGTAGAGAGTTGGTTTCCAAGTATTTTTGGATCTGGGAGTATGCCATTTTATCTAGGATCTTTAGGAGAAACGGCACTGTAGTAATCGGGCGGTAATTAGTGGGTATTAGTGGGTCTAGGGACTGCTTTTTCAGTAGAGGAAGCACCCATGATTCTTTGAGGTTGGATGGGATGGTATTGGTGGAGAAGGATGAGTTAATAAGTTTTGTGATAAAGGGGGCCAGATCTCTGGCTGCATCCTTTAGAAGTTTAGCGGGGCATAGGTCTCCTTGACAGTTGGTGGGTTTGAGAGATAGTATGGTATTTTCTGTTTCTTTTATGGTGACTTTGGAAAACTTAAATCTGGGGTGATTGGTAGAGTTACTTGGTTGCTCTAGGTTGACGCTAATGGGTTTTTTGCCGGTGAGTGTGGCTTTTTTCTTGGCTATTTTTATTTGAAGGGTAGTGACTTTGTTGGCTAGAGCTTGCTGTATGTTGGAGCACCAGAGTTGGTCTTTGATGCAGTTGTCTGGCACCGGGATGTTGGAGCACCAGAGTTGGTCTTTGGTGCAGTTGTCTGGCACCGGGATGGGCGCTTCTAGCTCTTTTAGAATGACAAAGAGTTATTTCGTGCTAGAGTTGACTTGGGCAATTCTAGCATTGTAGGTTTCGCGTTTAGCTAGGATGATTTATTTTTTGTATAGGGCTGTGATGGAGCAGAGGTTGGCTTTGTTTTCGTCAGAAGGTTGTGCTCGCCAGGATGTCTCACAGTGCCTTTTTTGTTTGCGCAATGATTTTAGGTATCGGGGGTACCATGAATTGAGATGGGCTTTGGGTTTGCTTTGTCTAAGTTTGAGTGGTGCAATAGTGTCTAGAGATGTGGTCATGATGTGGTTAAATTCCTTAACCATGGCTTCGGGGTCCAGGTTTTCCGGGATGGCGTTGAGTGTAGGGAGGATGAGGGGTAGCAGTTTGTCACAGGTGATGTTTTTTTTTGTTCCAGGTAGGAATGGATGGCGCTAGAGGTGTGGGTGCCAAGGTAGGTTTGGCGGCAGTTAGGGTAAAGGTTATGAGGTGGTGATCTGTCCAGATCTGGGGGGATATGGAGGCTATCGTGGCGTTGCAGTTGTAGTCTGCTACCCAGTCCAAGGTTCTGCCTTTGTTGTGTGAGGCGGTGAGCACTCTTTGGGTAAATCCTTGTTCCTCTAGGATACTAGCCACATTAGATGCATGTGTGTCTTTGGGGTTGTTATAACCGAAGTTCAAGTCGCCTAGTAGTAGGCCTTGAGATGAGTTTTTTAGATTATTCGAGATGATATTTGATATGTCATCTTCAAAGGTCCCAATGGGGCCTGGAGGTCTATAGACCAAGTATATTGTGAGAGTCTGGGTGTTATTTATGTTTAGTTTGGCTGTCAAGAGCTCACATGAGTTGATGACTGGGGATGGCACTAGTCTGCAAGGTAGATTGTTTCTTATTATGAGTGCAGTGCCTCCACCTCGAGTGTCGGTTCTGTCTGATCGCAGTATGGTGTATCCGTTTGGTATGGCCAGCGAGAGGGCGGGTCCTGCTGTGGCGTGTAGCCAAGATTCGGTGACTGCTAGGAAGTCTAGCTGTTCAGAGTGGATGATGTCTGCTATATCTGAAGCGTGTGCAACTAGCGATCTAGAGTTTATTAGGCCACCCATGAGGTTAGGTTTGTTTATCTTTGGAAAGGTGGGACTAGTTGTAGTTTGGGTCTTGGAGGGGGGGTTGTTGGTGGTGGTTGGATTGGGCCAGTGTTCTGTTGTTCGTTTGTTATAGGATGTGAGGGTTCTAGCTAGTGGTTCATAGAGTTTTGCAAGTCTTGAGCGGAGTCTGCTGTTCCTCTCGAGGGTATTGCAAGGTAGAGTGTTTTGTGTCTGGTGTTGCAGGTTTAATGTAGTGACATGGGAGTGCAAAGAGGGGCTGGCCTGTTAGCAGTGTGGTATCGAGGAGTTGAGGCTTAGTGGGGATAGCGTGAGGTGTGATTGCAGGGTGTGGTGACATGGGAGTGCATAGAGGGGCTGGCCTGTTAGCAGTGTGGTAGGGAGGAGTTGAGGCTTAGTGGGGGTCGTGTGAGGTGTGATTACAGGGTGTGGTGACATGGGAGTGCATAGAGGGGCTGGCCTGTTAGAAGTGTGGTAGGGAGGAGTTGAGGCTTAGTGGGGGCAGCGTGAGGTGTGATTGCAGGGTGTGGTGACATAGGAGTGCATAGAGGGGCAGGCCTGTTGGCAGTGTGGTAGGGAGGAGTTGAGGCTTAGTGGGGGCAGCGTGAGATGTGATTGCAGGGTGTG
Organism: Ambystoma mexicanum; assembly: GCF_040938575.1. NCBI lineage: Eukaryota > Metazoa > Chordata > Amphibia > Caudata > Ambystomatidae > Ambystoma > Ambystoma mexicanum. Next base: position 1,555,904,924 of record NC_090922.1, on the reverse strand, counting down.
GTGACATGGGAGTGCATAGAGGAGCTGGCCTGTTAGCAGTGTGGTAGGGGGGAGTTGAGGCTTAGTGGGTGTAGCGTGAGGTGTGATTGCAGGGTGTGGTGACATGGGAATGCATAGAGGGGCTGGCCCGTTAGCAGTGTGGTATCGAGGAGTTGAGGTTTAGTGGGTGTAGCGTGAGGTGTGATTGCAGGGTGTGGTGACATGGGAATGCATAGAGGGGCTGGCCCGTTAGCAGTGTGGTAGGGAGGAGTTGAGGCTTAGTGAGGGTAGCGTGAGGTGTGCTTGCAGGGTGTGGTGACATGGGAGTGCATAGAGGGCCTGGCCTGTTAGCAGTGTGGTAGGGAGGAGTTGAGGCTTAGTGGGGCAGCGTGAGGTGTGATTGCAGGGTGTGGTGACATGGGAGTGCATAGAGGGGCTGGCCTGTTAGCAGTGTGGAAGGGAGGAGTTGAGGCTTAGTGGGGGTAGCATGAGGTGTGATTGCAGAGTGTGGTGACATGGGAGTGCATAGAGGGGCTGGCCTGTTAGCAGTGTGGTAGGGAGGAGTTGAGGCTTAGTGGGGGTAGCGTGAGGTGTGATTGCAGGGTGTGGTGACATGGGAGTGCATAGAGGGGCTGGCCTGTTAGCAGTGTGGTAGGGAGGAGTTGAGGCTTAGTGGGGGTAGCGTGAGGTGTGATTGCAGGGTGTGGTGACATAGGAGTGCATAGAGGGGCTGGCCTGTTAGCAGTGTGGTAGGGAGGAGTTGAGGCTTAGTGGGGGCAGCGTGAGGTGTGATTGCAGGGTGTGGTGACAAGGGAGTGCAAAGAGGGGCTGGCCTGTTAGCAGTGTGGTAGGGAGGAGTTGAGGCTTAGTGGGTGTAGCGTGAGGTGTGATTGCAGAGTGTGGTGATATGGGAGTGCATAGAGGGGCTGGCCTGTTAGCAGTGTGGTATCGAGGAGTTGAGGCTTAGTGGGGGTAGCATGAGGTGTGATTGCAGGGTGTGGTGACATGGGAGTGCATAGAGGGGCTGGCCTGTTAGCAGTGTGGTATCGAGGAGTTGAGGCTTAGTGGGGGTAGCGTGAGGTGTGATTGCAGGGTGTGGTGACATAGGAGTGCATAGAGGGGCTGGCCTATTAGCAGTGTGGTAGGGAGGAGTTGAGGCTTAGTGGGGGTAGCGTGAGGTGTGATTGCAGGGTGTGGTGACATGGGAGTGCATAGAGGGCTGGCCTGTTAGCAGTGTGGTAGGGGGGAGTTGAGGCTTAGTGGGTGTAGCGTGAGGTGTGTTTGCAGGGTGTGGTGACATGGGAGTGCATAGAGGGGCTGGCCTCTTAGCAGTGTGTTATCGAGGAGTTGAGGCTTAGTGGGTGTAGCGTGAGGTGTGATTGCAGGGTGTGTTGACATGGGAGTGCATAGAGGGGCTGGCCTGTTAGCAGTGTGGTATCGAGGAGTTGAGGCTTAGTGGGGGTAGCGTGAGGTGTGACAGCAGGGTGTGGTGACAATGGAGTGCATAGAGGGGCTGGCCTGTTAGCAGTGTGGTATCGAGGAGTTGAGGCTTAGTGGGGGTAGCGTGAGGTGTGATTGCAGGGTGTAGTGACATGGGAGTGCAAAGAGGGGCTGGCCTGTTAGCAGTGTGGTATCGAGGAGTTGAGGCTTAGTGGGGGTAGCGTGAGGTGTGATTGCAGGGTGTGGTGACATGGGAGTGCATACAGGGGCTGGCCTGTTAGCAGTGTGGTAGGGAGGAGTTGAGGCTTAGTGGGGGTCGCGTGAGGTGTGATTGCAGGGTGTGGTGACATGGAAGTGCATAGAGGGGCTGGCCTGTTAGCAGTGTGGTAGGGAGGAGTTGAGGCTTAGTGGGGGCAGCGTGAGGTGTGATTGCAGGGTGTGATGACATGGGAGTGCATAGAGGGGCTGGCCTGTTAGCAGTGTGGTAGGGAGGAGTTGAGGCTTAGTGGGGGTAGCATGAGGTGTGATTGCAGGGTGTGGTGACATGAGAATGCATAGAGGGGCTGGCCTGTTAGCAGTGTGGTATCGAGGAGTTGAGGCTTAGTGGGGGTAGCATGAGGTGTGATTGCAGGGTGTGGTGACATGGGAGTGCATAGAGGGGCTGACCTGTTAGCAGTGTGGTATCGAGGAGTTGAGGCTTAGTGGGGGTAGCGTGAGGTGTGATTGCAGGTTGTAGTGACATGGGAGTGCATAGAGGGGCTGGCCAGTTAGCAGTGTGGTATCGAGGAGTTGAGGCTTAGTGGGGGTAGCGTGAGGTGTGATTGCAGGTTGTAGTGACATGGGAGTGCATAGAGGGGCTGGCATGTTAGCAGTGTGGTATCGAGGAGTTGAGGCTTATTGGGGGCAGCGTGAAGTGTGATTGCAGGGTGTGGTGACATGGGAGCGCATAGAGGGGCTGGCCTGTTAGCATTGTGGTAGGGAGGAGTTGAGGCTTAGTGGGGGTAGCGTGAGGTGTGATTGCAGGGTGTGGTGACATGGGAGCGCATAGAGGGCCTGGACTGTTAGCAGTGTGGTAGGGAGGAGTTGAGGCTTAGTGGGGGTAGCATGAGGTGTGATTGCAGGGTGTGGTGACATGGGAGCGCATAGAGGGCCTGGACTGTTAGCAGTGTGGTAGGGTGGAGTTGAGGCTTAGTGGGGGTAGCGTGAGGTATGATTGCAGGGTGTGGTGACATGGGAGTGCATAGAGGGCCTGGCCTGTTAGCAGTGTGGTAGGGAGGAGTTGAGGCTTAGTGGGGGTAGCGTGAGGTGTGATTGCAGTGTGTGGTGACATGGGAGTGCATAGAGGGGCTGGCCTGTTAGCAGTGTGGTAGGGAGGAGTTGAGGCTTAGTGGGGGTAGCATGAGGTGTGATTGCAGGGTGTGGTGACATGAGAATGCATAGAGGGGCTGGCCTGTTAGCAGTGTGGTATCGAGGAGTTGAGGCTTAGTGGGGGTAGCATGAGGTGTGATTGCAGGGTGTGGTGACATGGGAGTGCATAGAGGGGCTGACCTGTTAGCAGTGTGGTATCGAGGAGTTGAGGCTTAGTGGGGGTAGCGTGAGGTGTGATTGCAGGTTGTAGTGACATGGGAGTGCATAGAGGGGCTGGCCAGTTAGCAGTGTGGTATCGAGGAGTTGAGGCTTAGTGGGGGTAGCGTGAGGTGTGATTGCAGGTTGTAGTGACATGGGAGTGCATAGAGGGGCTGGCATGTTAGCAGTGTGGTATCGAGGAGTTGAGGCTTATTGGGGGCAGCGTGAAGTGTGATTGCAGGGTGTGGTGACATGGGAGCGCATAGAGGGGCTGGCCTGTTAGCATTGTGGTAGGGAGGAGTTGAGGCTTAGTGGGGGTAGCGTGAGGTGTGATTGCAGGGTGTGGTGACATGGGAGCGCATAGAGGGCCTGGACTGTTAGCAGTGTGGTAGGGAGGAGTTGAGGCTTAGTGGGGGTAGCGTGAGGTGTGATTGCAGGGTGTGGTGACATGGGAGCGCATAGAGGGCCTGGACTGTTAGCAGTGTGGTAGGGTGGAGTTGAGGCTTAGTGGGGGTAGCGTGAGGTATGATTGCAGGGTGTGGTGACATGGGAGTGCATAGAGGGGCTGGCCTGTTAGCAGTGTGGTAGGGAGGAGTTGAGGCTTAGTGGGGGTAGCGTGAGGTGTGATTGCAGAGTGTGCTGACATGGGAGTGCATAGAGGGGCTGGCCTGTTAGCAGTGTGGTATCGAGGAGTTGAGGCTTAGTGGGGGTAGAATGAGGTGTGATTGCAGGGTGTGGTGACATGGGAGTGCATAGAGGGGCTGGCCTGTTAGCAGTGTGGTATCGAGGAGTTGAGGCTTAGTGGGGATAGCGTGAGGTGTGATTGCAGGATGTGGTGACATGGGAGTGCATAGAGGGGCTGGCCTGTTAGCAGTGTGGTAGGGAGGAGTTGAGGCTTAGTGGGGGTAGCGTGAGGTGTGATTGCAGGGTGTAGTGACATGGGAGTGCATAGAGGGCTGGCCTGTTAGCAGTGTGGTAGGGAGGAGTTGAGGCTTAGTGGGGGTAGCGTGAGGTGTGATTGCAGGGTGTGGTGACATGGGAGTGCATAGAGGGCTGGCCTGTTAGCAGTGTGGTAGGGGGGAGTTGAGGCTTAGTGGGTGTAGCGTGAGGTGTGATTGCAGGGTGTGGTGACATGGGAGTGCATAGAGGGGCAGGCCTGTTAGCAGTGTGGTAGGGAGGAGTTGAGTCTTAGTGGGGGTAGCGTGAGGTGTGACTGCAGGGTGTGGTGACATGGGAGTGCATAGAGGGGCTGGCCTGTTAGCAGTGTGGTATCGAGGAGTTGAGGCTTAGTGGGGGTAGCGTGAGGTGTGATTGCAGAGTGTAGTGACATGGGAGTGCAAAGAGGGGCTGGCCTGTTAGCAGTGTGGTATCGAGGAGTTGAGGCTTAGTGGGGGTAGCGTGAGGTGTGATTGCAGGGTGTGGTGACATGGGAGTGCATAGAGGGGCTGGCCTGTTAGCAGTGTGGTAGGGAGGAGTTGAGGCTTAGTGGGGGTCGCGTGAGGTGTGATTGCAGGGTGTGGTGACATGGGAGTGAATAGAGGGGCTGGCCTGTTAGCAGTGTGGTAGGGAGGAGTTGAGGCTTAGTGGGGGCAGCGTGAGGTTTGATTGCAGGGTGTAGTGACATGGGAGTGCAAAGAGGGGCTGGCCTGTTAGCAGTGTGGTAGGGAGGAGTTGAGGCTTAGTGGGGGTAGCATGAGGTGTGATTGCAGGGTGTGGTGACATGGGAGTGCATAGATGGGCTGGCCTGTTAGCAGTGTGGTAGGGAAGAGTTGAGGCTTAGTGGGGGTAGCGTGAGGTGTGATAGCAGGGTGTGGTGACATGGGAGTCCATAGAGGGGCTGGCCTGTTAGCAGTGTGGTATCGAGGAGTTGAGGCTTAGTGGGGGTAGCGTGAGGTGTGATTGCAGGGTGTGGTGACATAGGAGTGCATAGAGGGGCTGGCCTGTTAGCAGTGTGGTAGGGAGGAGTTGAGGCTTAGTGGGGGTAGCGTGAGGTGTGATTGCAGGGTGTGGTGACATGGGAGTGCATAGAGGGGCTGGCCTGTTAGCAGTGTGGTAGGGAGGAGTTGAGGCTTAGTGGGGGTAGCGTGAGGTGTGATTGCAGGGTGTGGTGACATGGGAGTGCATAGAGGGGCTGGCCTGTTAGCAGTGTGGTAGGAAGGAGTTGAGGCTTAGTGGGGGCAGCGTGAGGTGTGATTGCAGGGTGTGGTGACATGGGAGTGCATATAGGGGCTGGCCTGTTAGCAGTGTGGTATCGAGGAGTTGAGGCTTAGTGGGGGTAGCGTGAGGTGTGATTGCAGGGTGTGGTGACATGGGAGTGCATAGAGGGGCTGGCCTGTTAGCAGTGTGGTATCGAGGAGTTGAGGCTTAGTGGGTTTAGTGTGAGGTGTGATTGCAGGGTGTAGTGACATGGGAGTGCATAGAGGGGCTGGCCTGTTAGCAGTGTGGTATCGATCAGTTGAGGCTTAGTGGGGGTAGCGTGAGGTGTGATGGCAGGGTGTGGTTAAATGGGAGTGCATAGAGGGGCTTGCCTGTTAGCAGTGTGGTACGGAGGAGTTGAGGCTTAGTGGAGGTCGCGTGAGGTGTGATTGCAGGGTGTGGTGACATGGGAGTGCATAGAGGGGCTGGCCTGTTAGCAGTGTGGTAGGGAGGAGTTGAGGCTTAGTTGGGGTAGCGTGAGGTGTGATTGCAGGGTGTGGTGACATGGGAGTGCATAGAGGGTCTAGCCTGTTAGCAGTGTGGTAGGGAGGAGTTGAGGCTTAGTGGGGGTAGCGTGAGGTGTGATTGCAGGGTGTGGTCACATGGGAGTGCATAGAGGGGATGGCCTGTTAGCAGTGTGGTAGGGAGGAGTTGAGGCTTAGTGGGGGCAGCGTGAGGTGTGATTGCAGGGTGTGGTGACATGGGAGTGCATAGGGGGGCTGGCCTGTTAGCAGTGTGGTAGGGAGGAGTTGAGGCTTAGTGGGGGTAGCGTGAGGTGTGATTGCAGGGTGTGGTGACATGGGAGTGCATAGAGGGCCTGGCCTGTTAGCAGTGTGGTAGGGAGGAGTTGAGGCTTAGTGGGGGTAGCGTGAGGAGTGATTGCAGAGTGTGGTGACATGGGAGTGCATAGAGGGGCTGGCCTGTTAGCAGTGTGGTATCGGGGAGTTGAGGCTTAGTGGGGGTAGCATGAGGTGTGATTGTAGGGTGTGGTGACATGGGAGTGCATAGAGGGGCTAGCCTGTTAGCAGTGTGGTATCGAGGAGTTGAGGCTTAGTGGGGGTAGTGTGAGGTGTGATTGCAGGGTCTGGTGACATAGGAGTGCATAGAGGGGCTGGCCTGTTATCAGTGTGGTAGGGAGGAGTTGAGGCTTAGTGGGGGTAGCGTGAGGTGTGATTGCAGGGTATGGTGACATGGGAGTGCATAGAGGGCTGGCCTGTTAGCAGTGTGTTATGGAGGAGTTGAGGCTTAGTGGGTGTAACGTGAGGTGTGATTGCAGGGTGTGGTGACATGGGAGTGCATAAAGGGGCTGGCCTGTTAGAAGTGTGGTAGGGAGGAGTTGAGGCTTAGTGGGGGCAGCGTGAGGTATGATTGCAGGGTGTGGTGACATAGGAGTGCATAGAGGGGCAGGCCTGTTGGCAGTGTGGTAGGGAGGAGTTAAGGCTTAGTGGGGGTAGCGTGAGGTGTGACTGCATGGTGTGGTGACATGGGAGTGCATAGAGGGGCTGGCCTGTTAGCAGTGTGGTATAGAGGAGTTGAGGCTTAGTGGGGGTAGTGTGAGGTGTGATTGCAGGGTGTAGTGACATGGGAGTGCAAAGAGGGGCTGGCCTGTTAGCAGTGTGGTATCGAGGAGTTGAGGCTTAGTGGGGGTAGCGTGAGGTGTGATTGCAGGGTGTGGTGACATAGGAGTGCATAGAGGGGCTGGCCTGTTAGCAGTGTGGTAGGGAGGAGTTGAGGCTTAGTGGGGGTCACGTGAGGTGTGATTGCAGGGTGTGGTGACATGGGAGTGCATAGAGGGGCTGGCCTGTTAGCAGTGTGGTAGGGGGGAGTTGAGGCTTAGTGGGGGCAGCGTGAGGTCTGATTGCAGGGTGTGGTGACATGGGAGTGCATAGAAGGGCTCGTCTGTTAGCAGTGTGGTAGGGAGGAGTTGAGGCTTAGTGGGGGCAGCGTGAGGTGTGATTGCAGGGTGTGGTGACATGGGAGTGCATAGAGGGCCTGGCCTGTTAGCAGTGTGGTAGGGAGGAGTGGTAGGGAGGAGTTGAGGCTTAGTGGGGGTAGCCGTTGAGGTGTGATTGCAGGGTGTGTGACATGGGAGTGCAAGGAGGGGCTGGCCTTTTAGCAGTGTGGTAGGGAGGAGGTGAGGCCTAGTGGGGGTAGCATGAGGTGTGATTGCAGGGTGTGGTGACATGGGAGTGCATAGAGGGGCTGGCCTGTTAGTAGTGTGGTATCGAGGAGTTGAGGCTTAGTGGGGGTAGCGTGAGGTGTGATTGCAGGGTGTGGTGACATTGGAGTGCATAGAGGGGCTGGCCTGTTAGCAGTGTGGTTTCGAGGAGTTGAGGCTTAGTGGCGGTAGCGTGAGGTGTGATTGCAGGTTGTAGTGACATGGGTGTGCATAGAGGGGCTGGCCTGTTAGCAGTGTGGTATCGAGGAGTTGAGGCTTAGTGGAGGTAGCGTGAGGTGTGACTGCAGGGTGAGGTGACATGGGTGTGCCTAGAGGGGCTGGCCTGTTAGCAGTGTGGTAGGGAGGAGTTGAGGCTTAGTGGGGGTAGCTGTGAGTGTGATTTCAGGGTGTGGTGACATGGGAGTGCATAGAGGGGCTGGCCTGTTAGAGTGTGGTAGGGAGGAGTTGAGGCTTAGTGGGTGTAGAGTGAGGTGTGATTGTAGGGTGTAGTGACATGGGAGTGGAAAGAGGGCCGGGCTGTTAGCAGTGTGGTAGGGAGGAGTTGAGGGCTTAGTGGGGGTAGCATGAGGTGTGATTGCAGGGTGTGGTGACATGGAGTGCATAGGGGGGCTGGCTGTAGCAGTGTGGTAGGGAAGAGTTGAGGCTTAGTGGGGGTAGCATGAGGTGTGATTGCAGGGTGTGGTGACATCGGAGTCATAGAGGGGCTAGCCTGTTAGCAGTGTGGTATCGAGGGAGTGAGGCTTAGTGGGGGTAGCGTGAGGTGTGATTGCAGGTGTAGTGACTTCAGTGCATAGAGGGGATGGCCTGTTAGCAGTGTGGTAGGAGAGAGTTGAGGCTTAGTGGGGTAGCGTGAGGTGTGATTGCAGGGTGTGGTGACATGGGAGTGCATAGAGGGGCTGGCCTGTTATAGCAGGTAGGGAGGAGTATTAGAGCTTAAGTGGGGGTAGCGTGAGGTGTGATTGCAGGGTGTGGTGACATGGGAGTGCATAGAGGGGCTGGCCTGTTAGCAATGTGGGTAGGGAGGAGTTGAGGCTTAGTGGGGTGCAGCGTGAGGTGTGATTGCAGGGTGTGGTGACATGGAGTGCATAGAGGGGCTGGCCTGTTAGCAGTGTGGTATCGAGGAGTTGAGGCATAGTGGTGCAGCGTGAGGTGTGATTGCAGGGTGTGGTGACATGGGAAGTGCATAGAGGGGGCTGGCCTGTTAGCAGTGTGGTATCGAGGAGTTGAGCTTAGTGGGGGTAGAGTGAGTGTGATTGCAGGGTGTGGTTAAATCGGAGTGCATAGAGGGGCTGGCCTGTTAGCAGTGTGGTCACGGAGGAGTTGAGGCTTAGTGGGGGTCGCGTGAGGTGTGATGCAGGGTGTGGTTACATGAGAGTGGCATAGAGGGCTGGCCTGTTAGCAGTGTGGTAGGGAGGAGTTGGGCTTAGTGGGGGTAGCGTGAGGTGTGATTGCAGGGTGTGGTCACATGGGAGTGCATAGAGGGGATGGCCTGTTTAGCAGTGTGGTAGGGAGGAGTTGAGGCTTAGTGGGGGCAGCGTGAGGTGTGGTGGCAGGGTGTGGTGACATGGGAGTGCATAGAGGGGCTGGCCTGTTAGCAGTGTGTTAGGGAGGAGTTGAGGCTTAGTGGGGGTAGCGTGAGTGTGATTGCAGGGTGTGGTGACATGGGAGTGCCTAGAGGGCCTGGCCTGTTAGCAGTGTAGTAGGGAGGATTTGAGGCTTAGTGGGGGCAGCGTGAGGTGTGATTGCAGGGTGTGATGACATGGGAGTGCATAGAGGGGCTGGCCTGTTAGCAGTGTGGTAGGGAGGAGTTGAGGCTTAGTGGGGGTAGCATGAGGTGTGATTGCAGGGTGTGGTGACATGAGAATGCATAGAGGGGCTGGCCTGTTAGCAGTGTGGTATCGAGGAGTTGAGGCTTAGTGGGGGTAGCATGAGGTGTGATTGCAGGGTGTGGTGACATGGGAGTGCATAGAGGGCTGACCTGTTAGCAGTGTGGTATCGAGGAGTTGAGGCTTGTGGGGGTAGCGTGAGTGTGATTGCAGGTTGTAGTGACATGGGAGTGCATAGAGGGGCTGGCCAGTTAGCAGTGTGGTATCGAGGAGTTGAGGCTTAGTGGGGGTAGCGTGAGGTGTGATTGCAGGTTGTAGTGACATGGGAGTGCATAGAGGGGCTGGCATGTTAGCAGTGTGGTATCGAGGAGTTGAGGCTTATTGGGGGCAGCGTGAAGTGTGATTGCAGGGTGTGGTGACATGGGAGCGCATAGAGGGGCTGGCCTGTTAGCATTGTGGTAGGGAGGAGTGAGGCTTAGTGGGGGTAGAGTGAGGTGTGATTGCAGGGTGTGGTGACATGGAGCGCATAGAGGGCCTGGACTGTTAGCAGTGTGGTAGGGAGGAGTTGAGGCTTAGTGGGGGTAGCGTGAGGTGTGATTGCAGGGTGTGGTGACATGGGAGCGCATAGAGGGCCTGGACTGTTAGCAGTGTGGTAGGGTGGAGTTGAGGCTTAGTGGGGGTAGCGTGAGGTATGATTGCAGGGTGTGGTGACATGGGAGTGCATAGAGGGCCTGGCCTGTTAGCAGTGTGGTAGGGAGGAGTTGAGGCTTAGTGGGGGTAGCGTGAGGTGTGATTGCAGTGTGTGGTGACATGGGAGTGCATAGAGGGGCTGGCCTGTTAGCAGTGTGGTAGGGAGGAGTTGAGGCTTAGTGGGGGTAGCATGAGGTGTGATTGCAGGGTGTGGTGACATGAGAATGCATAGAGGGGCTGGCCTGTTAGCAGTGTGGTATCGAGGAGTTGAGGCTTAGTGGGGGTAGCATGAGGTGTGATTGCAGGGTGTGGTGACATGGGAGTGCATAGAGGGGCTGACCTGTTAGCAGTGTGGTATCGAGGAGTTGAGGCTTAGTGGGGGTAGCGTGAGGTGTGATTGCAGGTTGTAGTGACATGGGAGTGCATAGAGGGGCTGGCCAGTTAGCAGTGTGGTATCGAGGAGTTGAGGCTTAGTGGGGGTAGCGTGAGGTGTGATTGCAGGTTGTAGTGACATGGGAGTGCATAGAGGGGCTGGCATGTTAGCAGTGTGGTATCGAGGAGTTGAGGCTTATTGGGGGCAGCGTGAAGTGTGATTGCAGGGTGTGGTGACATGGGAGCGCATAGAGGGGCTGGCCTGTTAGCATTGTGGTAGGGAGGAGTTGAGGCTTAGTGGGGGTAGCGTGAGGTGTGATTGCAGGGTGTGGTGACATGGGAGCGCATAGAGGGCCTGGACTGTTAGCAGTGTGGTAGGGAGGAGTTGAGGCTTAGTGGGGGTAGCGTGAGGTGTGATTGCAGGGTGTGGTGACATGGGAGCGCATAGAGGGCCTGGACTGTTAGCAGTGTGGTAGGGTGGAGTTGAGGCTTAGTGGGGGTAGCGTGAGGTATGATTGCAGGGTGTGGTGACATGGGAGTGCATAGAGGGGCTGGCCTGTTAGCAGTGTGGTAGGGAGGAGTTGAGGCTTAGTGGGGGTAGCGTGAGGTGTGATTGCAGAGTGTGCTGACATGGGAGTGCATAGAGGGGCTGGCCTGTTAGCAGTGTGGTATCGAGGAGTTGAGGCTTAGTGGGGGTAGAATGAGGTGTGATTGCAGGGTGTGGTGACATGGGAGTGCATAGAGGGGCTGGCCTGTTAGCAGTGTGGTATCGAGGAGTTGAGGCTTAGTGGGGATAGCGTGAGGTGTGATTGCAGGATGTGGTGACATGGGAGTGCATAGAGGGGCTGGCCTGTTAGCAGTGTGGTAGGGAGGAGTTGAGGCTTAGTGGGGGTAGCGTGAGGTGTGATTGCAGGGTGTAGTGACATGGGAGTGCATAGAGGGCTGGCCTGTTAGCAGTGTGGTAGGGAGGAGTTGAGGCTTAGTGGGGGTAGCGTGAGGTGTGATTGCAGGGTGTGGTGACATGGGAGTGCATAGAGGGCTGGCCTGTTAGCAGTGTGGTAGGGGGGAGTTGAGGCTTAGTGGGTGTAGCGTGAGGTGTGATTGCAGGGTGTGGTGACATGGGAGTGCATAGAGGGGCAGGCCTGTTAGCAGTGTGGTAGGGAGGAGTTGAGTCTTAGTGGGGGTAGCGTGAGGTGTGACTGCAGGGTGTGGTGACATGGGAGTGCATAGAGGGGCTGGCCTGTTAGCAGTGTGGTATCGAGGAGTTGAGGCTTAGTGGGGGTAGCGTGAGGTGTGATTGCAGAGTGTAGTGACATGGGAGTGCAAAGAGGGGCTGGCCTGTTAGCAGTGTGGTATCGAGGAGTTGAGGCTTAGTGGGGGTAGCGTGAGGTGTGATTGCAGGGTGTGGTGACATGGGAGTGCATAGAGGGGCTGGCCTGTTAGCAGTGTGGTAGGGAGGAGTTGAGGCTTAGTGGGGGTCGCGTGAGGTGTGATTGCAGGGTGTGGTGACATGGGAGTGAATAGAGGGGCTGGCCTGTTAGCAGTGTGGTAGGGAGGAGTTGAGGCTTAGTGGGGGCAGCGTGAGGTTTGATTGCAGGGTGTAGTGACATGGGAGTGCAAAGAGGGGCTGGCCTGTTAGCAGTGTGGTAGGGAGGAGTTGAGGCTTAGTGGGGGTAGCATGAGGTGTGATTGCAGGGTGTGGTGACATGGGAGTGCATAGATGGGCTGGCCTGTTAGCAGTGTGGTAGGGAAGAGTTGAGGCTTAGTGGGGGTAGCGTGAGGTGTGATAGCAGGGTGTGGTGACATGGGAGTCCATAGAGGGGCTGGCCTGTTAGCAGTGTGGTATCGAGGAGTTGAGGCTTAGTGGGGGTAGCGTGAGGTGTGATTGCAGGGTGTGGTGACATAGGAGTGCATAGAGGGGCTGGCCTGTTAGCAGTGTGGTAGGGAGGAGTTGAGGCTTAGTGGGGGTAGCGTGAGGTGTGATTGCAGGGTGTGGTGACATGGGAGTGCATAGAGGGGCTGGCCTGTTAGCAGTGTGGTAGGGAGGAGTTGAGGCTTAGTGGGGGTAGCGTGAGGTGTGATTGCAGGGTGTGGTGACATGGGAGTGCATAGAGGGGCTGGCCTGTTAGCAGTGTGGTAGGAAGGAGTTGAGGCTTAGTGGGGGCAGCGTGAGGTGTGATTGCAGGGTGTGGTGACATGGGAGTGCATATAGGGGCTGGCCTGTTAGCAGTGTGGTATCGAGGAGTTGAGGCTTAGTGGGGGTAGCGTGAGGTGTGATTGCAGGGTGTGGTGACATGGGAGTGCATAGAGGGGCTGGCCTGTTAGCAGTGTGGTATCGAGGAGTTGAGGCTTAGTGGGTTTAGTGTGAGGTGTGATTGCAGGGTGTAGTGACATGGGAGTGCATAGAGGGGCTGGCCTGTTAGCAGTGTGGTATCGATCAGTTGAGGCTTAGTGGGGGTAGCGTGAGGTGTGATGGCAGGGTGTGGTTAAATGGGAGTGCATAGAGGGGCTTGCCTGTTAGCAGTGTGGTACGGAGGAGTTGAGGCTTAGTGGAGGTCGCGTGAGGTGTGATTGCAGGGTGTGGTGACATGGGAGTGCATAGAGGGGCTGGCCTGTTAGCAGTGTGGTAGGGAGGAGTTGAGGCTTAGTTGGGGTAGCGTGAGGTGTGATTGCAGGGTGTGGTGACATGGGAGTGCATAGAGGGTCTAGCCTGTTAGCAGTGTGGTAGGGAGGAGTTGAGGCTTAGTGGGGGTAGCGTGAGGTGTGATTGCAGGGTGTGGTCACATGGGAGTGCATAGAGGGGATGGCCTGTTAGCAGTGTGGTAGGGAGGAGTTGAGGCTTAGTGGGGGCAGCGTGAGGTGTGATTGCAGGGTGTGGTGACATGGGAGTGCATAGGGGGGCTGGCCTGTTAGCAGTGTGGTAGGGAGGAGTTGAGGCTTAGTGGGGGTAGCGTGAGGTGTGATTGCAGGGTGTGGTGACATGGGAGTGCATAGAGGGCCTGGCCTGTTAGCAGTGTGGTAGGGAGGAGTTGAGGCTTAGTGGGGGTAGCGTGAGGAGTGATTGCAGAGTGTGGTGACATGGGAGTGCATAGAGGGGCTGGCCTGTTAGCAGTGTGGTATCGGGGAGTTGAGGCTTAGTGGGGGTAGCATGAGGTGTGATTGTAGGGTGTGGTGACATGGGAGTGCATAGAGGGGCTAGCCTGTTAGCAGTGTGGTATCGAGGAGTTGAGGCTTAGTGGGGGTAGTGTGAGGTGTGATTGCAGGGTCTGGTGACATAGGAGTGCATAGAGGGGCTGGCCTGTTATCAGTGTGGTAGGGAGGAGTTGAGGCTTAGTGGGGGTAGCGTGAGGTGTGATTGCAGGGTATGGTGACATGGGAGTGCATAGAGGGCTGGCCTGTTAGCAGTGTGTTATGGAGGAGTTGAGGCTTAGTGGGTGTAACGTGAGGTGTGATTGCAGGGTGTGGTGACATGGGAGTGCATAAAGGGGCTGGCCTGTTAGAAGTGTGGTAGGGAGGAGTTGAGGCTTAGTGGGGGCAGCGTGAGGTATGATTGCAGGGTGTGGTGACATAGGAGTGCATAGAGGGGCAGGCCTGTTGGCAGTGTGGTAGGGAGGAGTTAAGGCTTAGTGGGGGTAGCGTGAGGTGTGACTGCATGGTGTGGTGACATGGGAGTGCATAGAGGGGCTGGCCTGTTAGCAGTGTGGTATAGAGGAGTTGAGGCTTAGTGGGGGTAGTGTGAGGTGTGATTGCAGGGTGTAGTGACATGGGAGTGCAAAGAGGGGCTGGCCTGTTAGCAGTGTGGTATCGAGGAGTTGAGGCTTAGTGGGGGTAGCGTGAGGTGTGATTGCAGGGTGTGGTGACATAGGAGTGCATAGAGGGGCTGGCCTGTTAGCAGTGTGGTAGGGAGGAGTTGAGGCTTAGTGGGGGTCACGTGAGGTGTGATTGCAGGGTGTGGTGACATGGGAGTGCATAGAGGGGCTGGCCTGTTAGCAGTGTGGTAGGGGGGAGTTGAGGCTTAGTGGGGGCAGCGTGAGGTGTGATTGCAGGGTGTGGTGACATGGGAGTGCATAGAAGGGCTCGTCTGTTAGCAGTGTGGTAGGGAGGAGTTGAGGCTTAGTGGGGGCAGCGTGAGGTGTGATTGCAGGGTGTGGTGACATGGGAGTGCATAGAGGGCCTGGCCTGTTAGCAGTGTGGTAGGGAGGAGTTGAGGCTTAGTGGGGGTAGCGTGAGGTGTGATTGCAGGGTGTGGTGACATGGGAGTGCAAGGAGGGGCTGGCCTTTTAGCAGTGTGGTAGGGAGGAGGTGAGGCCTAGTGGGGGTAGCATGAGGTGTGATTGCAGGGTGTGGTGACATGGGAGTGCATAGAGGGGCTGGCCTGTTAGTAGTGTGGTATCGAGGAGTTGAGGCTTAGTGGGGGTAGCGTGAGGTGTGATTGCAGGGTGTGGTGACATTGGAGTGCATAGAGGGGCTGGCCTGTTAGCAGTGTGGTTTCGAGGAGTTGAGGCTTAGTGGCGGTAGCGTGAGGTGTGATTGCAGGTTGTAGTGACATGGGTGTGCATAGAGGGGCTGGCCTGTTAGCAGTGTGGTATCGAGGAGTTGAGGCTTAGTGGAGGTAGCGTGAGGTGTGACTGCAGGGTGTGGTGACATGGGTGTGCATAGAGGGGCTGGCCTGTTAGCAGTGTGGTAGGGAGGAGTTGAGGCTTAGTGGGGGTAGCGTGAGGTGTGATTTCAGGGTGTGGTGACATGGGAGTGCATAGAGGGGCTGGCCTGTTAGCAGTGTGGTAGGGAGGAGTTGAGGCTTAGTGGGTGTAGCGTGAGGTGTGATTGTAGGGTGTAGTGACATGGGAGTGGAAAGAGGGGCTGGCCTGTTAGCAGTGTGGTAGGGAGGAGTTGAGGCTTAGTGGGGGTAGCATGAGGTGTGATTGCAGGGTGTGGTGACATGGGAGTGCATAGGGGGGCTGGCCTGTTAGCAGTGTGGTAGGGAAGAGTTGAGGCTTAGTGGGGGTAGCATGAGGTGTGATTGCAGGGTGTGGTGACATCGGAGTCCATAGAGGGGCTAGCCTGTTAGCAGTGTGGTATCGAGGAGTTGAGGCTTAGTGGGGGTAGCGTGAGGTGTGATTGCAGGGTGTAGTGACATATCAGTGCATAGAGGGGATGGCCTGTTAGCAGTGTGGTAGGGAGGAGTTGAGGCTTAGTGGGGGTAGCGTGAGGTGTGATTGCAGGGTGTGGTGACATGGGAGTGCATAGAGGGGCTGGCCTGTTAGCAGTGTGGTAGGGAGGAGTTGAGGCTTAGTGGGGGTAGCGTGAGGTGTGATTGCAGGGTGTGGTGACATGGGAGTGCATAGAGGGGCTGGCCTGTTAGCAATGTGGTAGGGAGGAGTTGAGGCTTAGTGGGGGCAGCGTGAGGTGTGATTGCAGGGTGTGGTGACATGGGAGTGCATAGAGGGGCTGGCCTGTTAGCAGTGTGGTATCGAGGAGTTGAGGCATAGTGGGGGCAGCGTGAGGTGTGATTGCAGGGTGTGGTGACATGGGAGTGCATAGAGGGGCTGGCCTGTTAGCAGTGTGGTATCGAGGAGTTGAGGCTTAGTGGGGGTAGAGTGAGGTGTGATTGCAGGGTGTGGTTAAATCGGAGTGCATAGAGGGGCTGGCCTGTTAGCAGTGTGGTACGGAGGAGTTGAGGCTTAGTGGGGGTCGCGTGAGGTGTGATTGCAGGGTGTGGTTACATGAGAGTGCATAGAGGGGCTGGCCTGTTAGCAGTGTGGTAGGGAGGAGTTGAGGCTTAGTGGGGGTAGCGTGAGGTGTGATTGCAGGGTGTGGTCACATGGGAGTGCATAGAGGGGATGGCCTGTTAGCAGTGTGGTAGGGAGGAGTTGAGGCTTAGTGGGGGCAGCGTGAGGTGTGATGGCAGGGTGTGGTGACATGGGAGTGCATAGAGGGGCTGGCCTGTTAGCAGTGTGGTAGGGAGGAGTTGAGGCTTAGTGGGGGTAGCGTGAGGTGTGATTGCAGGGTGTGGTGACATGGGAGTGCATAGAGGGCCTGGCCTGTTAGCAGTGTAGTAGGGAGGATTTGAGGCTTAGTGGGGGTAGCGTGAGGTGTGATTGCAGGGTGTAGTGACATGGGAGTGGAAAGAGGGGCTGGCCTGTTAGCAGTGTGGTAGGGAGGAGTTGAGGATTAGTGGGGGTAGCATGAGGTGTGATTGCAGGGTGTGGTGACATGGGAGTGCATAGGGGGGCTGGCCTGTTAGCAGTGTGGTAGGGAAGAGTTGAGGCTTAGTGGGGGTAGCATGAGGTGTGATTGCAGGGTGTGGTGACATAGGAGTGCATAGAGGGGATGGCCTGTTAGCAGTGTGGTAGGGAGGAGTTGAGGCTTAGTGGGGGCAGCGTGAGGTGTGATGGCAGGGTGTGGTGACATGGGAGTGCATAGAGGGGCTGGCCTGTTAGCAGTGTGGTAGGGAGGAGTTGAGGCTTAGTGGGGGTAGCGTGAGGTGTGATTGCAGGGTGTGGTGACATGGGAGTGCATAGAGGGCCTGGCCTGTTAGCAGTGTAGTAGGGAGGATTTGAGGCTTAGTGGGGGTAGCGTGAGGTGTGATTGCAGGGTGTAGTGACATGGGAGTGGAAAGAGGGGCTGGCCTGTTAGCAGTGTGGTAGGGAGGAGTTGAGGCTTAGTGGGGGTAGCATGAGGTGTGATTGCAGGGTGTGGTGACATGGGAGAGCATATGGGGGCTGGCCTGTTAGCAGTGTGGTAGGGAAGAGTTGAGGCTTAGTGGGGGTAGCATGAGGTGTGATTGCAGGGTGTGGTGACATAGGAGTGCATAGAGGGGATGGCCTGTTAGCAGTGTGGTAGGGAGGAGTTGAGGCTTAGTGGGGGTAGCGTGAGGTGTGATTGCAGGGTGTGGTGACATGGGAGTGCATAGAGGGGCTGGCCTGTTAGCAGTGTGGTAGGGAGGAGTTGAGGCTTAGTGGGGGTAGCGTGAGGTGTGATTGCAGGGTGTGGTGACATGGGAGTGCATAGAGGGGCTGGCCTGTTAGCAATGTGGTAGGGAGGAGTTGAGGCTTAGTGGGGGCAGCGTGAGGTGTGATTGCAGGGTGTGGTGACATGGGAGTGCATAGAGGGGCT
This sequence comes from Ambystoma mexicanum, assembly GCF_040938575.1. Classification (NCBI taxonomy): domain Eukaryota; kingdom Metazoa; phylum Chordata; class Amphibia; order Caudata; family Ambystomatidae; genus Ambystoma; species Ambystoma mexicanum. The sequence goes on along the minus strand of NC_090922.1, from coordinate 1,555,887,560 downwards.
GGCCTGTTAGCAGTGTGGTATCGAGGAGTTGAGGCTTAGTGGGGGCAGCGTGAGGTGTGATTGCAGGGTGTGGTGACATGGGAGTGCATAGAGGGGCTGGCCTGTTAGCAGTGTGGTATCGAGGAGTTGAGGCTTAGTGGGGGTAGAGTGAGGTGTGATTGCAGGGTGTGGTTAAATCGGAGTGCATAGAGGGGCTGGCCTGTTAGCAGTGTGGTACGGAGGAGTTGAGGCTTAGTGGGGGTCGCGTGAGGTGTTATTGCAGGGTGTGGTTACATGAGAGTGCATAGAGGGGCTGGCCTGTTAGCAGTGTGGTAGGGAGGAGTTGAGGCTTAGTGGGGGTAGCGTGAGGTGTGATTGCAGGGTGTGGTCACATGGGAGTGCATAGAGGGGATGGCCTGTTAGCAGTGTGGTAGGGACGAGTTGAGGCATAGTGGGGGCAGCGTGAGGTGTGATGGCAGGGTGTGGTGACATGGGAGTGCATAGAGGGGCTGGCCTGTTAGCAGTGTGGTAGGGAGGAGTTGAGGCTTAGTGGGGGTAGCGTGAGGTGTGATTGCAGGGTGTGGTGACATGGGAGTGCATAGAGGGCCTGGCCTGTTAGCAGTGTAGTAGGGAGGATTTGAGGCTTAGTGGGGGTAGCGTGAGGTGTGATTGCAGAGTTTGTTGACATGGGAGTGCATAGAGGGGCTGGCCTGTTGGCAGTGTGGTAGGGAGGAGTTGAGGCTTACTGGGGGTAGCGTGAGGTGTGATTGCAGGGTGTGGTGACATTTGAGTGGATAGAGGGGCTGGCCTGTTAGCAGTGTGGTATCGAGGAGTTGAGGCGTATTGGGGGTAGCGTGAGGTGTGATTGCAGGGTGTGGTGACATAGGAGTGCATAGAGGGGCTGGCCTGTTAGCAGTGTGGTAGGGAGGTGTTGAGGCTTAGTGGGGGTAGCGTGAGGTGTGATTGCAGGGTGTGGTGACATGGGAGTGCATAGAGGGCTGGCCTGTTAGGAGTATGGTAGGGGGGAGTTGAGGCTTAATGGGTGTAGTGTGAGGTGTGATTGCAGGGTGTGGTGACATGGGAGTGCATAGAGGGGCTGGCATGTTAGCAGTGTGGTAGGGAAGAGTTGAGGCTTAGTGGGGGTCACGTGTGTGATTGCAGGGTGTGGTGACATGGGAGTGCATAGAGGGGATGGCCTGTTAGCAGTGTGGTAGGGAGGAGTTGAGGCTTAGTGGGGGCAGCGTGAGGTGTGATGGCAGGGTGTGGTGACATGGGAGTGCATAGAGGGGCTGGCCTGTTAGCAGTGTGGTAGGGAGGAGTTGAGGCTTAGTGGGGGTAGCGTGAGGTGTGATTGCAGAGTGTGCTGACATGGGAGTGCATAGAGGGGCTGGCCTGTTAGCAGTGTGGTATCGAGGAGTTGAGGCTTAGTGGGGGTAGAATGAGGTGTGATTGCAGGGTGTGGTGACATGGGAGTGCATAGAGGGGCTGGCCTGTTAGCAGTGTGGTATCGAGGAGTTGAGGCTTAGTGGGGATAGCGTGAGGTGTGATTGCAGGATGTGGTGACATGGGAGTGCATAGAGGGGCTGGCCTGTTAGCAGTGTGGTAGGGAGGAGTTGAGGCTTAGTGGGGGTAGCGTGAGGTGTGATTGCAGGGTGTAGTGACATGGGAGTGCATAGAGGGCTGGCCTGTTAGCAGTGTGGTAGGGAGGAGTTGAGGCTTAGTGGGGGTAGCGTGAGGTGTGATTGCAGGGTGTGGTGACATGGGAGTGCATAGAGGGCTGGCCTGTTAGCAGTGTGGTAGGGGGGAGTTGAGGCTTAGTGGGTGTAGCGTGAGGTGTGATTGCAGGGTGTGGTGACATGGGAGTGCATAGAGGGGCAGGCCTGTTAGCAGTGTGGTAGGGAGGAGTTGAGTCTTAGTGGGGGTAGCGTGAGGTGTGACTGCAGGGTGTGGTGACATGGGAGTGCATAGAGGGGCTGGCCTGTTAGCAGTGTGGTATCGAGGAGTTGAGGCTTAGTGGGGGTAGCGTGAGGTGTGATTGCAGAGTGTAGTGACATGGGAGTGCAAAGAGGGGCTGGCCTGTTAGCAGTGTGGTATCGAGGAGTTGAGGCTTAGTGGGGGTAGCGTGAGGTGTGATTGCAGGGTGTGGTGACATGGGAGTGCATAGAGGGGCTGGCCTGTTAGCAGTGTGGTAGGGAGGAGTTGAGGCTTAGTGGGGGTCGCGTGAGGTGTGATTGCAGGGTGTGGTGACATGGGAGTGAATAGAGGGGCTGGCCTGTTAGCAGTGTGGTAGGGAGGAGTTGAGGCTTAGTGGGGGCAGCGTGAGGTTTGATTGCAGGGTGTAGTGACATGGGAGTGCAAAGAGGGGCTGGCCTGTTAGCAGTGTGGTAGGGAGGAGTTGAGGCTTAGTGGGGGTAGCATGAGGTGTGATTGCAGGGTGTGGTGACATGGGAGTGCATAGATGGGCTGGCCTGTTAGCAGTGTGGTAGGGAAGAGTTGAGGCTTAGTGGGGGTAGCGTGAGGTGTGATAGCAGGGTGTGGTGACATGGGAGTCCATAGAGGGGCTGGCCTGTTAGCAGTGTGGTATCGAGGAGTTGAGGCTTAGTGGGGGTAGCGTGAGGTGTGATTGCAGGGTGTGGTGACATAGGAGTGCATAGAGGGGCTGGCCTGTTAGCAGTGTGGTAGGGAGGAGTTGAGGCTTAGTGGGGGTAGCGTGAGGTGTGATTGCAGGGTGTGGTGACATGGGAGTGCATAGAGGGGCTGGCCTGTTAGCAGTGTGGTAGGGAGGAGTTGAGGCTTAGTGGGGGTAGCGTGAGGTGTGATTGCAGGGTGTGGTGACATGGGAGTGCATAGAGGGGCTGGCCTGTTAGCAGTGTGGTAGGAAGGAGTTGAGGCTTAGTGGGGGCAGCGTGAGGTGTGATTGCAGGGTGTGGTGACATGGGAGTGCATATAGGGGCTGGCCTGTTAGCAGTGTGGTATCGAGGAGTTGAGGCTTAGTGGGGGTAGCGTGAGGTGTGATTGCAGGGTGTGGTGACATGGGAGTGCATAGAGGGGCTGGCCTGTTAGCAGTGTGGTATCGAGGAGTTGAGGCTTAGTGGGTTTAGTGTGAGGTGTGATTGCAGGGTGTAGTGACATGGGAGTGCATAGAGGGGCTGGCCTGTTAGCAGTGTGGTATCGATCAGTTGAGGCTTAGTGGGGGTAGCGTGAGGTGTGATGGCAGGGTGTGGTTAAATGGGAGTGCATAGAGGGGCTTGCCTGTTAGCAGTGTGGTACGGAGGAGTTGAGGCTTAGTGGAGGTCGCGTGAGGTGTGATTGCAGGGTGTGGTGACATGGGAGTGCATAGAGGGGCTGGCCTGTTAGCAGTGTGGTAGGGAGGAGTTGAGGCTTAGTTGGGGTAGCGTGAGGTGTGATTGCAGGGTGTGGTGACATGGGAGTGCATAGAGGGTCTAGCCTGTTAGCAGTGTGGTAGGGAGGAGTTGAGGCTTAGTGGGGGTAGCGTGAGGTGTGATTGCAGGGTGTGGTCACATGGGAGTGCATAGAGGGGATGGCCTGTTAGCAGTGTGGTAGGGAGGAGTTGAGGCTTAGTGGGGGCAGCGTGAGGTGTGATTGCAGGGTGTGGTGACATGGGAGTGCATAGGGGGGCTGGCCTGTTAGCAGTGTGGTAGGGAGGAGTTGAGGCTTAGTGGGGGTAGCGTGAGGTGTGATTGCAGGGTGTGGTGACATGGGAGTGCATAGAGGGCCTGGCCTGTTAGCAGTGTGGTATGGAGGAGTTGAGGCTTAGTGGGGGTAGCGTGAGGAGTGATTGCAGAGTGTGGTGACATGGGAGTGCATAGAGGGGCTGGCCTGTTAGCAGTGTGGTATCGGGGAGTTGAGGCTTAGTGGGGGTAGCATGAGGTGTGATTGTAGGGTGTGGTGACATGGGAGTGCATAGAGGGGCTAGCCTGTTAGCAGTGTGGTATCGAGGAGTTGAGGCTTAGTGGGGGTAGTGTGAGGTGTGATTGCAGGGTCTGGTGACATAGGAGTGCATAGAGGGGCTGGCCTGTTATCAGTGTGGTAGGGAGGAGTTGAGGCTTAGTGGGGGTAGCGTGAGGTGTGATTGCAGGGTATGGTGACATGGGAGTGCATAGAGGGCTGGCCTGTTAGCAGTGTGTTATGGAGGAGTTGAGGCTTAGTGGGTGTAACGTGAGGTGTGATTGCAGGGTGTGGTGACATGGGAGTGCATAAAGGGGCTGGCCTGTTAGAAGTGTGGTAGGGAGGAGTTGAGGCTTAGTGGGGGCAGCGTGAGGTATGATTGCAGGGTGTGGTGACATAGGAGTGCATAGAGGGGCAGGCCTGTTGGCAGTGTGGTAGGGAGGAGTTAAGGCTTAGTGGGGGTAGCGTGAGGTGTGACTGCATGGTGTGGTGACATGGGAGTGCATAGAGGGGCTGGCCTGTTAGCAGTGTGGTATAGAGGAGTTGAGGCTTAGTGGGGGTAGTGTGAGGTGTGATTGCAGGGTGTAGTGACATGGGAGTGCAAAGAGGGGCTGGCCTGTTAGCAGTGTGGTATCGAGGAGTTGAGGCTTAGTGGGGGTAGCGTGAGGTGTGATTGCAGGGTGTGGTGACATAGGAGTGCATAGAGGGGCTGGCCTGTTAGCAGTGTGGTAGGGAGGAGTTGAGGCTTAGTGGGGGTCACGTGAGGTGTGATTGCAGGGTGTGGTGACATGGGAGTGCATAGAGGGGCTGGCCTGTTAGCAGTGTGGTAGGGGGGAGTTGAGGCTTAGTGGGGGCAGCGTGAGGTGTGATTGCAGGGTGTGGTGACATGGGAGTGCATAGAAGGGCTCGTCTGTTAGCAGTGTGGTAGGGAGGAGTTGAGGCTTAGTGGGGGCAGCGTGAGGTGTGATTGCAGGGTGTGGTGACATGGGAGTGCATAGAGGGCCTGGCCTGTTAGCAGTGTGGTAGGGAGGAGTTGAGGCTTAGTGGGGGTAGCGTGAGGTGTGATTGCAGGGTGTGGTGACATGGGAGTGCAAGGAGGGGCTGGCCTTTTAGCAGTGTGGTAGGGAGGAGGTGAGGCCTAGTGGGGGTAGCATGAGGTGTGATTGCAGGGTGTGGTGACATGGGAGTGCATAGAGGGGCTGGCCTGTTAGTAGTGTGGTATCGAGGAGTTGAGGCTTAGTGGGGGTAGCGTGAGGTGTGATTGCAGGGTGTGGTGACATTGGAGTGCATAGAGGGGCTGGCCTGTTAGCAGTGTGGTTTCGAGGAGTTGAGGCTTAGTGGCGGTAGCGTGAGGTGTGATTGCAGGTTGTAGTGACATGGGTGTGCATAGAGGGGCTGGCCTGTTAGCAGTGTGGTATCGAGGAGTTGAGGCTTAGTGGAGGTAGCGTGAGGTGTGACTGCAGGGTGAGGTGACATGGGTGTGCATAGAGGGGCTGGCCTGTTAGCAGTGTGGTAGGGAGGAGTTGAGGCTTAGTGGGGGTAGCGTGAGGTGTGATTTCAGGGTGTGGTGACATGGGAGTGCATAGAGGGGCTGGCCTGTTAGCAGTGTGGTAGGGAGGAGTTGAGGCTTAGTGGGTGTAGCGTGAGGTGTGATTGTAGGGTGTAGTGACATGGGAGTGGAAAGAGGGGCTGGCCTGTTAGCAGTGTGGTAGGGAGGAGTTGAGGCTTAGTGGGGGTAGCATGAGGTGTGATTGCAGGGTGTGGTGACATGGGAGTGCATAGGGGGGCTGGCCTGTTAGCAGTGTGGTAGGGAAGAGTTGAGGCTTAGTGGGGGTAGCATGAGGTGTGATTGCAGGGTGTGGTGACATCGGAGTCCATAGAGGGGCTAGCCTGTTAGCAGTGTGGTATCGAGGAGTTGAGGCTTAGTGGGGGTAGCGTGAGGTGTGATTGCAGGGTGTAGTGACATATCAGTGCATAGAGGGGATGGCCTGTTAGCAGTGTGGTAGGGAGGAGTTGAGGCTTAGTGGGGGTAGCGTGAGGTGTGATTGCAGGGTGTGGTGACATGGGAGTGCATAGAGGGGCTGGCCTGTTAGCAGTGTGGTAGGGAGGAGTTGAGGCTTAGTGGGGGTAGCGTGAGGTGTGATTGCAGGGTGTGGTGACATGGGAGTGCATAGAGGGGCTGGCCTGTTAGCAATGTGGTAGGGAGGAGTTGAGGCTTAGTGGGGGCAGCGTGAGGTGTGATTGCAGGGTGTGGTGACATGGGAGTGCATAGAGGGGCTGGCCTGTTAGCAGTGTGGTATCGAGGAGTTGAGGCATAGTGGGGGCAGCGTGAGGTGTGATTGCAGGGTGTGGTGACATGGGAGTGCATAGAGGGGCTGGCCTGTTAGCAGTGTGGTATCGAGGAGTTGAGGCTTAGTGGGGGTAGAGTGAGGTGTGATTGCAGGGTGTGGTTAAATCGGAGTGCATAGAGGGGCTGGCCTGTTAGCAGTGTGGTACGGAGGAGTTGAGGCTTAGTGGGGGTCGCGTGAGGTGTGATTGCAGGGTGTGGTTACATGAGAGTGCATAGAGGGGCTGGCCTGTTAGCAGTGTGGTAGGGAGGAGTTGAGGCTTAGTGGGGGTAGCGTGAGGTGTGATTGCAGGGTGTGGTCACATGGGAGTGCATAGAGGGGATGGCCTGTTAGCAGTGTGGTAGGGAGGAGTTGAGGCTTAGTGGGGGCAGCGTGAGGTGTGATGGCAGGGTGTGGTGACATGGGAGTGCATAGAGGGGCTGGCCTGTTAGCAGTGTGGTAGGGAGGAGTTGAGGCTTAGTGGGGGTAGCGTGAGGTGTGATTGCAGGGTGTGGTGACATGGGAGTGCATAGAGGGCCTGGCCTGTTAGCAGTGTAGTAGGGAGGATTTGAGGCTTAGTGGGGGCAGCGTGAGGTGTGATTGCAGGGTGTGATGACATGGGAGTGCATAGAGGGGCTGGCCTGTTAGCAGTGTGGTAGGGAGGAGTTGAGGCTTAGTGGGGGTAGCATGAGGTGTGATTGCAGGGTGTGGTGACATGAGAATGCATAGAGGGGCTGGCCTGTTAGCAGTGTGGTATCGAGGAGTTGAGGCTTAGTGGGGGTAGCATGAGGTGTGATTGCAGGGTGTGGTGACATGGGAGTGCATAGAGGGGCTGACCTGTTAGCAGTGTGGTATCGAGGAGTTGAGGCTTAGTGGGGGTAGCGTGAGGTGTGATTGCAGGTTGTAGTGACATGGGAGTGCATAGAGGGGCTGGCCAGTTAGCAGTGTGGTATCGAGGAGTTGAGGCTTAGTGGGGGTAGCGTGAGGTGTGATTGCAGGTTGTAGTGACATGGGAGTGCATAGAGGGGCTGGCATGTTAGCAGTGTGGTATCGAGGAGTTGAGGCTTATTGGGGGCAGCGTGAAGTGTGATTGCAGGGTGTGGTGACATGGGAGCGCATAGAGGGGCTGGCCTGTTAGCATTGTGGTAGGGAGGAGTTGAGGCTTAGTGGGGGTAGCGTGAGGTGTGATTGCAGGGTGTGGTGACATGGGAGCGCATAGAGGGCCTGGACTGTTAGCAGTGTGGTAGGGAGGAGTTGAGGCTTAGTGGGGGTAGCGTGAGGTGTGATTGCAGGGTGTGGTGACATGGGAGCGCATAGAGGGCCTGGACTGTTAGCAGTGTGGTAGGGTGGAGTTGAGGCTTAGTGGGGGTAGCGTGAGGTATGATTGCAGGGTGTGGTGACATGGGAGTGCATAGAGGGCCTGGCCTGTTAGCAGTGTGGTAGGGAGGAGTTGAGGCTTAGTGGGGGTAGCGTGAGGTGTGATTGCAGTGTGTGGTGACATGGGAGTGCATAGAGGGGCTGGCCTGTTAGCAGTGTGGTAGGGAGGAGTTGAGGCTTAGTGGGGGTAGCATGAGGTGTGATTGCAGGGTGTGGTGACATGAGAATGCATAGAGGGGCTGGCCTGTTAGCAGTGTGGTATCGAGGAGTTGAGGCTTAGTGGGGGTAGCATGAGGTGTGATTGCAGGGTGTGGTGACATGGGAGTGCATAGAGGGGCTGACCTGTTAGCAGTGTGGTATCGAGGAGTTGAGGCTTAGTGGGGGTAGCGTGAGGTGTGATTGCAGGTTGTAGTGACATGGGAGTGCATAGAGGGGCTGGCCAGTTAGCAGTGTGGTATCGAGGAGTTGAGGCTTAGTGGGGGTAGCGTGAGGTGTGATTGCAGGTTGTAGTGACATGGGAGTGCATAGAGGGGCTGGCATGTTAGCAGTGTGGTATCGAGGAGTTGAGGCTTATTGGGGGCAGCGTGAAGTGTGATTGCAGGGTGTGGTGACATGGGAGCGCATAGAGGGGCTGGCCTGTTAGCATTGTGGTAGGGAGGAGTTGAGGCTTAGTGGGGGTAGCGTGAGGTGTGATTGCAGGGTGTGGTGACATGGGAGCGCATAGAGGGCCTGGACTGTTAGCAGTGTGGTAGGGAGGAGTTGAGGCTTAGTGGGGGTAGCGTGAGGTGTGATTGCAGGGTGTGGTGACATGGGAGCGCATAGAGGGCCTGGACTGTTAGCAGTGTGGTAGGGTGGAGTTGAGGCTTAGTGGGGGTAGCGTGAGGTATGATTGCAGGGTGTGGTGACATGGGAGTGCATAGAGGGGCTGGCCTGTTAGCAGTGTGGTAGGGAGGAGTTGAGGCTTAGTGGGGGTAGCGTGAGGTGTGATTGCAGAGTGTGCTGACATGGGAGTGCATAGAGGGGCTGGCCTGTTAGCAGTGTGGTATCGAGGAGTTGAGGCTTAGTGGGGGTAGAATGAGGTGTGATTGCAGGGTGTGGTGACATGGGAGTGCATAGAGGGGCTGGCCTGTTAGCAGTGTGGTATCGAGGAGTTGAGGCTTAGTGGGGATAGCGTGAGGTGTGATTGCAGGATGTGGTGACATGGGAGTGCATAGAGGGGCTGGCCTGTTAGCAGTGTGGTAGGGAGGAGTTGAGGCTTAGTGGGGGTAGCGTGAGGTGTGATTGCAGGGTGTAGTGACATGGGAGTGCATAGAGGGCTGGCCTGTTAGCAGTGTGGTAGGGAGGAGTTGAGGCTTAGTGGGGGTAGCGTGAGGTGTGATTGCAGGGTGTGGTGACATGGGAGTGCATAGAGGGCTGGCCTGTTAGCAGTGTGGTAGGGGGGAGTTGAGGCTTAGTGGGTGTAGCGTGAGGTGTGATTGCAGGGTGTGGTGACATGGGAGTGCATAGAGGGGCAGGCCTGTTAGCAGTGTGGTAGGGAGGAGTTGAGTCTTAGTGGGGGTAGCGTGAGGTGTGACTGCAGGGTGTGGTGACATGGGAGTGCATAGAGGGGCTGGCCTGTTAGCAGTGTGGTATCGAGGAGTTGAGGCTTAGTGGGGGTAGCGTGAGGTGTGATTGCAGAGTGTAGTGACATGGGAGTGCAAAGAGGGGCTGGCCTGTTAGCAGTGTGGTATCGAGGAGTTGAGGCTTAGTGGGGGTAGCGTGAGGTGTGATTGCAGGGTGTGGTGACATGGGAGTGCATAGAGGGGCTGGCCTGTTAGCAGTGTGGTAGGGAGGAGTTGAGGCTTAGTGGGGGTCGCGTGAGGTGTGATTGCAGGGTGTGGTGACATGGGAGTGAATAGAGGGGCTGGCCTGTTAGCAGTGTGGTAGGGAGGAGTTGAGGCTTAGTGGGGGCAGCGTGAGGTTTGATTGCAGGGTGTAGTGACATGGGAGTGCAAAGAGGGGCTGGCCTGTTAGCAGTGTGGTAGGGAGGAGTTGAGGCTTAGTGGGGGTAGCATGAGGTGTGATTGCAGGGTGTGGTGACATGGGAGTGCATAGATGGGCTGGCCTGTTAGCAGTGTGGTAGGGAAGAGTTGAGGCTTAGTGGGGGTAGCGTGAGGTGTGATAGCAGGGTGTGGTGACATGGGAGTCCATAGAGGGGCTGGCCTGTTAGCAGTGTGGTATCGAGGAGTTGAGGCTTAGTGGGGGTAGCGTGAGGTGTGATTGCAGGGTGTGGTGACATAGGAGTGCATAGAGGGGCTGGCCTGTTAGCAGTGTGGTAGGGAGGAGTTGAGGCTTAGTGGGGGTAGCGTGAGGTGTGATTGCAGGGTGTGGTGACATGGGAGTGCATAGAGGGGCTGGCCTGTTAGCAGTGTGGTAGGGAGGAGTTGAGGCTTAGTGGGGGTAGCGTGAGGTGTGATTGCAGGGTGTGGTGACATGGGAGTGCATAGAGGGGCTGGCCTGTTAGCAGTGTGGTAGGAAGGAGTTGAGGCTTAGTGGGGGCAGCGTGAGGTGTGATTGCAGGGTGTGGTGACATGGGAGTGCATATAGGGGCTGGCCTGTTAGCAGTGTGGTATCGAGGAGTTGAGGCTTAGTGGGGGTAGCGTGAGGTGTGATTGCAGGGTGTGGTGACATGGGAGTGCATAGAGGGGCTGGCCTGTTAGCAGTGTGGTATCGAGGAGTTGAGGCTTAGTGGGTTTAGTGTGAGGTGTGATTGCAGGGTGTAGTGACATGGGAGTGCATAGAGGGGCTGGCCTGTTAGCAGTGTGGTATCGATCAGTTGAGGCTTAGTGGGGGTAGCGTGAGGTGTGATGGCAGGGTGTGGTTAAATGGGAGTGCATAGAGGGGCTTGCCTGTTAGCAGTGTGGTACGGAGGAGTTGAGGCTTAGTGGAGGTCGCGTGAGGTGTGATTGCAGGGTGTGGTGACATGGGAGTGCATAGAGGGGCTGGCCTGTTAGCAGTGTGGTAGGGAGGAGTTGAGGCTTAGTTGGGGTAGCGTGAGGTGTGATTGCAGGGTGTGGTGACATGGGAGTGCATAGAGGGTCTAGCCTGTTAGCAGTGTGGTAGGGAGGAGTTGAGGCTTAGTGGGGGTAGCGTGAGGTGTGATTGCAGGGTGTGGTCACATGGGAGTGCATAGAGGGGATGGCCTGTTAGCAGTGTGGTAGGGAGGAGTTGAGGCTTAGTGGGGGCAGCGTGAGGTGTGATTGCAGGGTGTGGTGACATGGGAGTGCATAGGGGGGCTGGCCTGTTAGCAGTGTGGTAGGGAGGAGTTGAGGCTTAGTGGGGGTAGCGTGAGGTGTGATTGCAGGGTGTGGTGACATGGGAGTGCATAGAGGGCCTGGCCTGTTAGCAGTGTGGTAGGGAGGAGTTGAGGCTTAGTGGGGGTAGCGTGAGGAGTGATTGCAGAGTGTGGTGACATGGGAGTGCATAGAGGGGCTGGCCTGTTAGCAGTGTGGTATCGGGGAGTTGAGGCTTAGTGGGGGTAGCATGAGGTGTGATTGTAGGGTGTGGTGACATGGGAGTGCATAGAGGGGCTAGCCTGTTAGCAGTGTGGTATCGAGGAGTTGAGGCTTAGTGGGGGTAGTGTGAGGTGTGATTGCAGGGTCTGGTGACATAGGAGTGCATAGAGGGGCTGGCCTGTTATCAGTGTGGTAGGGAGGAGTTGAGGCTTAGTGGGGGTAGCGTGAGGTGTGATTGCAGGGTATGGTGACATGGGAGTGCATAGAGGGCTGGCCTGTTAGCAGTGTGTTATGGAGGAGTTGAGGCTTAGTGGGTGTAACGTGAGGTGTGATTGCAGGGTGTGGTGACATGGGAGTGCATAAAGGGGCTGGCCTGTTAGAAGTGTGGTAGGGAGGAGTTGAGGCTTAGTGGGGGCAGCGTGAGGTATGATTGCAGGGTGTGGTGACATAGGAGTGCATAGAGGGGCAGGCCTGTTGGCAGTGTGGTAGGGAGGAGTTAAGGCTTAGTGGGGGTAGCGTGAGGTGTGACTGCATGGTGTGGTGACATGGGAGTGCATAGAGGGGCTGGCCTGTTAGCAGTGTGGTATAGAGGAGTTGAGGCTTAGTGGGGGTAGTGTGAGGTGTGATTGCAGGGTGTAGTGACATGGGAGTGCAAAGAGGGGCTGGCCTGTTAGCAGTGTGGTATCGAGGAGTTGAGGCTTAGTGGGGGTAGCGTGAGGTGTGATTGCAGGGTGTGGTGACATAGGAGTGCATAGAGGGGCTGGCCTGTTAGCAGTGTGGTAGGGAGGAGTTGAGGCTTAGTGGGGGTCACGTGAGGTGTGATTGCAGGGTGTGGTGACATGGGAGTGCATAGAGGGGCTGGCCTGTTAGCAGTGTGGTAGGGGGGAGTTGAGGCTTAGTGGGGGCAGCGTGAGGTGTGATTGCAGGGTGTGGTGACATGGGAGTGCATAGAAGGGCTCGTCTGTTAGCAGTGTGGTAGGGAGGAGTTGAGGCTTAGTGGGGGCAGCGTGAGGTGTGATTGCAGGGTGTGGTGACATGGGAGTGCATAGAGGGCCTGGCCTGTTAGCAGTGTGGTAGGGAGGAGTTGAGGCTTAGTGGGGGTAGCGTGAGGTGTGATTGCAGGGTGTGGTGACATGGGAGTGCAAGGAGGGGCTGGCCTTTTAGCAGTGTGGTAGGGAGGAGGTGAGGCCTAGTGGGGGTAGCATGAGGTGTGATTGCAGGGTGTGGTGACATGGGAGTGCATAGAGGGGCTGGCCTGTTAGTAGTGTGGTATCGAGGAGTTGAGGCTTAGTGGGGGTAGCGTGAGGTGTGATTGCAGGGTGTGGTGACATTGGAGTGCATAGAGGGGCTGGCCTGTTAGCAGTGTGGTTTCGAGGAGTTGAGGCTTAGTGGCGGTAGCGTGAGGTGTGATTGCAGGTTGTAGTGACATGGGTGTGCATAGAGGGGCTGGCCTGTTAGCAGTGTGGTATCGAGGAGTTGAGGCTTAGTGGAGGTAGCGTGAGGTGTGACTGCAGGGTGTGGTGACATGGGTGTGCATAGAGGGGCTGGCCTGTTAGCAGTGTGGTAGGGAGGAGTTGAGGCTTAGTGGGGGTAGCGTGAGGTGTGATTTCAGGGTGTGGTGACATGGGAGTGCATAGAGGGGCTGGCCTGTTAGCAGTGTGGTAGGGAGGAGTTAAGGCTTAGTGGGTGTAGCGTGAGGTGTGATTGTAGGGTGTAGTGACATGGGAGTGGAAAGAGGGGCTGGCCTGTTAGCAGTGTGGTAGGGAGGAGTTGAGGCTTAGTGGGGGTAGCATGAGGTGTGATTGCAGGGTGTGGTGACATGGGAGTGCATAGGGGGGCTGGCCTGTTAGCAGTGTGGTAGGGAAGAGTTGAGGCTTAGTGGGGGTAGCATGAGGTGTGATTGCAGGGTGTGGTGACATCGGAGTCCATAGAGGGGCTAGCCTGTTAGCAGTGTGGTATCGAGGAGTTGAGGCTTAGTGGGGGTAGCGTGAGGTGTGATTGCAGGGTGTAGTGACATATCAGTGCATAGAGGGGATGGCCTGTTAGCAGTGTGGTAGGGAGGAGTTGAGGCTTAGTGGGGGTAGCGTGAGGTGTGATTGCAGGGTGTGGTGACATGGGAGTGCATAGAGGGGCTGGCCTGTTAGCAGTGTGGTAGGGAGGAGTTGAGGCTTAGTGGGGGTAGCGTGAGGTGTGATTGCAGGGTGTGGTGACATGGGAGTGCATAGAGGGGCTGGCCTGTTAGCAATGTGGTAGGGAGGAGTTGAGGCTTAGTGGGGGCAGCGTGAGGTGTGATTGCAGGGTGTGGTGACATGGGAGTGCATAGAGGGGCTGGCCTGTTAGCAGTGTGGTATCGAGGAGTTGAGGCATAGTGGGGGCAGCGTGAGGTGTGATTGCAGGGTGTGGTGACATGGGAGTGCATAGAGGGGCTGGCCTGTTAGCAGTGTGGTATCGAGGAGTTGAGGCTTAGTGGGGGTAGAGTGAGGTGTGATTGCAGGGTGTGGTTAAATCGGAGTGCATAGAGGGGCTGGCCTGTTAGCAGTGTGGTACGGAGGAGTTGAGGCTTAGTGGGGGTCGCGTGAGGTGTGATTGCAGGGTGTGGTTACATGAGAGTGCATAGAGGGGCTGGCCTGTTAGCAGTGTGGTAGGGAGGAGTTGAGGCTTAGTGGGGGTAGCGTGAGGTGTGATTGCAGGGTGTGGTCACATGGGAGTGCATAGAGGGGATGGCCTGTTAGCAGTGTGGTAGGGAGGAGTTGAGGCTTAGTGGGGGCAGCGTGAGGTGTGATGGCAGGGTGTGGTGACATGGGAGTGCATAGAGGGGCTGGCCTGTTAGCAGTGTGGTAGGGAGGAGTTGAGGCTTAGTGGGGGTAGCGTGAGGTGTGATTGCAGGGTGTGGTGACATGGGAGTGCATAGAGGGCCTGGCCTGTTAGCAGTGTAGTAGGGAGGATTTGAGGCTTAGTGGGGGTAGCGTGAGGTGTGATTGCAGGGTGTAGTGACATGGGAGTGGAAAGAGGGGCTGGCCTGTTAGCAGTGTGGTAGGGAGGAGTTGAGGATTAGTGGGGGTAGCATGAGGTGTGATTGCAGGGTGTGGTGACATGGGAGTGCATAGGGGGGCTGGCCTGTTAGCAGTGTGGTAGGGAAGAGTTGAGGCTTAGTGGGGGTAGCATGAGGTGTGATTGCAGGGTGTGGTGACATAGGAGTGCATAGAGGGGATGGCCTGTTAGCAGTGTGGTAGGGAGGAGTTGAGGCTTAGTGGGGGCAGCGTGAGGTGTGATGGCAGGGTGTGGTGACATGGGAGTGCATAGAGGGGCTGGCCTGTTAGCAGTGTGGTAGGGAGGAGTTGAGGCTTAGTGGGGGTAGCGTGAGGTGTGATTGCAGGGTGTGGTGACATGGGAGTGCATAGAGGGCCTGGCCTGTTAGCAGTGTAGTAGGGAGGATTTGAGGCTTAGTGGGGGTAGCGTGAGGTGTGATTGCAGGGTGTAGTGACATGGGAGTGGAAAGAGGGGCTGGCCTGTTAGCAGTGTGGTAGGGAGGAGTTGAGGCTTAGTGGGGGTAGCATGAGGTGTGATTGCAGGGTGTGGTGACATGGGAGAGCATATGGGGGCTGGCCTGTTAGCAGTGTGGTAGGGAAGAGTTGAGGCTTAGTGGGGGTAGCATGAGGTGTGATTGCAGGGTGTGGTGACATAGGAGTGCATAGAGGGGATGGCCTGTTAGCAGTGTGGTAGGGAGGAGTTGAGGCTTAGTGGGGGTAGCGTGAGGTGTGATTGCAGGGTGTGGTGACATGGGAGTGCATAGAGGGGCTGGCCTGTTAGCAGTGTGGTAGGGAGGAGTTGAGGCTTAGTGGGGGTAGCGTGAGGTGTGATTGCAGGGTGTGGTGACATGGGAGTGCATAGAGGGGCTGGCCTGTTAGCAATGTGGTAGGGAGGAGTTGAGGCTTAGTGGGGGCAGCGTGAGGTGTGATTGCAGGGTGTGGTGACATGGGAGTGCATAGAGGGGCTGGCCTGTTAGCAGTGTGGTATCGAGGAGTTGAGGCTTAGTGGGGGCAGCGTGAGGTGTGATTGCAGGGTGTGGTGACATGGGAGTGCATAGAGGGGCTGGCCTGTTAGCAGTGTGGTATCGAGGAGTTGAGGCTTAGTGGGGGTAGAGTGAGGTGTGATTGCAGGGTGTGGTTAAATCGGAGTGCATAGAGGGGCTGGCCTGTTAGCAGTGTGGTACGGAGGAGTTGAGGCTTAGTGGGGGTCGCGTGAGGTGTTATTGCAGGGTGTGGTTACATGAGAGTGCATAGAGGGGCTGGCCTGTTAGCAGTGTGGTAGGGAGGAGTTGAGGCTTAGTGGGGGTAGCGTGAGGTGTGATTGCAGGGTGTGGTCACATGGGAGTGCATAGAGGGGATGGCCTGTTAGCAGTGTGGTAGGGACGAGTTGAGGCATAGTGGGGGCAGCGTGAGGTGTGATGGCAGGGTGTGGTGACATGGGAGTGCATAGAGGGGCTGGCCTGTTAGCAGTGTGGTAGGGAGGAGTTGAGGCTTAGTGGGGGTAGCGTGAGGTGTGATTGCAGGGTGTGGTGACATGGGAGTGCATAGAGGGCCTGGCCTGTTAGCAGTGTAGTAGGGAGGATTTGAGGCTTAGTGGGGGTAGCGTGAGGTGTGATTGCAGAGTTTGTTGACATGGGAGTGCATAGAGGGGCTGGCCTGTTGGCAGTGTGGTAGGGAGGAGTTGAGGCTTACTGGGGGTAGCGTGAGGTGTGATTGCAGGGTGTGGTGACATTTGAGTGGATAGAGGGGCTGGCCTGTTAGCAGTGTGGTATCGAGGAGTTGAGGCGTATTGGGGGTAGCGTGAGGTGTGATTGCAGGGTGTGGTGACATAGGAGTGCATAGAGGGGCTGGCCTGTTAGCAGTGTGGTAGGGAGGTGTTGAGGCTTAGTGGGGGTAGCGTGAGGTGTGATTGCAGGGTGTGGTGACATGGGAGTGCATAGAGGGCTGGCCTGTTAGGAGTATGGTAGGGGGGAGTTGAGGCTTAATGGGTGTAGTGTGAGGTGTGATTGCAGGGTGTGGTGACATGGGAGTGCATAGAGGGGCTGGCATGTTAGCAGTGTGGTAGGGAAGAGTTGAGGCTTAGTGGGGGTCACGTGTGTGATTGCAGGGTGTGGTGACATGGGAGTGCATAGAGGGGATGGCCTGTTAGCAGTGTGGTAGGGAGGAGTTGAGGCTTAGTGGGGGCAGCGTGAGGTGTGATGGCAGGGTGTGGTGACATGGGAGTGCATAGAGGGGCTGGCCTGTTAGCATTGTGGTATCGAGGAGTTGAGGCTTAGTGGGGGTAGCAAGAGGTGTGATTGCAGGGTGTGGTGACATGGGAGTGCATAGAGGGGCTGGCCTGTTAGCAGTGTGGTATCGAGGAGTTGAGGCTTAGTGGGGGTAGCGTGTGGTGTGATTGCAGGGTGTAGTGACATGGGAGTGCATAGAGGGGCTGGCCTGTTAGCAGTGTGTAGGGAGGAGTTGAGGCTTAGTGGGGGTAGCATGAGGTGTCATTGCAGGGTGTGGTGACATGGGAGTGCATATAGGGGCTGGCCTGTTAGCAGTGTGGTATCGCGGAGTTGAGGCTTAGTGGGGGTAGTGTGAGGTGTGATTGCAGGGTGTGGTGACATGGGAGTGCATAGAGGGGCTGGCCTGTTAGCAGTGTGGTATCGAGGAGTTGAGGCTTAGTGGGGAACGCGTGAGGTGTGATTGCAGGGTGTGGTGACATGGGACTACATAGAGGTGCTGGCCTGTTGGCAGTGTGGCAGGGAGGAGTTGAGGCTTAGTGGGGGCAGCGTGAGGTGTGATTCCAGGGTGTGGTGACATGGGAGTGCATAGAGGGGCTGGCCTGTTAGCAGTGTGGTAGGGAAGAAATGAGGCTTAATGGGGGTTGCGTGTGTGATTGCAGGGTGTGGTGACATGGGAGTGCATAGAGGGGCTGGCCTGTTAGCAGTGTGGTATCGAGGAGTTGAGGCTTAGTGGGGGTAGCGTGAGGTGTGATTACAGGGTGTGGTGACATGGGAGTGCATAGAGGGGCTGGCCTGTTAGCAGTGTGGTAGGGAGGAGTTGAGGCTTAGTGGGGGCAGCATGAGGGGTGATTGCAGGCTGTGGTGACATGGGAGTGCATAGAGGGGCTGGCCTGTTAGCAGTGTGGTAGGGAAGAGTTGAGGCTTAGTGGGGGCCGCGTGCGTGATTGCAGTGTGTGGTGACATGGGAGTGCATAGAGGGGCTGGCCTGTTAGCAGTGTGGTAGGGAGCAGTTGAGGCTTAGTGGGGGTCGCGTGAGGTGTGATTACAGGGTGTGGTGACATGGGAGTGCATAGACGGGCTGGCCTGTTAGCAGTGTGGTAGGGAGGAGTTGAGGCTTAATGGGGGCAGCATCAGGTGTGATTGCAGGGTGTGGTGACATGGGAGTGCACAGAGGGTCTGGCCTGATAGTAGTGTGGTAGGGAGGAGTTGAGGCTTAGTGGGGCTCGCGTGAGGTGTGATTGCAGGGTGTGGTGACATGGGAGTGCATAGAGGGGCTGGCCTGTTAGCAGTGTGGTAGGGAAGAAATGAGGCTTAATGGGGGTTGCGTGTGTGATTGCAGGGTGTGGTGACATGGGAGTGCATAGAGGGGCTGGCCTGTTAGCAGTGTGGTAGGGAGGAGTTGAGGCTTAGTGGGGTAGCGTGAGGTGTGATTACAGGGTGTGGTGTCATGGGAGTGCATAGAGGGGCTGGCCTGTTAGCAGTGTGGTAGGGAGGAGTTGAGGCTTAGTGGGGGCAGCATGAGGGGTGATTGCAGGCTGTGGTGACATGGGAGTGCATAGAGGGGCTGGCCTGTTAGCAGTGTGGTAGGGAAGAGTTGAGGCTTAGTGGGGGCCGCGTGCGTCATTGCAGTGTGTGGTGACATGGGAGTGCATAGAGGGGCTGGCCTGTTAGCAGTGTGGTAGGGAGCAGTTGAGGCTTAGTGGGGGTCGCGTGAGGTGTGATTACAGGGTGTGGTGACATGGGAGTGCATAGACGGGCTGGCCTGTTAGCAGTGTGGTAGGGAGGAGTTGAGGCTTAGTGGGGGCAGCATGAGGTGTGATTGCAGGGTGTGGTGACATGGGAGTGCACAGAGGGTCTGGCCTGATAGTAGTGTGGTAGGGAGGAGTTGAGGCTTAGTGGGGCTCGCGTGAGGTGTGATTGCAGGGTGTGGTGACATGGGAGTGCATAGAGGGGATGGCCTGTTATCAGTGTGGGGCTACAGCAATTCCGTTGTAACCTGTATTTGGACACTTACTAAAGTCCGCCTGTTTGAAGCAGTGGGAGGGGCAAATGCATTGGTAAGCACATTGGTAGTATTGTTGATTACGTGGACACGTAATTCATCAGACAGTTTATCATCATGGTTGATTATGGGCACATGTAAATCAATAGTTCATAATCAGCGTATGTAAATTATTTGACATTTTGACCACAGAGTTGATTATGGGCACATGTAAATCATGAGACAGATTAACAGCAGAGCTCATAATGGGCGCAAGTAAATCATGAGACAGATTAACAGCATAGCTCATAACGGGCGCAAGTAAATCATGAGACAGATTAACAGCAGAGCTCATAATGGGTGCAAGTAAATCATGAGACAGATTAACAGCAGAGCTCATAATGGGTGCAAGTAAATCATGAGACAGATTAACAGCAGAGCTCATAATGGGTGCAAGTAAATCATGAGACAGATTAACAGCATAGCTCATAATGGGTGCAAGTAAATCATGAGACAGATTAACAGCAGAGCTCATAATGGGCACACGTAAATCATGAGACAGATTAACAGCATAGCTCATAATGGGCGCAAGTAAATCATGAGACAGATTAACAGCAGAGCTCATAATGGGTGCATGTAAATCATGAGACAGATTAACAGCATAGCTCATAATGGGCTCATGTAAATCATGAGACAGATTAACAGCAGAGCTCATAATGGGTGCAAGTAAATCATGAGACAGATTAACAGCAGAGCTCATAATGGGTGCAAGTAAATCATGAGACAGATTAACAGCAGAGCTCATAATGGGTGCAAGTAAATCATGAGACAGATTAACAGCAGAGCTCATAATGGGTGCAAGTAAATCATGAGACAGATTAACAGCAGAGCTCATAATGGGCACACGTAAATCATGAGACAGATTAACAGCATAGCTCATAATGGGCGCAAGTAAATCATGAGACAGATTAACAGCAGAGCTCATAATGGGTGCATGTAAATCATGAGACAGATTAACAGCATAGCTCATAATGGGCGCATGTAAATCATGAGACAGATTAACAGCATAGCTCAGAATGGGCGCAAGCAAATCATGAGACAGATTAACAGCAGAGCTCATAATGGGCGCAAGTAAATCATGAGACAGATTAACAGCAGAGCTCATAACGGGCGCAAGTAAATCATGAGACAGATTAACAGCAGAGCTCATAATGGGCGCAAGTAAATCATGAGACAGATTAACAGCATAGCTCATAATGGGCGCAAGTAAATCATGAGACAGATTAACAGCAGAGCTCATAATGGGCACACGTAAATCATGAGACAGATTAACAGCATAGCTCATAATGGGCGCAAGTAAATCATGAGACAGATTAACAGCAGAGCTCAGAATGGGCGCAAGCAAATCATGAGACAGATTAACAGCAGAGCTCATAATGGGCGCAAGTAAATCATGAGACAGATTAACAGCAGAGCTCATAACAGGTGCAAGTAAATCATGAGACAGATTAACAGCAGAGCTCATAATGGGCGCAAGTAAATCATGAGACAGATTAACAGCATAGCTCATAATGGGTGCATGTAAATCATGAGATAGATTAACAGCATAGCTCATAGTGGGCGCATATAAATCAATTGACATTTTGGCCACAGAGTTGATTACGGGCGCATGTACATCCGACAGTTTCCCATCATGGTTGATTGCGGGTGCAAGTAATGCATTGGGCATTTTGGCCGTATGGCGCTTGGAAATACAAGTTCTCAAAGTCGCGTGTCAGAGGAGCACAGGTGTCTAGGGGTAGGCGGTCGTGCTGCATACGAGCATCGAGGACATCATTATATG
Organism: Ambystoma mexicanum; assembly: GCF_040938575.1. NCBI lineage: Eukaryota > Metazoa > Chordata > Amphibia > Caudata > Ambystomatidae > Ambystoma > Ambystoma mexicanum. The sequence continues at coordinate 1,555,867,393 of NC_090922.1, read as the reverse complement.
CCGAGCTGGCAGAGTGAAAGTTCTTTGAGTCAGCTTCAGCAGGCATGGCCATCGCACCAGCAGTGCGGGAAGGCGCTGCATGTGCACGCGCACGTACGTCGCCTATGTGCTTCAATGAGCTGAGTGGTGGGTTTGTATAGTGGTGTGATGAGTGGAGCGCAGGATATGTGGAAGACCAGAAGATTAGATAGTGAGCCTCTGGCCGACCCAGAGGCTTCGGGCATAGGTGGGCATGGGTGTGGGCATGGGTGTGGATACCGGGAGCATGGGGACGGTACGCGCACGGAAGCGGGCCAGCTTGCTGGGAGTGAATAGGCCACAGATGTAGGGGGTTGTGGACGTGCAACTCGGGACCCCTCAGAAGGGGGTCCCTAATGGAGACAGCACCTACCAGGGCGACATGTGGCTTAGCTGGAGCACAGGCGAGGTGGAGTGGATCAGAGATTGTAGGCAGCGTCGCCGAGCAGCGGAGAGCGGCAGAGAGTGCACCTGGCCTTTCCTCACAGCCTTCTCTGCACGCCGCATGCATTCCTGGCTGCAGGGGAGCACTCCTGTGCCCCTGAGGAGAGAAAGAGGTGACTACCTCGTGGTGGAGTGGCAGAGAGTACACCTGGCCTTGCTCACAGCCTTCTCTGCACGCCGCATGCATTCCTGGCTGCAGGGGAGCACTCCTGTGCCCCTGAGGAGAGAAAGAGGTGACTACCTCGTGGTGGAGTGGCAGAGAGTACACCTGGCCTTGCTCACAGCCTTCTCTGCATGCCGCATGCATTCCTGGCTGCAGGGGAGCACTCCTGTGCCCCTGAGGAGAGAAAGAGGTGACTACCTCGTGGTGGAGTGGCAGAGAGTACACCTGGCCTTGCTCACAGCCTTCTCTGCACGCCGCATGCATTCCTGGCATCAGGGGAGCACTCCTGTGCCCCTGAGGAGAGAAAGAGGTGACTACCTCGTAGTGGAGCGGCAGAGAGTGCACCTGGCCTTTCTTCACAGCCTTCGCTGCATGGCGGCTTAGCCTGCTAGCTACTATGACAAACTCTTGCTGGTTGCTGCTTGCAAGGCCAATCCAGGCCTGTGGTGGTGATTTCTTCCACAGTCAAGGCAGCGGGGAGGACGTGAGTGGCCATTTTAGGAGGGCTTTGTTCTTCTGCACACCGCTTTCGTTCCTGGCTGCAGGAGAGCACTCCTGTACCCCTGAGGAGAGAGCGAGATGACTACCATCATTTCTCACATTTGGTAAATCTTATTTAGAAGGAACATATTGAAAAAGGAATCTACTGCAGGCTTAGCGCCCGCACTTCTGTGACCCTAGCAAAAAAGAAATCCACTTCTTGAATTGTTTTGGACGACTTTTGTTTTCAAATTTCGTATTTGTTTTGGGCTTTATTTAGGATTTATTTAGTACTTTTTAGAAGCAAGGATTGTTTTCTCTTAAGTTGGAAGTTTTATTGTGGATTGTTAATGATTGGTTTCCCGGGTAAAAACAATCCAGCAACGCCAATTACCAGCCACGGATTGTTACTGGATTTTCTTTTTTTTTTTCTTTACAAACAAAGATAGTTTTGTCTTAAGTTGGAAGATATATTGTGGATTTTTAACAACTTGTTTGTGATGTCCTCATTCGTTTTTCTCCTGAGGACAGAAGTCCTCTGTTTGTGTTCATGGTTATTTCGCGGGCTGCGACCCGCGCATGTTTAGGGGCGGGGTTACCGCCCAAAAGGCAGTTCGAGCCTTGCTGTGAAGGAATAAAGATGTGTTGCACCCCAGCTCTGTATTGGTCCTCTTTCAGAGTGTAGAGAGTTGAATCCGACAGCAGAGCGTGAGGCGGTCCACGTTCGGGGATATTACACTGGCGACGAGGCGGACGAGAAGTCCCGCCGTGCCTGCGCTCTCCGATCCGCCGCTCGTGGTGTGCCACCTGACACCACTGGGAGCCCCGGAGTTTTCGGGTGCCTGGAGGCCTGCCAAGGTGGGTAGAGCGCAAAGGCTCCCCATCATCCGCCCTCCGGCGCGAGCGCCGCAACAAACCAGCGGGGAGCAGCTGTGACAGCTCCCCACAAGAGCGTGTCATCCGGCGGCAGAAATCGCCGACGGCAACATCTGGGAGGCCCAGTCCACACATGCTCCAGACACCAGCGGGTGGAGCGGAGACTCCCCGTTTTGCATTTCCCGGGCGGGAGAGGAGCACTGACCTCCCGCCAACGGCAACACGTGCAGACGAGCACGCAAACATCAGCTGGTGGAGCGGAGACTCCCCGTTTTGCATTTCCCGGGCGGGAGAGGAGGACTGGCCTCCCGCCAATGGCAACACGTGCAGACGAGCACGCGTAGACGAGCGGTGGAGGAGCGAACCTCCCGCTCCATCAAAACACGTCAAAGGGGTAAGAACATAGCCCCTCTCCTCTCCACCACAAGTTTGAACAAGCACGCCAGAGACTTGCAACCCATTTGCAGCGCCCCCTGCTGGCACCAAGGCACCACCGCGCTAGGCAAAGGGAACCACCATTCAGGTCAGCTAAAATAACACGTGTGAACTGTTTCTCATGAGCAATTCAGAAGAAGACTCACTTACCATTCCAGTGACGCCAGTCAGCACCGGCCACAGGAAAATGACGGACAGCCTTTTAACCCAGCTGCCAGCCAATTTCGACCTCACTGACACAGGCACCCTTGGCTCAAGGTGGAAGAGGTGGCTGAGGGACTTCAAAGTGTGTCTCAAAGCGGCAGGTACTTTAGAAGATGAACAAAAGCTCAACCTTATAAATCACGCCGTAGGGTCAAATGTGCGAGACATTCTTGAAGAAATACCTGAGAGCAACATAGACACGTACGTCAAGTTAAAAACAATGCTCACCGAATATTTCACACCGCACACAAATGTAGACTATGAACGGCACGTGTTCCACACCACCAAACAGCACAAAGGTGAAACCCTAGATGCATTCGTCATCAGACTAAGAGCGAAGATGAAACACTGTGATTTCAACAATTACTCCAATGAGGAGGCCCTCAGGTCGTAAATCATAGTGGGGTGTGAAAGCGCCGACTTCCGCAAACGACTGCTGCAGCAGCCGCGCAACCTAGATGAAATCCTACGACTGGCGCGATCCGACGCTGCCCTCGCCGCACAAGTCGAAGGCCTGGATGACATAAAAATCACCCATGGAAAACACAAGAGCCTCAAAAAACTGGAGGGGACCACAAGAAACAGTGATCCTTTCTGCTACCGATGCGGACACGAGTACCCCCACGAAGGAACATGCCCCGCAATGGGCCAGAACTGCTCCGCGTGTGGTGGAGAAAACCATTACAAAGCCTTGTGCCTGATCTTCCGCAGCAAAATGTGAGGAGCAGGAAGAAACTACAAGTCCATGCCGGAACCGGAACAAAGTCAAGCAACACCCCACCATCATCGAGGAGCACGCCAGCCCCATGAACCAGGGCGCCACAAACCCCACGATGAACCAACAGAAAGAAGGCACGACAGGAGAGAATGGAGGGAGAACAAGACCCCACTTCCCAAGGCAAGAAGAAGACCACGAAGGTACATAAGGTGCCTCATCGAACAGTCACAGTCTGACAGCCTGTCAAGTGCATCATCCGATGAAAAAGCACACCAACTAGAAAGACACCAGGAAACGCCAAGAAAGAAGGGATACCTATACACCCTAGGAAACAGCACAGCAAAAGAACATAGCCCAATACTCCGAATACAAGTAAATCAGACAGCAGCAGAATTTCTAATTGACACAGGGGCAACCGTAAATGTGATCAGTGAAGAGGTCTATGAAAATATACCAAATGCCCCCCGCCTGCAACCAGCTCGAACACTCATCTTTCCATATGGATCAAAAACCCCGCTGGCATGCAAAGGGTTCTTCATGGCATCATGTCGATACAAGGAACACGAAAAGAAGATACCCATGCACGTTCTGGAGGGAGCCACTAAGAGCGGATGCATACTGAGTTACCAAGCAGCAATAGAAATGGGACTAATCCACATACTGTACCGCCTCATGGTACACAAATATCTAGACCCCACGGCAAGCATAGACCAAGTTTTCCCATCACTGTTCAAAGGCCTCGGAAAATTAAAGGACAGGCAGATAGAACTCCACATCGACACCAATGTCCCACCCATAGCCCAACACTACCGAGGAATACCCATCAATATTCAAAAACAAGTGGAAAATGAACTGACTAAGCTGCTGGAGGCAGACATCATTGAGCCGGCGGAAGGGCCCACCCCATGGGTCTCTCCAATTGTACCCGTGCCCAAAAAGGACTCCCAAGACATCCGAATATGTGTGGACATGAGAAGGCCAAATGAGGCCATATTAAGGGAACGCCACCAAGCCCCTAGAATAACCGACATGGTAAACCTGTTGAATGGGGCAACCGTGTTCTCAAAACTGGACCTCAACAAAGGGTACCACCGGTTGGAACTCTGCAAAATCTCCCGATATATAACCACCTTCGCCACCCATCTAGGACTCTTCCGCTACAAGCGGTTAAGTTTTGGTGTGTCATCCGCGGTCGAAATCTTTCAGTCTGAAATTCATAACGTCATCAAGCATGTGCCCAACTGCTTGAACTACAGCGACGACATCCTGGTTTTCGGGCAAAACCAAGAGCAACACGATGACACGCTAATGAGAGTGTGCATGGCTTTGGAAGAGGCACGGCTCACACTAAACAAAGACAAGTGCGAATTTCGCAAGAAAACACTCCGCTTTTTCGGTCACATATTCTCTGAGAAGGGAATGACACCCGACCCGGAGAAGGTCAGCGCACTCCGAGAAGCCAAGCCGCCTGCCACCACATCAGACCTCAGGTCATTCTTGGGTCTTGCAAGTTACTGCACCAGATACATAAAGGACTTCGCCTCCATCAGCGAACCCCTCCGAGTGCTCACCAAGCTCAACACCGACTTCACATGGACACCACAGTGCCAAGAAGCGTTTCAAGCAATCAAAGACCGCATCTCCGACGCCCGGAACATGGCATATTTCGACCCCAAAAGAACAACAGAACTCATCGTCGACGCCAGTCCAGTCGGTCTAGGCGCCATCTTGACACAACTGGATGACCGAGAAGAAAGCAGAAAACACATAGTGTCCTATGCCAGTCGAAGCCTCTCCAAAACCGAACAAGCCTACTCCCAGGCTGAGAAGGAGGGTCTGGCTGTAGTTTGGGCCTGCGAACATTTTCATTTGTTCCTATATGGGAAACCTTTTGTAGTCGTAACGGACCATCAAGCCCTCGTCTTCATCTTTGGCAACCCTCAGGCAAAAATGCCACCACGAATAGCTCGATGGGCTCTCTGACTACAAGACTATCAGTTCTCCATCACCCACAGACCGGGAAAGGAGCAGAACCCCGCCGACTTCCTTTCGAGACATCCGAAAGACGAGTGTGGGCCAGAACCATCCATAGCTGACCAGTACATACGTTATGTCATCCACAGCAACACGCCACAAGGACTAGACATGGATCACATAACCCGTGAGTCAAACACGGACCAAGGGATACAAACCATCCTCCGATGCCTAGAAACGGGGCGATGGAAGCATGCAAAACAAATTCGAGAGACCATGAACGAAGACATCAAGCAGGACATCACCTGTTTCTTAGCCGTGAAGGAAGAACTTGCAAAATCAGATGAAGGTATGCTGCTCAAAGGAACAAAGCTTGTGATACCACGCAGCCTGCGCCAGAAGGTACTAGAACTCGCCCACGAAGGACACCGAGGGATCGTATCCACCAAAAGGATGCTGAGGCAGAAGCTATGGTTCCCTCAACTAGACACTGCAGTAGAGGAACTACTACGAGACTGCCCCACCTGTGCACTCGTAAAGCCACATACCTTCCCAGAACCCCTAAACATGACTGCACTACCCAAGGGGACATGGGAAGAGATAGCAGTGGATCATTTGGGGCCCATGGAGGGAGGAGAATACATTCTGGTGGCCGTCGATGAATATTCAAGATACCCTGATCTACAGATAGTGCCGTCGACATCAGCCCATCACACCATACCAGCCCTGGATCGAATGTTTGCAATCTACGGAGTACCCAAGGTTGTGAAGTCCGACAATGGACCCCCCTTCACCGGACAGGACTTCCAAAGATTCGCTGAATACATGGGTTTCAGGCACAGGAAGGTGACACCCCTATGGCCCCAGGCCAATGGAACAGTCGAACGTTTCATGAGCAACATCAAACGAACCACCCAAATTGCTCGCATTACAGGAGAACCTGTTGAGAAGCTATTATACCAACTCATGCGAGACTACAGAAATACACCACACAGCACCACCGGGAAAACACCCTCAGAGGTGATGTTCGGGCGAACGATAAGAACACGCATACCCCATGTGGCCGTTGAGGAAGATCAATATGAAAGAGATGCAGAAATGAGGGAAAAGGACAAATGCATGAAGGAGAACATGAAAAGAGCCGCGGATACCACACGACGAGCCAAAACAAATTATCTGGCGCCAGGAGACATGGTGGTAGTCCGCCAGCCCCAACACCGGAAGAACATAGCACCATTCAACGAGAACCCTCTCCTCATCGTCCACAAGAAAGGGTCACTCATCACTGCAGAAGGAGACCGCAAGTCCATAACGAGAAACTCATCTCACTTCAGGCGGATGTCGAGGGCCCCAATGCTCGAGGACGCACATCCGAGTGATGAACTCACTACATGGGACGCTCCATATGAAGGAGACTGAGAAGACTCGGAAGGAGAAGTACTTCCCGAGGACTGGACAAACCAGTCGGCCCGAATCGAGTGTCGACCAACGAGAACGAGAAAGAAACCCCATCGCCTCATTGAGGAAATGAACTGAGCCGGACTTAATGTTTAGTGACGGGAGGGTGTGATGTCCTCATTCGTTTTTCTCCTGAGGACAGAAGTCCTCTGTTTGTGTTCATGATTATTTCGCGGGCTGCGACCCGCGCATGTTTAGGGGCGGGGTTACCGCCCGAAAGACAGTTCGAGCCTTGCTGTGAAGGAATAAAGATGTGTTGCACCCCAGCTCTGTGTCGGTCCTCTTTCAGAGTGTAGAGAGTTGAATCCGACAGCAGAGCGTGAGGCGGTCCACGTTCGGGCATATTACATTGTTTCTGGGTAAAAACAATCCAGTAACACTTATTGCCAGCCACACCTTTTTACTGGATTTATTTGAATTTTAATGTTGGGGAAACAATTGCTGAGTTTTGCTTTGCGCATAATGTTAGTAATGATGCTGTAGGAATACATGGCAGTTTCCCCTAGAGGTGGGGGATCCAGAGATGTCATGGGTAGGGCCACGACTGGGGGTCAGGCCTTTCTCTAGGAACACACCATGGGCCAAGCCCGGGAAATGGCTGCACAAAATGGGGCGGGGGGGTTTTGTCATACACAAATCACAGCAGCAAGTGCTCAACCCGCTGAGCTAGCTTACCAGCTATGGTATAGAATAAAGTATAAGAAAGATGCGTTCCACTTATCCAATATTTTAACTTCAATGTCAAATGAATGTGACCAGGATCAGTGCCTGTCCAATTCCTCCTCTTCTGAGCAGTGTGGTAATGAGTGCTCGTATTGCGTAATGAAGTGATACTCAAATGTACTAACCTCGGAGTGATGAAGAGCTAAGGATTCCAATCTGTGAACACCCATTATTGTGGCGTGGGACCAGGGGCGCAACAAATCCCAAATTTCAGGTGGGGGGGCGCTTGAAATATTGGAAGAGGCACTAACTTCAGAGGTGGTGGGGGTGGGAGAGGTGCAAACATATTGTGTGGGGTGCATCTAACTTCTTTACGCATTGGAGCTACAATGTTACAAGCCATTAACTATATTCTTTAAGTCTGAAAGCACCCACTTAAGGACTGCTGTGAGAATGATTGGTCTCCTGTCTCCTCTCTACCCTTCCGACCCCTCCCCTGGCTTACAAGTACTAAACCCACCAACTCAAAGGGAGAAGTCGTCCTTGCAGGGCTTCTCTGTCGATACGAATTTGGAGTTTCAGCACAGCAGCAGGGCTTCACCGGGCAAACCAATGATCCAGAAGTTACAGCAGGCGTCCTCTTCAAGTTCTTCTTCGGATTCCTTCGTCCAGTGGTTGACTCTGCCTTTTATGCAGGCTTCTCCCATTCATTCCAGCCTGGCTGTCAATCACCCAGCAGGGGGGCTGTCCTTGCCAACAGCCAGCCAGCCAATCACCTAGGAGTGCATTCCTGTCTCCTAGGAGGCTAAGCACGGGGAGTTTCAGGCGCCTCCCTCACTTTCTGCTCCCACCAGACACCCTGGAGCCAGAGGTGGGCTTCACTCGTGAATCCCGCCAAAGACAAAATGAACAAAGGGACCAAACCTGGTTTGGTGCGCAGAGTAAATCTCAAGGAGGACCTTTCCACAAAGAAATGGTGAAAAAAGCAGACTGGGTCCATTTTGACAAAAATGGCACCCAATGGTGCTTTACTGCAGCTGTGAACGCCTTCTCTGCACGCTGCATGCAGTAAAGACACACCACGGTAGTAAAAAGTAAACCACTGCCACCAGCCATTCATCGAGGAAAGGGTAACATAAAAATGTTACAAGAGAAACTAGACAAAGGGGATACTATGTAACCCCTCCAGCATCCTATTGTAAGATAGTGTGTGCTGGGTCTAGAAATTAAAAAGAGTAAGTAAAGTCAATTTCACTTCACTGTTCTTGGAAACAGTAGTTATCCAAGAGAAAGTTATTTAAACCTTTAGGGAAATCTGTAAGACTTACCTGTAGCACTACACTGAAGCTGCTGTGTGCTACAATGTAAAAAGATGCCTATGGAATTTGTGAGACTCCAAAAACCAAAAGAAACACAGAGTAAAAATCACATTAAAATACATGAGAGAGTGGGAAAAAGGGTCTCACTCTCTCCAGGTAAAAATGAAAAATGGTCCTAGAGTCCAGCAAAAGAGCTGGGATCTCTAAAGTAGAGAGGAATTAGCACATTTATGAGAATTCTCCCTAACACTCGTCTCCCCCAGACTAAGGGAAAGGAGGATTTAATCCACCCCTGGATGAATCTCCTTACTCCAGTCGGTCATACTTTCTGGAGAAACCATCAGTATTTTGGTGATTATACCCTGACCTGTGTTCTATGGTAAAATCAAACCGCTGTAGGCTGATTGACCATTTTAACAATTTAGGATTCCCCCCCTTCATCTGCATTAACCATCTCAAGGGTTGGTGGTCTGTTTGAATTACAAAAGTAGATCCATACAAGTATGGTCTAAACTTCTTCGAAGACCACACAATAGCAAAACATTCACATTCTATGGTTGCCCACCTTGTTTTAGGGTCCTTCAGTTTTCTACTATTGAAGCAGATTGGGTGTTCCCTGCCTTTCTCATCCAGCTGACTAAGAACTGCACCTATAACTGTACTGGAAGCATCAGTTTGTACAATAAAGGTTTGGTTGTAGTCAGGAGCTCTCAAGACTGGAGCTTAACAAAGGGCCCTTTTAAGTCCTTCAAATGCCTTAGTGCCCTCCTCATTCCACCTGACTTTCTTGGGGAATTTGGGGGAGGAGATCACATTTAAGGGAGAAGCCATGGTCCCATAGTTCTCAATGAAGTTCCTATAGTAACCTGTGAGACATAAGAAGGATCTCACTTTGGTTTGAGTAGTAGCGGTGGCCCAGTCTTGTACAGCTTGTACTTTGCTAGGCAATGGCCTGATTTCACCTCCTCCTACCTCATGTCCAAGGTAGACCACTTTATTCTGACCAATTTGAAATTTACTTGCCTTTATGGTCACATTGGCCTGCTCAAGAGCCTGCAAAACATATGCTAGGTAGTCAATATGTTCTTTCCAGGTAGGGCTGAACACTGCTATGTCATCCAATTATGCGCATGCAGAAGTCCTCCATCCCATACAGAATATGATTTACCATCCTTTGGAATGTAGCAGGTGCGTTCTTTAATCCGAAAGGCATAACCTTAAACTGGTAGATGCATCCTGGGGTTGAAAATGCAGTTTTCTCCTTGGCATGGTCTGTCCGAGCTATTTGCCAATATCCTGAGGTTCGGTCAAATATACTGAGGAACTCGGCTGAACCAAGCTTATCTACCAGCGCATCAGTCCTTGGTAAATGATGGGCTTCAGTTGTGGTGCCTGCATTAAGAGCTCTATAGTCCACACAGAGTGCCTGATTCATGGAACGTTTTCCGATGGGATTGCGCCATTATAAAACACTTCCATGAATCAGGCCCAGAATCTCAAATCTTTGGATCCTGCCTTTGGTACTAGCACAACTGGACTAGACCAAGGACTTGTAGATGGCTCAATAACCCCAAGATCAAGCATCTTGTTGACCTCTTCCTTTATGTGGATTCTTACATGGTATGACATTCTGTAGCCCCTACTTTTGACAGGGAGACAGTCACCAGTGAGTATATCATGCTGGACCCAAGGAGCCAAGCCTAGTGATAGTGAAAACAGAGGGGCAAACTGATTTAACAGAATTTTACACTCCTCCTGTTGTTCAAGAGTCAAATCAGAAGAGAGATTAACTCCTTCTATCGTTCCATCTAAAGATTGTCTCCTGAGGAGGTCAGGCAGAGGTTCACTCTCCTCCTCCTCCCGAGCAAAGGCAAGAAGCAAAGCTCCCAGTTCTGGTCTAGAGACATAGGCCTTTAGGCGGTTGGCGTGAAAGACCGTGGGGGTCTCCTTGGATTGCCCAAGTCCACCAAATAATAGACCTCTCTAAGTTTGCACACAACCTTGAAGGGTCCAATCCATTTGTCCTGTAAGGCCCTCTGCCTTGTAGGTACCATAACCAGAACTAGCTGGTCTTAAGTAAACTCAACCATGTTGGCCTTTTGGTTATGCCAATGTTTCACCAGAGCCTGACCTGCTTTTAAGTTATCAGAAACTTCTGTCGTCATGTGTGTCATTCTCCTTCGAATACCTAACACATAGTCAGTGACTCTCACTGGCTTGAGGGAGGGAGCACTCTCCAACCCTTCCTTGATTAGGGCCAATGGACCTCTAACCGGATGACCATAGAGGAGCTCAAAGGGGCTGAAGCTATAAGCAAAGAGAAGGCATGGCAGTAGAAGGTCCCACTTTCCTCTAAGGGGTTCTGCTAAGGCACCTATCATGCTCTTCATAGTTCTGTTAAACCTCTCCACCAACGCATTGGTTTGGGGATGGTAGGCTGTTGAGAACGTGTAGGTCACGCTACTGTATTTCCACATGGCTTGCATGTAGTGGGACATACAATTGGTCCCCCTGTTTGAGATAACCTCCTTAGGAAAGCCAACCCTTGTAAAAATACCAAGGAGGGCCTTAGCCACTGCCTGAGCAGTAACAGTCCTTATATGGCTTCAGGTTACCTGGTGGCATGGTCCACCACAACTGATATAAATTGGTTGCCTGAAGATGTGGGAGGGTCTAAGGGACCAACAATGTCAATCCCTACCCTCTCAAAAGGGACTCCCACCACTGGGAGAGGCACCAAAGGTGCCACATTCTTGGCTCCACTCTTGCCAGAAGTCTGACAAGTGTGACAGCTTCTACAGTACTTATCTACATCAGACCCCATCTTGGGCCAGTAGAAATATAGAGAAATCCTTTCCTTGGTCTTCTTAAAACATAAGTGACCAGCCAAAGGACTCTCATGGGCTATCTGTAGAAACTGGGGTCTCACCTCCTGAGGCGCTACAAATCTTCTGTAGTCCCCTGGGGTAGACTCTATAGGTTCACTGTAGAGGAGGCCATCCTCCCGGTACAGCCTGTGCTTCCCTGGCTCTTGCCCTTCCAGCTGGGAAGCTGCCTGTTGGCAAAGTCCTTCAAGAGTAGGACACTCTCTTTGACCTCTGCTGAAGTCTGCCCTACAGGGGTCAGCTTCTGCAAGCAAAGTCTGCAGCTCAGGATGGTCTTTAGGATCCAGATCTCCAACAGGGGGAAGGGCTTCTTCCAGCTCTGCATCATCAGTAGCTGATTCATCATCCTCTGGTTGAACCTCACACTCAGCCTCAGCTGGTGTGGGAGTCATAGGTGTGACTTGGGACTGTCCTCTCGGGGATGGATATCCTGGTATTGTGCACAGGAGTGCTAATTCTATCCTGTCCTGAGACCTTGTGTTTCCCCTTTGCCTCTTTCTTCCTGGACCCAGAAGGTTGTTCTTCCTGTAGACTGGGAGTTATAGGGATCTCTGTAACTTCCCATTGAGTCATTCAAAGCTAGCTTTCTGGCCTTCCTAGTCTGCTCCTGCTTCCTTTTACCGGGATGCCTGGGGGTGCTTGATACAACTCCAAGAGCTTTTATGTCCGTCCCCAACAAGACTCTCCCAGGTACCTCATTTTGTACACTGACAGGTGATTGTGCATTTCCTCTTTGCTTTCCAGCAGGTCATTCTGGAATATCCCTTGTTCTCTCTGGATCTGGTCATCCACCATGCTGTGTTTGTATCCACTATTTATGATGTCCCCCCGAGGACATTGGTTTGTTGGTCACTGTCTTAGCTGATCTCACTGTAACCTATTTATTGACTAAAGATGGTAGCATGTTTTGTGTTTTGCCTTGGAGTTTTCACTCTGTAAAACATGTATATTAAAACCTGCGCAAACATCATAGCAATAGACAAAATACATCTAAGAAAGCAAGCAGGGGCCCAATAGTATCCCGAGTCAGTCACAAAGACTAAACCTGTTCCCAAGTTGTTTTGCTATATTGTGTCTTTGCTTGTCTGCAATTGTACATGGAGTGTCCCTAGTTCTAGGAAGCCTTGAAACATGATTTGAGAGTTTGGAGACATACCTAGTGTAGAACCCATAATAGCATTCATCAAGTCATACAATTCTAGGCAGCAAAGGTAGAGACAGGATTTATTTCCATAGAGCTGTGCAGAAATGAGCAGGGAGACTGACAGAGTATCCCCATTCAAAATATGGCCACTGTGCAGAGGCCTCAGGTTCTTTATAGGGGTTTACACAAAGAGCCTACATAGAAAAGTCAGTCAGATACATTTACTCTATTAACATAACAGTGAATCTTCCAGCAGAACACCCTCCGATGATTGGGGCATTATTACACAGCACCATGCAATACCTTACAATTTAGCTCAGCCTACCCATGTGATACAGACCATGGCCTATAGCGGGTCTTTTCATTACACATATTTACACAATTTAGAAGTATGCCTCATAGCGTACCCTGATTGAATTCAGAAAGGTGCCTAATAGCGTGCATTGATTGAATTTAGAAGTGTGCCCTATATCACCTCTGTGCAAAGTTCAATTTAGAAGTGTGCCTAATATCCTCTCTGTACAAAGTTGAATTTAGAAGTGTGCCTAATAGCCTTCCCTAGTTGAATTTAGAAGTGTGTATAATATCCTCTCTGGGCAAAACTTGATTTTAGAAGTGTGCCAAATATCACCTCTGTGCAAAGTTGAATTTAAAAGTGTGCCTAATATCCTCTGTGCAAAGTTGAATTTACAAGTGTGCCAAATATGATCTCTGTGCAAAGTTGAATTTAGAAGTGTGCCTAATATCCTCTCTGTGCAAAGTTGAATATAGAAGTGTGCCTAATAGCATGCCTTGCTTGAATTTAGAAGTGTGCCTAACAGCGTGCCCTGGTTGAATTTAGGAGTGTGCCTAATACCCTCTCGGCACAAAGTTGCATTTAGAAGCGTCTCTAATATCCTCTCTGTACAAAATTGCATTTAGAAGTGGGCCTAATATCCTCTCTGTGCAAAGTTGAACTTAGAAGTCTGCCTAATGGCCTGCCTTGCTCGAATATAGAAGTGTGCCTAATAGCGTGCATTTCGTGAATCTAGAAGCGTGCCTAATAGCGTGCATTGCTTGAATTTAGAAGTGTGCCTAATATCCTCTCTAAGAAAAATTGAATTTAGAAGTGTGCCTAATAGCGTGCCCTGGTTGAATTTAGAAGTGTGCCTAATATCCTCTCTGTGCAAACCTTGAATTTAGCAGTCTTCCTAGTATCCTCTCTGTGCAAAGTTGAATATAGAAGTGGGTCCGATAGCGTACGTTGCTTGCATTTAGAAGTGTGCCTAATAGCGTGCCCTGGTTGAATTTAGAAATGTGCCTAATTAGCATGCCTTGCTTGAATCTAGAAGTATGCCTAATAAACTCTCTGTGCAAAGTTACATTTAGAAGTGTGCCTAAATATCGTCTCTGTCCGAAGTTGAATTTAGAAGTGTGCCAAATATCATCTCTGTGCAACCCATCTATATCACACACAGTTACTAACCATGAGCGCACCCAATCCTCCAAGGTCTGCCGGAAAGAACCCAAGTGCACTTCCCCCACCCTCCTGGCAGCCCAGCCTCCCATCCCCCCTCCCCAAATCATCCCACCCTCCACCACATCCCCTACCCATCCCCTTTCCAAACACCAAGCCTGAGGGGCACAATGGCAAGCCAACCACCCTAAGACCACTGCTCCTCCAAACCCCTCCACCGATCAGCCTACTATGATTATACCCGCTCCCCGCACTAGCCTCCCAGGCACTCCCTGCCCAGCAATCATGCACCCCCCACTTTTCCCATCAACCCCCACCATCAACCCCCGACCACACCCGTTCCCCTCCCTAAAAACTGCACGCCTAGCCCTAGCAAGAACAGAAGCCTCATCCCTCTCCCCCTCTGATCCCCCTACCCTTTCCCACACACGAATCGCAACAAAGACACTAAAGAGGAAACAAACCTGGTCCCCCTCAATCTCTCAGCACTCATTGCCTCCCCTGTCTCGACCCACTACCTCATACCCCCAATCGCCACCCTCCCCCCACGCCTCACCCTGCCTGAAACCCCTCTCCCTCGATTTCTCACCAACCACATCTGAAACTCCTAAACCACCACACCCCACCTTCACATCCCCCGTGCCAAACCCAATCACCTTAATACCCGCGTCCATCCACTCCCACCCGAAATCCACCAACTTCTCTGCTCGCCCACTTTTCCCATCGACCATCAACCACCCCACCCGCTCTCCAGTCTCCATCCTCCACCTCCCCACCCCCCATCTCTGCAACTCCGACACCAACCACGTCTACCGAAGTGAATTCCATCCTATTTAATGCCTGATCCATTGCAAAAAACAGACGCAGAATCTTTGACCTCCTCGCCTCTGACAAACGAGACCTGGTCTTCATCACCGAAACCTGGTTCACTGACGACTTCGTCCCTATCGCCAATGAAGCCTTCCCCCCCCGACTACTCCCTCATCCTGCTGAACCGTCCCTCTAGAGGAGGAGGAATAGCATTTGGCTTTAAGTCTCACTTCCACGCCTCAATCGTTGTCAACCAACCTTCCATTCCTTCCTGCGAATCACTCCTCGTTAAACTATCCCTTTCCCCTTCGTTCTCACACAGCTTCCTAATAATCTACAAACCCCCTGGGTATGACAGACAATTCTCAAACAACCTCTGCGACTCTATTGCCACCCTTCAACTAAACCACCCCAATCTCACCCTTCTAGGAGATTTCAACATATGGCTTGACATTCCCACCAACCCTATGACACACTCTCTGGTTGACGGCCTAGACGCGATTAACCTCCAACCCCACATAAATGGCCCGACCCACTATAAAGGACACACTCTTGATGCCATTTTCAGATTGTTAGGCAGAATCCTGTGCAGTTCCCTTAGGGAGCACTGCAAAAAGATTAAGACTACAGGTGTTGGCAGTAAACCCAATTGGTAGCAGTCTGCACCACCCAGATTTACCTGGTAGCTGTGGCTGAGCAGTCAGACTTCTCTCAAGAAGAGTTAGGCAGTATATAGAGTATACACATTAGGTACAAAAATACAGTAGCACAAGCAAACACTGACCAGAGCTTTGGTATAAAAGTATATCATTATTTATTTAAAGACACACTTATGAAAATACGCTGGCACTAATATATCAAGCAAGTTCAAACACAGTCACTATAAGCATATACACCTCCCTAGTTAATTATTAGACAAGTCTAAGTTAAGACACCACTTATTTGCAAAACAGAGGTGAGCGCGTAACCTTAGATGGCACTTCAATAATTCATTTAAAAAGGGGGAGAAAGGCAGAGTATGGAAATAATACAGTACCAACACTTTTAAGAAACCACAGCAAGTCAAGAAAGGCAGGGTCTACTGTAGAGCAAAAAGTTCATAGGCCAGGCCCACTCTTGGAGAGAGCAAGGCAGAATGTGCCCAAGATCACACAGTGGAAATGCACTCAAAGTCTTTGCAGAAAAGTCAAAAAGGGTTGAAATAGTTCAGAAAGGCAAAGTTTAGCAGGTCTGGGGCCAACCCAGTATAGAGGTCAAGGATTTAGAGAACACCTTGAGCACTCTGTAGAAAGGGAGGCCAGGCAGGACACAGTACCTTAAATGGGAAGGAAGCTCCAGTGGGGGCAGTTGTTCCTGGCAGTGGTTGCAGCCTGTTGTTCCAGTCAGAGAAAGAGAGGATCTCGTCGTAGAGGAAGTTTGGAGTCGTTGCTCTGCCCAGGGATGAAACCAGCCGCAGAGTTCCCGATTAAAAGGTACAGTCCTTTTATTCGTGGTCAAAAGTGGTGAGCTTGGCTATCCGGCCACCGGGATGCTTGGCACAGGCGATTCGATCAAGTAACGCTTCTGGGAGTGAAAGAAGGCGAACTGGTTGGTCCCACCAGCTCAAAGGGGGAAAGACTCTCCAGCAGAAGATCTTCTCTTGTCGTTGGAAAGTGGTGAGTTTGTTGCAGCAGGGCTTCATCGATGGTGTCGTCGGGTTGCATGTGGCTCAGCTTCTTCTTCATCAGATTCTTAGGTCCTGTGGCGACCTCTGAAGTTCCAGTCCCAAAGGCCCTGTTTTTATGCAGAAAACCTCCATTCATTCAGCCTAGCTGTCAATCATACATGCTAAGTGGTGAACCGGGCGGCTCACCACTGGGCCAATCAGAAGAGAGTGCGACTTGGGTTGCCGAGGCAACGCAGTCCAGGGTGCCTAATCCCCCCTCCACCCCTCCTAAGGAACCCAGACAGAGTGACACCACTTGGAGGGCTTCTGTGCAGAAGCCCGCCAAAATAGTGGAACAAAGGGCTCAACCTTTTTTGGAGTCACAGAGACGGACACAAACGCCATTTTAAAACCGAGTTCTGGTGAAAAGACCCAACCGGGGAATTAATATTAAATAAATAACCCGGCGGTATCTTTAACATTGCACCAAAACCTGGTGCGTTTAAAATCAATAGGAAAATCCCATAGAGAATATTCCGAAGAAATATTTCACGTGGTAACCACTGCCACCAGCCAGAAACTCGACAAGGGGGGACTGGACAGTGCCCCCTTGAAAACAGACCCAAGGGCAATCGAATTACCCCTACCCAGTACTTCGACAATATGATGCTTTGTACTGGTTCTGTTCACAGATTTGGACTAGTAAAGCCAATGGTGACTTTACATGCCCTGGGAGACAGTAGTCAGTCCCACGGTATGGAGTCTATGTTTGGGGGTCACTATGACACCCCTGTGTTACTGCACTGAGGGTGCTGTGTAACACAAATACAAAGAGATGAGGCCCTATGGAGTAGAAAGAGGTTACCCCATAGCCCATGAACACAAGCTAAGTCAAAAGTACACCTCAAATCATGTCTAAGAGTCGGAGGAAAAGAGTCTCACTCTTAGCAGGAGAAAAAAAAAATCCAGCAAAGCTGCTGGGGGACTCACTAGGTTTGGGAAATTAGCCTTAACAGAGAATTCTCCCTAACACTCGCCCCCGCCCCCCCAGACCAAGGGACAGGAGGATTGAATCCACTCCTGGATGAATCTCATACCTCTAGTCGGTTATAAACATCCTAGAGAGACCATCAGCATTTTGGTGATGACACCCTGACCTATGCTTAAGGTAGAACTCCAAGCTTTTCTTTTGTAAGCTATAGGACCTACAAACCCTTTGAGGAACATCTTCCTTTTTAATGTTATAGGGGATCTGGTTGACCAGTCCCTCAGACGTTGGTACAACTTCTGAACCCGTGTTAGGCTTTTTCAAGAGGTCCTTATAAAGGATTCCCTTAGATCTAGATGGCCCTCCAAGTTTCCTCACCACCTCTCTGTTGGGAACAGGTTGGATCTCAGGCCTCTTGGTTGGAGGGGTTGGAGTTAGGCAATGGACGTGCTCCCCATTCCTCTTAGATCTTACCTCACCTACTTTAGGAGCTTCACTCCCACTACTAGGATTTGAGTTGGAGTCTTCAGTAGAAGGTCCAACAGTCTGAAGGTTTTTAGCCTTAGACTTTTCTTTTCTGGTTTTCAAACAGCACTGAGAATTACCAGTTCTCTTAGGCCTAGGTAAGGGCCCAGTAGGTCTATCCACCTCTTCCACAGAAGCAGGGGGGAGTCAGAGATTCTGAAACTAGGGGAACAATGATGGAGCTTGGTTGGGGCGCCCATTTCCCTAACATACTAGCCTGAAATGGGCCTGGGTTAGAGGTCAACTTACTAACACCAGGGTTTGTAGTGGGGGTCTCTGTAGGGGTTCCCACAGGCTTAGAGTGGTCCCTTAAGGTGGCCTCTCTAGCCAATTTGGTTAGGTTCTGTTTCCCCATACTGGAAGGCCTGGGGATATGTGACACTACACCTAGGGCTCTTAGGTCATTCCCCAACAGGACTCTCCCAGGTACCTCAGTCTGAACACTGACAGGGATCCTCACTGTCATGTTGTTACACTGAATGAGGGCTGGTAGAATAGGACCCATTTGGACAGGGCCTCCAGACATCATTGTGGGACCTTTGGGTGCTTTTGCCACATCCTCAGGTTGAAAGAAGCTTTCATCCACTACTGTTCTGCTGGCCCCAGTGTCTCTCCTGGCAGGAGTATCCTGGCCATTGACAAGAATACTGTCTATGTAATATACTTAAGAGTTTTCTGGTAGGGAGTCATACACAACCCTATTCTGGGAGCTAACCAGATCCATGGACTCTATAGACACAGTTGCTTGAAGACCCAAGGGTTCTTCAGCAAACACTTCAAAGTGAGCACTAGCCACTTGTACTTCATCCTCAGGAGTGAAGGCCAAAGAGACTGTGCTGATCCCTGCAGATTTACCCTTGCACCTGGGATCTCCTTTGATATGGTCAGTGCCTCCACAGACATAGCATGTTCCAAATGCTCTCTGGAAGGGTGGCTTGTTCTGACCTCCTGGTTTGGGCCCAGAAGGTTCACTAGCCTGATGGGGTTTCCCTGGTGGTTTACCCTGGTTATTTTGTTGTTTGTGGCCCTCTTTGGTATGGGAGGTATTAGAATTCTCTGGATTCACTTTTGGTGGCTGCTTTCCCTCATCCTTTTTCTGAGTGACCCCTGAATCCTTGTGAGTAGCCCTGTTGGCAACCCACAAGTCAGAAGCCTTAGCTAGCTTCTTGGGATCTATTTCCTTCGAATCAGCCAAGTGCTGTCTGAGCTCAGGAGAACAGGCATCATAAATAGTCTCCAACATAACAAGATTTCTCATTCCCTCATACGTGTTCACTCTGTAACCCTTAATCCATCCCTCTAAGTTCATCAAACTTTCACTCACCCAGGTAGCCCAAGGGGTACCATCATGCTTTTTGAGGGTACTAAAACTCTTAAGGTACTGGGAAAGGGTCTTCCCAAATCTAGCTATCAAAGCTAGTTTCACACATTCATAGTCCATCCTATCCACCTCCCCCAATTCCATTAGCACATCAGATGCAACAGAGGGGAGCCTAGAGAACAACCAAGGAAGCAACTGATTCCCTGTGATGTCCTGGAGCCCATGATTATACTCAAACATAGCCAACCAATCCAATACATCCAACTTAGGCTCATACATACCCACAATCTCTTTAGGCATCTGGGGTCTTTTGGGACTGGAACTCGTAGAGTATTTGGGGAGAGAAGTATTTTCAACAGACAATTTCTTCATCTCTAGCTCATGCGTGAGCTCCATTTCTCTGAGCCTTAGTTCTTGATTCAATTCTTGGTGCCTTTGTTCTGCTTGAGCATTAAGTCTTTTAAACTCTAATTCAAGCTTCATTTTTCTAGTTCAAAACATTGAGGACTAAGTGTGGGACTTGGCAAAGGTCCAGTAGGCACAGCTGGTAGAGCAGACAGAGGCCGGGGGGCGGGGGGGACAATCACAGCAGCCTCACCCTCCTCTTCTGACTCTTCCTCAAGATTATCAACATTTTGCTCAACATCAATCTCAATACTGTTATCTACATTTGCTGGGGGAGTAGGTTCCTCTGAACCACTCCCCAGACTTTGGTTTGCTAACAATCTTTCTATTAGCTCCATTTTCTTGCCTTTAGTCAGGAGATTCTTATGTTTACAGAGAACTCTTAAACAATCAGCAGTTTTTGTAGCAAGGGACTCCTGGCTATAACATTCCATAGTTGACAGGTTTAGAAAATAAACCTTTTAGTGCTAAGATTTGTGGTTAGTTGCACTAAGGTACTTATACGCACACAAAAATGTATACTCAATACAAATCCCACCGCTGTACACCAGCGTTAGGCAGAATCCTGTGCAGTTCCCTTAGGGAGCACTGCAAAAAGATTAAAACTACATGTGTTGGCAGTAAACCCAATTGATAGCAGTCTGTACCACCCAGATTTACCTGGTAGCTTTGGCTGAGCAGTCAGACTTCTCTCAAGAAGAGTTTGGCAGTATATAGAGTATACACATTAGGTACAAAAATACAGTAGCACAAGCAAACACTGACCAGAGCTTTGGTATAAAAGTATATCATTATTTATTTAAAGACACACTTATGAAAATACACTGGCACTAATATATCAAGCAAGTTCAAACACAGTCACTATAAGCATATACACCTCCCTAGTTAATTATTAGACAAGTCTAAGTTAAGACACCACTTATTTGCAAAACAGAGGTGAGCGCGTAACCTTAGATGGCACTCCAATAATTCATTTAAAAAGGGGGAGAAAGGCATGGAAATAATACAGTACCAACACTTTTAAGAAACCACAGCAAGTCAAGAAAGGCAAGGTCTACTGTAGAGCAAAAAGTTCATAGGCCAGGCCCACAACTTGGAGAGAGCAAGGCGGAATGTGCCCAAGATCACACAGTGGAAATGCACTCAAAGTCTTTACAGAAAAGTCAAAAAGGGTTGAGATAGTTCAGAAAGATAAAGCTTAGCAGGTCTGGGGCCAACCCAGTGTAGAGGTCAAGGATTTAGGGGACACCTTGAGCACTCTGTAGAAAGGGAGGCCAGGCAGGACACAGTACCTTAAATGAGAAGGAAGCTCCAGTGGGGGCAGTTGTTCCTGGCAGTGGTTGCAGCCCATTGTTCCAGTTAGAGGAAGAGTGGATCTCATCGTAGAGGAAGTTTGGAGTCGTTGCACTGCCCAGGGATGAAACCAGCCGCGGACTTCCGATTAAAAGGTACGGTCCTTTTATTCGCGGTCAAAAGTGGTGAGCTTGGCTATCCGGCCGCCGGGGTGCTTGCCACAGGTGATTCGACCAAGTAACCTCTTTGGAAGCGAAAAAGGGCAAACTGGTTGGTCCCACCAGTTCAAAGGGGGAAAGACTCTCCAGCAGAGGATCTTCTCTTGTCGTTGGAAAGTGGTGAGTTCGTGCAGCAGGGCTTCACCAGTGGTGTCATCGTTGCAGGTGGCTCAGCTTCTTCCTTGTCGGATTCTGAGGTCCTGTGGCGACTTCTAAAGTTCCAGTCCCAAAGGCCCTGCTTTTATGCAGAAAACCCCCATTAATTCAGCCTAGCTGTCAATCATACATGCTAAGTGGTGAGCCGGGCGGCTCACCACTGGGCCAATCAGAAGAGAGTGCGACTTGGGTTGCCGAGGCAACACAGTCCAGGGTGCCTAATCCCCCCTCCACCCTTCCTAAGGAACCGAGACAGAGTGGCACCACTTGGAGGGCTTCTGTGGAGAAGCCTGCCAAAATAGTGGAACAAAGGGCTCGACCTTTGTTGGAGTCACAGAGACGGACACAAACACTATTTTAAAACTGAGTTCTGGTGAAAAGACCCAACCAGGGATTTAATATTAAATAAATAACCCAGCGGTATCTTTAACATTGCACCAAAAAGTGGTGCGTTTAAAATCAATGGGAAAATCCCATAGAGAATATTCCGGTGGAATATTTAGCGTGGTAACCACTGCCACCAGCCAGAAACTCGACAAGGGGGAACTGGACAGTGCCCCCTTGAAAACAGCCCCAGGGGCAATCGAATTACCACTACCCAGTATTTCCACAATATGATGGTTTGTACTGGTTCTGTTCACAGATTTGGACTAGTAAAGCCAATGGTGACTTTACATGCCCTGGGAGACAGTAGTCAGTCCCAGGGTATGTAGTCTATGTTTGGGGGTCACTATGACACCCCTGTGTTACTGCACTGAGGGTGCTGTGTAACACACATAGGAAAACAGATGATGCCCTATGGAGTAGAAAGAAGTTACCCCATAGCCCATGAACACATACCAAGTCAAAAGTACACCTCAAATCATGTCTAAGAGTGGGAGGAAAAGAGTCTCACTCTTAGCAGGAGAAAAAAAAAATCCAGCAAAGCTGCTGGGGGACTCACTAGGTTTGGGAAATTAGCCTTAACAGATAATTCTCCCTAACACAGATACCACAACCAGAGACATCTAAACCCCCCCACCCCTATCATCTGGTCCGATCACTTCATTGTTTCCTTCTCCATTCTCTCACCCGGCCCGCTTCGCGTACCCGAACCTGAACCTCTGAATATACGCAAATGCTGGAAGAAACTAATAATCATTCCTGACCTAGCCGACGCACTCCTCCAGTTTCCCCCGCCTACCTGCCCACTCAATAATCAACTAACCCCTGACGCCTTTGACTCATGGCTCAACACCTCACTAATGCGGCTCACACCTTCTTGCAAACTATCAGCCCGCCATGGCCTTTTCCCTAGATGTTTCACACCTGAATTGAAGACCAGTAAACAACTATATAAATACCTAGAGCGCAAATGGCGGAAAGACAAAACTCCCCTGAGCCGATCAACCTTGGCCCGGCACCTTCATCAGTACAAGGCCGAAAACCGGAAAGCAAAAAAAGCCCATTACAACTCCCAAATCCTAAACTAAAAACCCCAGCAAAGAACTTCACAGAATCATCACCGAATTCACCAAACCATCATGCACCACCACCGTACCGACCCCCTCTCAATCTCTGTGTGACTCACTCTCTCTCCACTTTTACACCAGAGCTCTCAAAAGAACAAACAGTCTAACCAACAAACTAGCTCTCCTACACCCACCAGGCAACCCACCCCCCATACCGACCAACCCACCGCCTCCGACCACTACCCAACCAACATTCGATTCCTTTAGTCTAATATCACCCGACCAATTTCTCAAACTTCTCGACGCCCGCAAACCATCCGGCTCTCCGCAAGACCCCTGCCCGGCCACAAACCTCAAAGAAATGTTTGCTTCTACCTGCGCAGGAGAACACGGAAGATCCATCATAAATGACTCCCTTTCCTCAGGAATTTTTCCTGACGCATTCACAACGGTTCATGTCAAACCTCTAATAAAAATAAACTCCCTCGACCCTCTTGAGCCCAAAAACTACCGCCCCATCTCAAACACCAGGTTCCTTGCAAAACTCATCGACCGGACCGCCTACTCCCAACTGAATGCCTTTGTCGAAGCCAACAATCTCCTAGACCCCGCGCAATCAGGTTTCAGAGCCCAACACGGAACTGAAACCACCCTAACCTCAATCTGGGATGACCTTAAAAACACGGCAGACTCCGCGGGATGCGCCGCATTAATCCTTCTTGACTGTTAGGGAGAATTCTCTGTTTAGGCTAAATTTCCTAACCTAGTGAGTCCCCCAGCAGCTTTGCTGGATTTCTGGAGTTTGTTTTTTTCTCCAGCCAAGAGTGAGACTCTTTTTCTCCCACTCTTGGACATGATTTGTGGTGTTCCTTTGAATTTTAATGTGTTTTATGGGCTATGGGGTCTTTTACTCCATAGGGTCTCATGTGTTTTTACTATGGCGGTCATTACAACCTTGGTGCTAAGTGCACCAACTTTACCACCATGGTGTAAACTCCGTTTACACCATGGTGGATGGCGGATTTACCGCCCCATTCCAAGGTGAGTGGGGCGGTAAATCCCCATTTCCCATTTTCCCTTCCCCATTCCCATTTTTGCCCCTTAGGGATTAATGGGAGTGGGGAAGGCGCTAATTACGCTGCCGTAATTTACGGCGCCGTAATTAGCACCATGGCGGGTTAGCGCCATGGATTTTAACGCCTGCTAAAAGCAGGCGTTAAAATCAGAATCAGGCGTTAAGGGTTAACGATGGCGTTAACCCTTAACGCCCGAGTTGTAATGAGGGCCTATGTGTGTTACACAGCACCCTCCATGCAGTAACACCGGGGTGTCATAGTGACCCCCCACCATAGACTCCATACCCTGGGACTGACTACTGTCTCCCAGGGCATGTAAAGTCACCATTGGCTTTACTAGTTATGTTATGTTATGTTATTTTGCACTTATATAGCGCCTTATATACCATTGGTATGGTCTGAAGGCGCTTGTAGGTTGAACGCCCTTGGGAACCGAAGTTCAGATCAGTAGAGAGAGTAGGGAGAGTCAAAAGGTGCGTGTGAGCACCGGGTATGTGTGCAGCTCGTGCGGTACTCGTGTAATAGCTGCTTCTTAGCGGTAGGTGTGGTGGTTGAGAGATCAGGAGAATGTGTTCGTTCTGGCAGGATTTATCCGGAACGGATGTGGCTGCGTTAGGCCTGAGGAAAACGCCTGGCTGGGGGTGTGGAACCAGCAGTGATTACATAGAATGATGTGGAGTAAGCGGCGGAATGTTGGTATGAGAACAGTTATACCGAATGGTGTCATAGTATCTCTGTGTTCTAGTTGAGTGGTGATGTAAGGAGAGAGTAAGCATGGTGGTGTGGTATGATCGGTTATATGCTCTTTCACTGAGCACACTTCTAATTGCAACTTTCCCAGAGAGGGTACTGGGCGCACTTCTAAATACAGTTTTCCACAGAGAGGCTATTGGGCACACTTCTAGATTCAGTTTACTAGAGGCTATTGGGCACACTTATAAATGAAACTTTCCAGAGTGTCTATAGGATACAATTCTATAGTCAACTTTCACAGATGCTACTGGGAACACTTCTAAATTCAACTTCACAGAGCGACTATTGGGAGCACTTCTAAATTCAACTTCACAGAGCGACTATTGGGAACACTTCTAAATTCAACTTTACAGAGCGTCTATTGGATACACTTCTATAATCAACTTTCACAGAGGGTATTGGTTACACTTCTAAATGCAACCTTCACAGCGATGCTATTGGGCGCAATTCTAAATTCCATTTTCTACGTAGTGGATTCTGGGCGCACTATTAAGTCAATTTTCAGAGAGGCTTTTCCAGAGAGGGTGTTGGGAACACTTCTAAATTCAATTTACTAGAGAGACTATTGGGCACACTTCTAAATGCAACTTTCCAGAGTGTCTATAGGATACATTTCTATAGTCAACTTTCACAGATGCAATTGGGAACACTTCTAAATTCAACTTTACAGAGCGTCTATTGGATACGCTTCTATAATCAACTTTCACAGAGGGTATTGGTTACACTTCTAAAATGCAACCTTCACAGCGATGCTATTGGGCGCATTTCTAAATTCCATTTTCTATGGAGAGGCTACTGGGCGCACTATTAAGTCAATTTTTCAGAGAGGCTTTTCCAGAGAGGGTGTTGGGCACACTTCTAAATTCAATTTACTAGAGAGACTATTGGGCACACTTCTAAATGCAACTCTCAGGGAGGCTATGGGTACACTTCTAAATTTCGCTGAGGGGATAATGGACATACTTCTAAATGCAACTTTCATAGAGTGTCTATTGGGAACCCTACTAAATTCACAGCGAGGTTATTGGGCACACTTCTAGATGCAACTTTCCAGAGTGTCTATTGGGCACACTTCTAAATGCAACTGTCACAGAGGATCTTGGGTACACTTCTAAATTCAGTTTACCAGACAGGCTATTGGGCACATTCTAAATTCATGGAGAGGCTATAGGGCACGCTTTCTTAATGCATCTTTCACATGTTAACATTTACAATTCCATCTAGATGCGACGCGGGCCGATATTCACAATTCCATCTAAGTGTAGATATGCTAACATTCACAATTCTATCCAAGTGTGGACATGCTAACATTCACAATTCTGTCTAAGTGTGGACATGCTAACATTCACAATTCTATCCAAGTGTGGACATGCTAACATTCACAATTCTATCCAAGTGTGGACATGCTAACATTCACAATTCTATCCAAGTGTGGACATGCTAACTTTCACAATTCTATCCAAATGTGGACATGCTAACATTCACAACTCCATCTAAGAGTGGGCATGCCAACATTCACAATTCTGTCTAAGTGTGGGCATGCCAACATTCACAATTCTATCCAAGTGTGGACATGCTAACTTTCACAATTCTATCCAAGTGTGGACATGCTAACATTCACAATTCTATCCAAATGTGGACATGCTAACATTCACAACTCCATCTAAGAGTGGGCATGCCAACATTCACAATTCTGTCTAAGTGTGGACATGCTAACATTCACAATTCTATCCAAGTGTGGACATGCTAACGTTCATGATTCTATCCAAATGTGGACATGCTAACATTCACAACTCCATCCAAGAGTGGACATGCCAACATTCACAATTCTGTCTAAGTGTGGACATGCTAACATTAACAATTCTATCCAAGTGTGGACATGCTAACATTCACAATTCTATCCAAATGTGGACATGCTAACATTCACAATTCTATCTAGGTGTGGACATGCCAGTATTCACAATTCCATCTGAGAGTGGGCATGCTAACAATCACAATTCTATCCAAATGTGGACATGCTAGGATTCATAAAACTTGAGAATCCATGCTAACAATCATATTTCTGTCTAGGTTTGGCGAAGGCTAGTCTTTGTGGTTCACTCGTGGTATGGTTAGCATTATACTGCAGGCAGTGTTTGATGTCCCGCCATTAATAGGTTTGGGCTGGTGGTCACATCTTTCTAATAATGCATGGTGCGGGTCTGTAGCGGTCTAGGCCATTGATAGGTAAGTTAGAGTGGCAGGAACTTTCTGGAGTAGAGTGATTGCTCTACTCCCCACCCATGCCACACTCACGGTTTTTGTTGGTGTCTGTTGGTTGCTGGCTTCCTTGGCGTCCCCTGCGGACACCTGCAGACACTTTCTGGAGCCGCCTCTGTTGGAGCCGCCCTTGGCCTCGGGGCCCTTAGCCGCTGGGGCTGCCGGGCAGAGGGCTGCCCTGGGAGGACCAGTGATGAAGGTAGGGGATGGGCGGGTCGGGAGGCGGGAGCGGGACCTTGATGGGCGTGGGGCGAGCGAGGGAGAAACCAGGAAGGGGAGGCCAGGAAAGCACGGGGCAACGCGGGGCCCGGGGGAGCAAATCAACCCCAAAATCACTCAAATGGGGTCGCTCATGGGGGGGAACACTCACCTGCTCCTCAGAAGTGAAAGAGGAGTGGGTGCACTGAATGGGTCGCTAGACCCAGGCGGCCCCGCTGGGGCTGCCGGGCAGAGGGCTGCCCTGGGAGGACAAGTGATGAAGGGCTCACGGCCCAATCAGAGCGGGGATGGGCGGGTTGGGAGGCGGGAGGGGAGCGGGAATCAGGACGAGGGTGCGGGGTGGGAGAGGGACGCTCGGAGGGCCTGGGGGCCCAGTTGGCTCCCGAGAAATAGGCGGCGTGCCCGGATGGGCTTCCTCAACTCGCGCGGGCTGCGAATAGGGAAGCAAGGGGTCGGGAAGGAGAGGGCTGCACACGGGCCAAGGGGGCACAGAAAAGCAAAGAAAATGACCAAAAGGCCCAGAGGATCTTCTGCTATGGAGCGCTCACCTGCTCAGCACGATAGTCCCAAATTACTAACAGAACCAGTACAAACCATCATATTGTGGGCGTACTGGTAGGGACAATTCGTTTGTCCCTGGGTCTGTTGTTCGAGGGGGCACTGTCCCGTCCCCCTTTCGTCGGGTTTTGGCTGGTGGCAGTGGATACTACTTTTTATATATCAACCGCGAATATATCTCTATGGGATTTTCCCATTGTTCGAGGCTAATACTTTTTAACATAGCCTCTAACATACCGCCAGTTTATTTATTTAATATTAATTCACCGGTTGGTATTTTCTGCCAAAACTCGGTTTTAAAATGGCGTTTGTGTTCGCCTCTGTAACTCCAAACCAAAGGTCGAGCCCTTTGTTCCACTTATGGCGGGCTTCTGCACAGAAGCCCTCCAAAGTGGTGCCACGCTGTCTGGGTACCACAGGGGGTATGGGAGGGGGTTTAGGCACCTTGGACCAGGTTGTCTTGCCAACTCAGGTTGCACTCTTGTGTGATTGGCCCAAGTGGTGAGCCACCCCGATCACCACTTAGCATGTCTGATTGACAGCTAGGCTGAATGAATGGGGGTTTCTTGCATAAAAGCAGGGCTTTGGGGACTGGAACTTCAGAAGTCGCCACAGGACCTGAAAACCTGAAGAGGGAGAAGCTGAGCCGACCTGCTACGACGACACCACCGGTAGAGCCTTGCTGAATCGACTCACCACTTCCCAACGACAGAGGAGATCTCCCTGCTGGAGAGTCTTCTTCCCATGACTGGTGGGCACAACCGGTTTGCTTTCTTCTTCACATCCCAGTACGTCTAGTGGTTGAATTGCCCGTGCCAAGCACCCCGGCAGCCGGATAGCCACGTACCCCTGTACCGCGAATAAAAGGACCGCTCCTTTTAGTTGAGAACTCCGCGGCTGGTTTCTTCCCTGGCAGTGCAACGGACTCCTGTTTTCCTCCACAACGAGATCCTCTCTTCCCCCGGACAAAGCACCGACTTGCACCCGCTGCCAGGAACAACTGCCCCCGCTGGAGCGTTCTCACCATTCTAAGGTATTGTGTCCGCCAGGCCTCCCTTTCTAAAGATTGCTACAAGGTAATAATAATCCCTTAACCTTCTGGACTGGGCTGGCCGTCTTGACCATCTAACTGGTCCCTTTCTTTGGTCCAACTCTTTTACGAACCTTTTGCGAGACTTCTTTGTGCACTTTCAACCATGTGACCTTGGACACATTTCGACCGGAGCCTCTTAAAGTGGGTCCGGCCTTTTTGAACTTTGACTCTACGGTTTTAACCTGCCTTTGCCTCCTATGCTGTTCTTCTAAAAGTGTTGGGATCTGTTTCTATCTTTGCTCTGCCTTTCTCTCCCTTTTTTACTGATTAAATAGAGGGTCATCTGCGTTAAGCGCTCACCGCTGTCTGAAAATAAGTGTTGCTTTAACTAAGAGTTGTCTAGTAATCGTTGAAGGGAGTGTATATCTTTTAGTGACTGTGTTTCTGAACTGCTTAAAACTTAGTGCCAGTGTGTTTATTAGATGTGCTTTTAAATAAATAATTATATCTCTTTTACACCAAGCTCTGGTCAGTGTTTGCTTGTTCTACCGTGTTCTTTTGACCTATTGTGAATACGCTGTATACTGCCTAACTCTTCTTGAGAGAAGTCTGACTGCTCAGCCACAGCTTCCAGGTAAATCTGGGTGGTACAGACTGCTACCAATTGGGTTTACTGCCAACCACCTGTAGTCTTAAATCTTTTGCCGTGGTCCCAGAGGGAACTGCACAGGTTTCTGCCTAACACTGACCTATCTGCCGCCTTCGACACAATTGTTAGGCATAAACCTGTGCAGTTCCCTTGGGGACTACTGCAAAAGGTTTAGGACTACAGGTTTTGGCAGTTAACCCACTTGGTAGCAGCCTGTACCACCCAGATTTACCTGGTAGCTGTGGCTGAGCAGTCAGACTTCCCTCAAGAAGAGTTAGGCAGTATGTACAGTATACACAATAGGCACTCAGACACAATAGCACAAGCAAACACTGACCAGAGCTTTGGTATCAAGGTATATAATTATTTATTTAAAAACACACTTATTGAAACACTCCAGCACTATTATTGTAAATCACTCTAAACACAGTTACTATTATTATATATACATCCCTTATTCCTTATCAGACAAGTCTTAGTTAACACCACTTATTTCCAGACAGAGGTGAGCGCTTAACTATAGATGGCACTCCAATAAGTTAATGAAAAAGGGAGGGAAAAAGGCAGAATGTAGGAAAATACACCACACTCATACTTAGGAACTCTTAAGCAAGACAGGAAAGTCAAAAGTTACTTGTGAGCCAAAGTCCATAGGCCGGGCCCACTCTTGGAGAGAGCAGGGCACAAATGCACCCAAGATCACACAATGACATCAGGCTTAAAAAGTCTTGCAGGGAGTTCAGAAAGATTTTAGTTAGGCTCAGAAAAGTTTAGCCAGGGTGTCCCAGGCTAACCCAGGGTTGAAAGCCGGGGGCTAAATCTACCCCGTACAGTCGGTTGCAAGGGAAGCCTGGCAGAACACGGTACCTTATTTGGAAAGGATCCTCCAGCGGGGGCAGTTGTTCCTGGCAGTGGGTGCAAGTCGTGACGTCCTCCAGAGGAAGAGAAGATCTCGACGTGGAGGAAAGATGAAGGTCGAAGCACTGCCAGGGAAGAAACCAGCCACAGAGTTTTCCGGTTAAAGGTACTACCCTTTGAGTCGCGGTAGTGGTACAACGTGGTATCCCGGTTGCCGGGGTGCTTGGCACAGGCAAGGCGGCCACGAGATGCTCCAGGAAGCGAAAAAGGAAGCAGACTGGTTATCCCCACCAGTCGAAGGAAGAAGACTCTCCGGGCTGGAGATCTCCTCTGTCGTTGGGAAAAGTGGTGAGACGGTTCAGCAGAGCTCCACCAGTGGTGTCGTCGTAGCAGGTCAGCTCAGCTTCTCCCTCGTCGGATTCTTAGGTCCTGTGGCGACTTCTAAAGTTCCAGTCCCCAAAGCCCTGCTTTTATGCAGAAAACCCCCATTCACTCAGCCTAGCTGTCACTCAAACATGCTAAGTGGTGAGCCGGCCGGCTCACCACTTGGGCCAATCAGGACGGAGTGCGACTTGAGTTGCCTAGGCAACTCAGTCCAGGGTGCCTAAATCCCCCTCCACCCCTCCTAAGTACCCCAGACAGAGTGGCACCACTTTGGAGGGCTTCTGTGGAGAAGCCCGCCAAAAAGTGGAACAAAGGGCTCAACTTGGGTTGGAGTCACAGAAGCGAACACAAACGCCATTTTAGAACCGAGTTCTGGCAAAAAATACCAACCGGACAATTAATATTAAATAAATAAACCAGCGGTATGTTCGAGGCTATAGGAATTAAATAATTAAAGTTGGTAGCCTCGAACAATGGGAAATCCCATAGAGATATATTCACGGTCGAATATAAAGAGTAGTGTCCACTGCCACCAGCCAAAACTCAATCAGGGGGGACGGAGACGTGCCCCCTCGACTAACAGACCCCAGGCAATCGAATTGCCCCAGCCAGTACGTCCACAATATGATGGTTTGTACTGGTTCTGTTCAGAATTTGAGACTAGTAAAGTCAATGGTGACTTTACATGCCCTGGGAGACAGTAGTCAGTCCCAGGGTATGGAGTCTATATTGTGGGGTCACTATGCCACCCCTGTGTTACTGCACTGAGGGTGCTGTGTAACACACATCACAAAAACACATGAAGCCCTATGGAGTAAAAGACCCCATAGCCCATTAAACACATCTAGAGTCAAAGAAACATACTCAAATCATGCCCAAGAGTGAGGGTAAAAGAGTCTCACTCTTGGCAGGAGAAAAAAATAAACCCCAAAAATCCAGCAAAGCTGCTGGGGGACTCACTAGGTTAGGAAATTCAGCCTAAACAGAGAATTCTCCCTAACAACAATCAATCACGCGATCCACCTTGACCGCCTCCACTCCTTAGGAATTTGTGGAACGGCTCTCAAATGGATAGCATCCTTCCTCAAAAAAAGGAACCAAATAACCCTACTCTCCACCTATTCCTCCCAAGAACGACCAGTCGACACGGGAGTCCCACCCACGAATAATTTGTTTACACAACATCCTGTGTTACAACTACGCTGATGACACTCAACTAGTTCTAAAACTCCTGAACTCAAAACCCAACTGCCGACCTGACCTCACCTCCTGCCTCCTCGACATAGAGCTCTGGATGACCACAAACCACTGCTTGCTAAACCCCTCCAAAACCGAAATCATAGTATGTGGAAACTCCAAACTTCTTCCACACCCACTCCCCTGGCCATCTGCCATGGGCAACTCACCGACCCCCTCTAATTCAGTAAAAAACCTTGGATGCACCCTAGACTCTGGCCTAACACTCTTCCGCCAAGTTAACACTGTCTCAAAGTCCTGCCACTACCACCTTAAAACTCTTAGGCGCTTTTTTCCATACCTCTCCTTTCCCAACAGACTCTCTGCAGTCCAATCAATTGTTATATCAAGACTGGACTACGCTAACCCCCTCTACCTCGGAGTCCATGCTTACCAACCGACTAAACTACAAAGAGCACAAAACGCAGCAGCCAAACTGCTACTAGCGCTTGGCCCGAGAGACCACATCTCCCCAGCCCTCAAAACTCTGCATTGGCTTCCCGTTGCCCAAAAGGTGACCTTCAAAACATTATGCATTTCTCACCGAGCACTGCATAAAACCGGACCTCAATATCTGCAAGACAAATTAAAACCCTATCACCTTCCACATACTCTAAGAACAAGCTCAGCCAGCCTCCTAGTCATACCTAAAACAAACTCAGTCAGGTTAGACGGATCATCTTTCTCAACCATGGCCCCCACGCTGTGGAACGCGCTCCCACCCCACATCCGACTCACGGAAGACCTCATGTCTTTCCGCAAACTACTGAAAACTTGGCTCTTCCCTTAAAACCGACCCCGAACTCAAACTAACTTAATCTGGATATCAGCATCTCAATGACTTTACCAAATACTAGATCATAAATAGCAACGCAGCATCTTGATCCAAGCGAGAAATCAAAAACTAAATAACATCTATTGGTTAGCTAAAATGAAC
The DNA here is from genome assembly GCF_040938575.1 of Ambystoma mexicanum. Lineage (NCBI taxonomy): Eukaryota > Metazoa > Chordata > Amphibia > Caudata > Ambystomatidae > Ambystoma > Ambystoma mexicanum. The sequence goes on along the minus strand of NC_090922.1, from coordinate 1,555,834,382 downwards.
AAACAAAATAGAATGAGTAAAAAAGAATCAAACCTGTGAAGTAGATAAAATGAATATGTTGGACGAGAACAGCAAAGTGGCTGAAATTAAGGAAATTGTCAAAATAAATGTAATGGACAAGAGGATCATTTGTGGACGTAAGGATAAAATGGATAACAACAATTCGACTAAACAAAAATACTAGATCTTAAATAACAATAAAACAAAAAACAAAACAACATCAAGATCCAAGCGGGAATTCGACAACTAATACCCTCTAGTGTAAACTAAAAGGACAATAAGAATAAAATGAGTAAAGTGGATCAAAGGAGTGAAGTTGAAAAAGAATAAATTGTACGAAAGCAGTAAAGCGGCTGAAATTAATGAAATGGATGTAATGATTGCAATGAACGAAAGGAACAAAATAGAAGAAATGAATAAAGAGAAGAGGAGGGAAAATGAATACAGGAGACGGATGAATACACAGACAGATGACATGGAATGTATGAGTGCATAGTATAAATGGAAAGTACAGAATTGACGATTTGAATACATGAGACGGGTTTAGTGCATGGGACAGATGGAGAACACGTAACGGATCGAGTGCGCACGACAAGTGAGATGAGTTGAACCGATAATGCAGGATGAATGAATGAAGTGAGTGGAGCGAACAAAGTCATTCGAGTGGATGAAGTGCGTTGAGCAGATGAGTGTGATGGGCAGATGAGTGTGTAGAGCGGATGATTATGCAGAACGGATGAGTGCGTAGAGGGGATGAGTGCGTAGAGGGGATGAGTGCGTAGAGGGGATGGATGCCTAGAGGGGATGAGTGCCTAGAGGTGATGAGTGCCTAGAGCGGGTGAGGGGGTAGATCGGGTGAGGGGGTAGAGCGGATGAGTGCGCAAAATGAGTGAGGGCATTGTTAGGCAGAAACCTGTGCAGTTCCCTTTGGGAACACTGCAAAATATTTAGGACTACAGGTGTTTGCAGTAAACCCACTTGGTAGCAGTCTGTACCACCCAGATTTACCTGGTAGCTATGGCTGAGCAGTCAGACTTCCCTCAAGAAGAGTTAGGCAGTATGCAAAGTATACACAATAGGCACTCAGACACAATAGCACAAGTAAACACTGACCAGAGCTTTGGTATCAAAGTATATAATTATTTATTTAAAAACACACTGTTTGAAACACTCCAGCACTCTTATTGTAAAACACTCTAAACAAAGTTACTATTATAATATATACAACCCTTATTCCTTATCAGATAAGTCTTAGTTAACACCACTTATTTCCATACAGAGGTGAGCGCTTAACTATAGATGGGACTCCAATAAGTTTATGAAGAAGGGAGGGAAAAAGACAGAATATGGGAAGATACACCACTCTAAGATTTAGGAACACTTTTAGCAAGGCAGAAGAGCAAAAGTCACTTGTGAGCCAAAGTCCATTGGCTGGGCCCACTCTTAGAGAGAGCAAAGCACAAATTCACCCAAGATCACACAGTTACACTAGGCTTAGAAAGTCTTGCAGAGAGTTCGAAAAAGAGTTTAGAGAGGCTCAGAAAAGTTTAGCCAGGGTGTACCAGGCTAACCCAGGTTCGAAAGCTGGGGACTAAATCTAACCCGTACAGTCGGTGGCAAGGGAAGCCGGGCGGGACACAGTACCTTAAGTGGGAAGGATCCTCCAGCGGTGGCAGTTGTTCTTGGCAGCGGGTGCAAGTCTCGTCGTCGTCCAGGGGAAAAGAAGATCTCGGCTCGGAGGAAAGATGAAGGTCGTTGCACTGCCAGGGAAGAAACCAGCCGCGGAGTTTTCCGGTTAAAGGTATTACCCTTTATTTCGCGGTCGTGGTAAAATGTGATATTCCGGTTGCCGGGGTGCTTGGCACAGGCAAGGCGGCCACGAGATGCCTCGGGAAGGCGAAAAGACAGTGAAACTGGTTATCCCCACCAGTCAAAGGAAGAAGACTCTCCGGCGGGAGATCTCCTCTGTCGTTGGGAAAAGTGGTGAGACGGTCCAGCAGGGCTCCACCGGTGGTGTCGTCATGGCAGGTCGGCTCAGCTTCTCCCTCTTCGGATTCTTAGGTCCTGTGGCGACTTCTGAAGTTCCAGTCCCCAAAGCCCTGCTTTTATGCAGAAAATCCCCATTCACTCAGCCTAGCTATCACTCAAACATGCTAAGTGGTGAGCCGGCCGGCTCACCATTGGGCCAATCAGGACGGAATGCGACTTGAGTTGCCTGGGCAACTCAGTCCAGGGTGCCTAAATCCCCCTCCACCCCTCCTAAGTACCCCAGAGTGGCACCACTTTGGAGGGCTTCTGTGGAGAAGCCCACCAAAAAGTGGAACAAAGGGCTTGACTTGGGTTGGAGTCACAGAAGAGAACACAAACGCCATTTTAGAACCGAGTTTTGGCAAAAAATACCAACTGGAGAATTAATAATAATTAAATAAACCGGCGGTATGTTCGAGGCTATCGTAATTAAATAAATAAAGATAGTAGCCTCGAACAATGGGAAAATCCCATAGAGAAATATTTGCGGTTGAATATAAAAAGTAGTATCCACTGCCACCAGCCAAAACTCAATCAGGGGGGACGGAGACGTGCCCCCTCGACTAACAGACCCCGGGGCAATCGAATTGCCCCAGCCAGTACGTCCACAATATGATGGTTTGTACTGGTTCTGTTCAGAATTCAAGACTAATAAAGTCAATGGTGACTTTACATGCCCTGGGAGACAGTAGGCAGTTCCAGGGTATGGAGTCTATACTGGGGGGTCACTATGACATCCCTGTGTTACTGCACTGAGGGTGCTGTGTAACACACATCACAAAAACACATGAAGCCCTATGGAGTAAAAGACCCCATAGCCCATTAAACACATCTAGAGTCAAAGAAACACACTCAAATCATGCCCAAGAGTGAGGGTAAAAGAGTCTCACTCTTGGCAGGAGAAAAAAATAAACCCCAAAAATCCAGCAAAGCTGCCGGGGGACTCACTAGGTTAGGAAATTCAGCCTAAACAGAGAATTCTCCCTAACAGGCATGGAGCAGATAAGAGTGTGGTGCGGATGCAGGTCGTGGTGCGGATGTAGGTTGTGTGAGTGGATAATAGAATGGAGCGGATGTAGAGTGTTGAGCTGATTTAGGGTGTTGAACCGATGTAGGGTGTGATGTCATGATGCCTGCCCCCGGAAAACCAGACCAGGCCCAGCAGCCCCAGAAGCAGGCATCATGCCACTTGGAGCATGCCCAAAAGCCCAAGTTAGGGGCTGTTTGGGTACAGTCCTGGCACCTATGGCGCCAGGCTCATAAAGATAAAGTCAGTCCTGGCGCCATGGGCGCCAGGTTCATTATTGATAACTTACCTGAAGCAGACCATGCTGCATACTCACCTGAGGCAGACCATGCTGCATGAAGACTCAAGCCAAATGAGGCTTAGGAGGGACTATTTTGTTACTTGGGTGGGGCTGTGGAAGAATACATCAGAAGGATGAAAGGCTGAGTTGAGGCGTTTAAGAACAGACTAAATCAGTGACTCACTCCTTGAACTGTGCCTGAAATAAACCTTTAATGAGTCTAGCAATTATTGGATAGAATTCCAGAAACACACATTATTTGGTATTCCTACTCTTCTTTATTTAGGGTCAGTGCTGACAGTGTTAGACTTGTGGCACTCAGGTTCTTATTTTTCTTCTTTTTTGTTTTTAAGGGGCCTGAACAAGAAAGTCAGCCACTCCAGAATCAAATAGCCACATGGTGCTGACCACAGTGCAGGAGCTTGCAATTAAAAATAATTTAAAAAAAGTTTGTTTTTTTGGGTTTTTATTTTAGAGGTCGCAAAGGAGACCACAGAGGTCGCAAGGGAGACCTCAGAGGTCGCAGTTGAGACCTCTGGCGACCCCTAAATGACGTCCCTGGCCCCTCTATGGAGATTCTGTGTCACAAACATCCAACTCGTTATGCATCATGCTAAAAACATTTCAGAATTACATTAACAGACCCTTTTTTGCATGGCAAGCTAGTAGAGACTATGGATGTAAACACATCTTTAAAGGGGGCTTTATATGTTACTCTAACTGCCAAATGAATGCCCAAAACATGTGGGAGGAGCCATTTGTTTGGGTCCAACAGAACACATTGGGCCTCATTACGACCCTTGCGGAAATGGAAAAATGATGGCGGAAATGCAATACCGCCATCGAACACCGCTCGTTGCGATCATGACCCGTCACCGTAAAGTACGATGCCATTAGCGACACCGCAGTGAACGGCAACGCTAACTGCACCAAGTACGCGCACGCGCGCCTTGCAAAACCGGAATCACCGCCATGGCGCAACGGTACGCGAATTCTGACCCTAGCGGACATGTACTGAACGCCATCAAGCACGTCGTAAAGTACCATTCCGCCATGGCGAGAAATACGGCAACGCGAACCAACCGTAAATGGCCCACTGAGTGCCTGTACTCCACTCCCTGGCCTCATTGCACAACTCCTGGCAGGCGCAATGTACTCACACTATGCAACCAGTGAAATCCACTATTCACCCATGCATGCCAACGTAGAAAAGCATGCAGGGGCTCAAAGCGCCCCGTGAGTGGGCATCCATGTACGGCATGTCACCATAGCCGTACTGACGCAGCACAGGCATGTGAAGGTACAACACATCAAAATGAAAATCAAGAACACATGACACAAAACAACAGTAGTCCCCCATCGCTTGCCACCAGCGCAAGGCAACATCCACAACAGCATCCTGAGGGGGATTGCACCAGCCCTGTACTCATGCCAGTAAACAAACCAACCATCAGCAGAAGCATGTACCACACAAGTCGGCAGAGTGACTGAGCAGCCAGGCTCATCCCAAGAGGGGCCGATGGGAGCTGCAGGGCACAGATGGCATCAATACAGAAGCTATTCCAATGGACATGACCCCAGTCCCCCTCCAACAAACGCACGCAAACACAGTCACCTGTGACCAGCCACATTCTGAACAACCCATCATTCCACCAATCGACCTGGCTGACAGGCACCAGTCGGCCAAAAGCCAATCCCCCGCCCCTGAACAGCACATCATGTAAACAGTCACAATGGCAGCCCCTATCCGTGACCATACTGTGCTACGTAGGCAAACGCGGCCAGTACTGTACCACACAACTCAACTCAGAAGGCGGAACACAATGCAGATCATCACGCAATACATACCGCCACAAAGCGAAAATCGCCACATCACCTGCAAAGAACAACGCAACACGACAAATATCGGAATACAATTTAAATGCACATCCAAATGACAAAGGCCCCACATCAATTTGCAAAATCCCACCAAAACAACCATCATCACCGAGGGCTGCATCTGCAATAATTGACCGGCTTCCACTTGTGTGACGCCCTGTACCATCATGGCACACAGGGCTTACATCAACGTTCCAAAAGGCAACATGGAAGCGGCAAGAACCGCAGGTCCGTCCCATGAGGCAGGAACTAGTCGAGCTGAAAGGCCGAAATGTTGCACCTAGCCACCAGTACAGCGTAAGGGCATGTGGCCCATTGGCGATCGTCCCATATGATCGAAATGGTGCTCCACTGATTCACCCGAAGCTGCAGGAGTCGAGAGTAAAAACCATCTGGAGGAGTGGCGTAGAGATGGCATCTGCAATAGGGCAGGAGATACCTGTCACCCAAAAGAAACACAAATCAACCGATTGCATTACGGGTCTCATGATGCATTACAATCTTCATTCAACACACCAAATCCACACCCATATGCATGCTAGCCCACTCCAAAGGACTATACACACCCCTAATCCAGTATCGAATCACAACGAAACCAATCGAGCTAAATACACCATTGGCAACGTCGGTTACTGTGCATGCGTCCGTCAAGATAGAACCCATGACATGGGATTAGTAACGTGCCTAGACACAAGTGTATGAAGGCGCGTCGAGACAGGGAGGATCCGACAAGGGCAGAGAGACGTATGTCCCACTATGGCAGCCTTGCATCACATAACGCAGGGGAAGGGGAGTGAACCAAAAAACCCATGTACATGGCAGACCCTAAACGGATTCATCAGTCCATGCATCCACACATCATTCCCTCATCCCGCAATGAAAACGCATGAATATTCACTCACATAATATGTGAAACTTCCATCGCGTCTGTGCGTAATGCAGTCCGCAAAAACCACTGTGCCCCTGGCCGGATCTGTAGTGTTGTGAAGCAAGATGGATTTGGGAACGTCCTGCCTCATCGTCCACTACGCTATTGCGCATCCCCTTCAATTCATATCATTCATTGCCTGCTCGTTATGGGCCATGTCCCAAGGACATTCTACAATAGAACGTTACATTTCCAGCCAGACCTGTGGGCGTATCCTCGCCGCTACTTCAAAACCCAAAATGCTGGCCTTCGAATTCCTCACTTGCAACATTACGTCGAAAAGGCTTCTGTGAACGCTTGCATTCACAATTACATCAATGTAGTGCGGCTGTGTGTCATGATGCTAACTGGCTGCAATCACAAATGGGACGCCACGCCCGTCGGTGAAGTACGTTACTGTGCTGCATGAGGGTCGGCCATCGATCGAGCCCTACATACCACTGACTCTTCACAGGTATGTAAGCGGCTGCAATCATAGCATGTGTAACAATGGGAGCATAGCATGAAAATCAGTCAAAGTACATCACACTGCCATCGGGATTTGATACATGATTCCAATCCCAAGATGCCATGCGGCCAAATGCAGCCTTACGTGCGGGCCGTGCTCGACCAGAAGGGATTGCATCTGCCACAGATTCATTCAATCAGCACAGGTGGAGGCCATACAGGCCGACAGCACATATATTGCAGACCCAAACCCCTCCCACAACCACTCCCACTCCAAAATGCTACCGGCAGGACTAGCGATGTTGGGCCTGGGGTACCAGATAGCACTGCAAGTGCTACAACTACAAGAAGACGACGAACAACAACAGGTACAACAACCGGGCGCACAGGGGAGACGGAGGAGGAGGAGGAGGAGGAGGGCAAGGCAGGGTCAGCAAGGCCCACAAGCACTGCCACTACCACCACGCAGGCGGCCCGCAATCCCACGCCTCCGAGCCGATCCGTTCAACCTCACTGCTGAGCAGATCCACACCCTCTACCGTTTGGACCGGGACACCATAATCGCCATTGTGGACATGACACATGCTGACCTCGTGAGCATGATAGATAGCCCAACCGCCATCCCACCCCTACTGAAGGTGGTGTCTGCACTCCACTTCCTGGCCACAGGCACCTACCAGCACACAGTGGGACAGTTGCATGGCATTTCACAGCCACTGTTCTCACGGACACTCTTCCAAGTGCACGATGCCCTCCTGAAGCACGCCGACGACCACATCACACTACCACGCACGTACCAGGAGATTACCAACGCTAAAGTGGGATTCCATGCACTTGGCGGCATCCCGGGTTGCATTGGTGCCATCGACTGCACCCATGTTGAATTGGTTGTCCCACATGCCATGGAGGTCCAGTACCGCAACCGGAAACAATTTCATTCAATCAATGTGCAAATGGTGTGTGACTCCAACAAGATATTTACGCATTGTTGTGCCAGATTTCCAGGATCTACCCATGATTCTATGGTCCTGAGGAACACAAGAATACCACGCTACATGGAGCGACACGCAGGGCACAGATCCTGGCTACTCGGTGAGTCTCATTCCATGCATGACATCGTGGCCCATTTGATGCGTCAATGACCTTGCAGGGGGGGGGGGGGCTACTTAGCACTATCATTCCACTGGCACCCTTTATTCGTCTCATACAGGTGATGCCGGGTATCCACTGAAGAGATGGCTCCTTACACCAATCCGGAACCCACAGAACGAGCATGAGGAGGACTACAACCATGCCCACTCACGTACCCGTGTGGTCATTGAACAGGCATTCGGCCTACTGAAGGCTCGTTTCCGCAGCCTCAGCAGGTCTGGCGGGGCACTCATATACAGCCATGAGAAGGTTTCTAAGATGGTCATGGCATGTGTCATGCTGCACAACATGTGCATACGTAGGAATGTGCCCATGCCCCCTGACGCTGTACTGCATGCACCTGAAGATGATGATGATGATGAGGGTGGGGATGTGGAGGCACCTCAAGGAGTCCATGAGGCACAGGATGCACGTGCAATCCGACAGAGCATCATAGATGCATGCTTCTAGCAACCACGCATGGTGCCTATTACACGGAAAGGGGACCTGTGGCACTGTGTGTGTGTAGTACAGGCACATTGTGGACTGTACGCCTATGAAGGCCTCGTACGCAAATATCAATGTCCACACATGTCATTGGATGATAATGAGGTGCTGTATTGTTGATGTGATTTGATTTATACACCCTATGGACCCGCCACCCAGTGAAGCCCAACACACCCCCTCCACCCTACTACCTCCCCCCCCAACACCAGTGTCCAAATATGCATGCTGTCCGTGGGTAGACGCTATTGCAAGCCCCCTCTACGGGTATCAGGGGCACCCCTGCCCGTGGAGCGCAGGTTCCTGCCAGATCTGCGTTGGGGGCTGCCCTGGACGGAACTTGCCACGGATGAGGTCTCTGCCTGCTCGCGTCCATGCATGTCTCTGAGGGTTTGTGAGAGCTCCGAGAGCACACGGCGCACAGCAGCAAGTTCAGCACAGACGTCTTTGGACGTCGCATGCAGTTCCCCCCTCAGGCTCTCGGTGCTTTTCTCCATTTGTGCTCTCAGGCTCTCGGTGCTTCTCTCCATTTCTCCCCTGAGGCTCTCACTACTTTTCTCTATTTGTGCCCTGAGTGTCTCGGTGGATGTTTCCATGGCTGCCCTGGAACCCCCGCATTCATTTGCATGGTCCTTGAGTAGCGTGGACGCTTCCTGCTGTTGCTCGATCAGCAGGTCGAGGGACTGTTGCCTCTGCTGGGCCATGGACATTTGCGGTGGTGTGACAGGGGGGCTGCTCAACACATGTTGCCTTGGCACAGGACTTGTGGGGGTTGGCCAGTCGTCGTCTTCAGGGTGCCCCTGCGTGGTTTCGTCATGGTGTAGGGGATGGAACATGCAGGGGGATTGGGAAAGGTCATGGATGGTACCTACGTCGCCAGCACTGTTTTCCGTGTCGGAGCATGCTGGCATGACAGCTGTGTCACCTATGGTGCTGCTACCACCAGAGGCAGTGCCATCAGATACGTTCTTTGGGGGGACCTGTGGTGCTGGGGTTGTGGACTTGCTGGCTGCTGGGGTGCCTGTTGCAGTCCCCTCCAGTGTGCTGCCACTTGATTCCTGCTGCTGCCGTGTCTTGATCCTTGCACCTGAGGTGGAGGCTCTTGGGACGTTGGTCCTGGCCCTCTTTGCAGGCGTGCTGGTAGGGGTGTCCTGCAGCTCGTCGTTGGTATCGGACCCTGTGGTGGAGTAAAGAGGGGCGAGCGTTAGTTATGGGTCTGTCGGATTTGGAATGGCAACGTATCAAATGCATTGGGGTGGTACATGAGGCTGATTTGGGACTGGGCCTTGGAGGTGGTCTCATTTTCGTGTGGATTGAGGATGCATTCATTTGGCTGCCTGCAGTTAGGGGGTGCATGCTGCACATGTAGGGGTTGTTTATGGCTTCTTGATTGATTTGTTTGTTCATTCTGACTTTTAGAGGGCGCTGTCAGGGCTAAGTATGTATTGCACTATGGGGTCACATGGTACTGCACATGTTCGTGGTTTGTGGATTTCGCATTGTTTCTCTTGGCCAACCTACCTGATTCTCCGGATGTCGGCACTCCTTTCTCCATCCCTCCGACTCCCTCTATGCTCTCCATTCCTATGGTGGAGGCGCAGATTTCCTCCCAGGGGGTCAACTTGATGGGCGACTCTGAACCCCCCCCGGTAGCTGTGGCGATGTTCCTGTTCGCAGAAAGTATGCTGCGTACGCGGATCCGCAGGTCGTCCCACCGCTTGCGACATTGCTGTGGCGTGCGGGGTGTTGTCCCCACCGCACTTACGCGCTGTGCCACCAGGACCCATATGGCCTTCTTGTTGGCAAGGGCCGTCCTGGTCATTTGACTGGAGAAGACGACGGCGGAATTTTCCTGTAGGGTCTCGGTGAGCACGGTCAGTTCCTCTCGGGAGAAGTGTACCTGCCGCTTGCGGTCACACGCTTTCTTGGCTACCTTTCCCATATTTATTTTTTTAACTGGGGTTGCTAACGGGTTGGGATGTGTGTCAGGGTCGGATTTTTTATGGTTGTGTTGGGATTCGGATTTTATAGTTGTGCGGCGTGCTGTTTCCCGTTCCGGCCACATGCTTTTACTTCCGTTTCCGTATATTTACGGTGGCCGTAATTTGCGGTGCACGCTCGTTACGGTGACCGCTCATTACGGTGACCGCTAAGATGGGTGGCGGTATTGCACCTGGTGCAGCGTACGGCGGCGGTAAGGGCCGTTTTGGGGTCATTTCCGCCATCGCAGCCTTTCGGATTCCGCCATGGCGTAATGCTCGTGCCCGATGGGTCGTGATTGGCCGCACTTTGCTCCTTCGTGCTATGGCGGAAACGCTATTTACGCTGTTGCGGTCCGGTCAGTCAATTTCCGCCAGGGTCGTAATGAGGCCCATTGTCCATAGGAGGGCAGAGAGGACGGATTAACATAATAGGTGCATTTGTAGAGTGCACTTTAACCTCTACTGGGGTATCTTGGTGTTCGACATAGATAAATGTTCATTGTTACGCAACTGATGGCCTGATACAGAACTCATGATAAAAAGTGTTCGAATAAGACATTCTCCCCTCCAGTTTCCAGCACCAACCTTGTGAAGTATGTGTAAGTATTGGAGGGGGAGGTGTCGTACTTTTCATCAGCAAACACTGCTAAAATATCCCGTTGTGGGGGAAACATGTGCTCCAGTGCGATTGCAAAAATGTCTTTAAAGACTGCCACTTTTCTAATTTAAGGAAGTTTACTTAAACTTTCATTAAACTAGATAAGTGGTGCTGCAGTCTAAGAAATGACATGCTTATAGTTGAACGGCACCTCAGAGGTGTTGTATTGTAACTCCTTGTATTGACGTGCGAAATCAGCGCTGCTGGGAGGAGAACCCCCTCCATATAGCTGCCCTGCATCCCTGATGGTTGCTAGGGCTGTTGGAAGCTTTCATGTCCCTGCACCACTTTCTTTCCCAGTCAGAACATGGTGCATTTTAGAAATGTGTTGTTCCAGCTTGGAACAACACATTTCTATTTTTACACTGACCTCTGAATCAGGCCCTTGTGCAGTCAATCTCCGAAGGCTGAAGGTTGCAGGCTGAGTGGAGTTGCAGGAATTGGAACCAGAGGCCATGAACACAGTGGAAGCATTAGTGGAGGCGTTAGTGGACTGAGCCACAGCCCAGGGATCAGGAAGAGGCACTAGGGGAGGCATAAGAGATGGGAGAGGGGGGCAGGTAAGGGCTAGGACACCCAGGCCAGGAGACAGGGGCGGGGTTACCTTGTGTAATGACCTGCAGCAAGGACCAAGACATCCAATGAGAACATACTCCTGTAATATCCAGAGGGAGCAGCCCTTCTCGCCCTGCCTGCCCCTCCCCCTCCTCACTGCAGGTTTATAAAAGGCAGGCAGAGGACATGCACAGTGTTGCCAACTTGGCGACTTTGTCGCTATATTTAGTGAGAAAGTGCGCCCCCCTAGCGACTTTCTGCTAAAAAAGCGCCTAGCGAGAAATCTAGCTACTTTCTTCCATTGGTTTGGGAATTACACTTTTTTCTATTGGTTTCCAAACCAATGAAAGAAAAGAAGCTAGTTTTCTCACTAACAACTGACCTAATGCGGACGTAACTCTTGACTTGACAGCTGTGGGGTCACCAGTGTATGCAACAGCAAAGCGTGACCCCATCCCTCAGCCTGTCAGGCTCAGCCTCCATTTCGTGCAGTGCTGCACTGATCAGGCTGCTGATGCAGGGCACTGGCAAACGTTGCCTTTCGGCTCTGCGGTTTTTCCCCAGTGAATTTAGAATGTGAATTCAATATTCACTTGCATTAAGAATATTTAACAGATTTTAACATCTTTCAATCGTGTGCGGTCAGTTGTGTATTTTAGAAAGCTCCATTAGTGCATTTTGTCAGAATAAACCCACAAGGCTGCAGTCAAAAATGTTTGAACAACTGCGTTGCAAAAATGAAAATAGCAAAACATAAATACATGTCAAACTTTTTATTCCAGAAGTAAACTGTACCATGATAAAATATCAATACATAATTCAGTATACGGCTCGATCCGGGAAAGTAATGAATTCTCTGGGGCTCTATGCACCAGGACAGGCAACCTTAAGCCACCTGGAGTCACACCTAGTACATTCTACATGTTTTCAGACATACTGGTGCGTTCGTAGAAGGGTGATTTTTTAAAGTGAAATTCACAGATGTTTGCCTCTCTGATTTTCAATCACCCATCATGCACTTGCCCAATTATGCAAATTAGGCGATGACGTCATTTAGCTACTTCCAGCTACTTTTTGGACAGCCAATAGCTACTTTTCTTACTGAGGAGTTGGCAACACTGGACATGCAGCGTTTGCTCTCACTACGAGGCCTGGAGCAATGGCACGTGACCCACCTCCCGCAAATAACGCTCTCGTGATCGCTCCATAGCTCGTGCTGTATTTTCCATTTATAAATGAAGCGTTTGAAGAAATATGGGCGGATGCTCCAAATAGAGAAAAGGCGAAACTCCGCAAAAGCAGGAGCCAAGGGCCAGGCATGCGCAGTGCTTAGACACCAATCCCTGGAGCATGCGCAGTAAGGAAACACGGGACTTGGCATGCGCAGCAAGGAAACACCTACCTGAGCATGCGCAGTAGAGAAAGACAGAACTGAGCATGCGCATTCATCGTCCGCTTCAAAGATCACTAATCGCAGTAGCCGTGTGGTTCTTTGCAAACATTCTCTATACATTTCTGTTCCTGTCACTGACAGTAGCCCTGGTTTTACGTTTGCAACATCCTTCAATACATACGGTCCCTTTATTTTTTGTTAATCTTTTTTTTCTGGCTTGTGTGTGTTAACTATGGCTGAGAAGTCGATTAAAATAAACACATTTCAAAAATAACTTTATTTTGTTTTTAAAATAAATTGATTTTTCAACTTTAGAAGAACACTTCCTATATAAAACAACGATTCAGCTTCATATTCGGATTCGGTCGAATACTAAACAGGCTATTAGGCACACCCCTACTTTGAGGTCTCATTCCTGTTACTTCTATTTCACATACCTCTCAACTCACACGCTTGTGGCCGGCGTCACCTGCCACTCAGGCAACTCTCCCTCCCGCCAAGCTCCCTACACCATAGCTCTCAACTCACACGCTTGTGGCGGGCGTCACCTGCCACTTGGGCAGCTCTCTCCCCCGCCAAGCTCCCTACACCATAGCTCTCAACTCACACGCTTGTGGCAGGCGTCAGCTGCCACTTAGGCAACTCTCCCTCCCGCCAAGCTCCCTACACCATAGCTCTCAACTCACACGCTTGTGGCGGGCGTCACCTGCCACTTAGGCAACTCTCCCTCCCGCCAAGCTCCCTACACCATACCTCTCAACTCACACGCTTGTGGCGGGCGTCACCTGCCACTTAGGCAGCTCTCTCCCCCGCCAAGCTCCCTACACCATAGCTCTCAACTCACATGCTTGTGGCGGGCGTCACCTGCCACTTAGGCAACTCTCCCTCCCGCCAAGCTCCCTACACCATACCTCTCAACTCACACGCTTGTGGCGGGCGTCACCTGCCACTTAGGCAGCTCTCTCCCCCGCCAAGCTCCCTACACCATAGCTCTCAACTCACACGCTTGTGGCGGGCGTCACCTGCCACTTAGGCCACTCTCCCTCCCGCCAAGCTCCCTACACCATAGCTCTCAACTCACACGCTTGTGGCGGGCGTCACCTGCCACTTAGGCAACTCTCCCTCCCGCCAAGCTCCCTACACCATTGCTCTAAACTCACACGCTTGTGGCGGGCGTCACCTGCCACTTAGGCAGCTCTCTCCCCCGCCAAGCTCCCTACACCATAGCTCTCAACTCACACGCTTGTGGCGGGCGTCACCTGCCACTTAGGCCACTCTCCCTCCCGCCAAGCTCCCTACACCATAGCTCTCAACTCACACGCTTGTGGCGGGCGTCACCTGCCACTTAGGCAACTCTCCCTCCCGCCAAGCTCCCTACACCATAGCTCTCAACTCACACGCTTGTGGCGGGCGTCACCTGCCACTTAGGCAGCTCTCTCCCCCGCCAAGCTCCCTACACCATAGCTCTCAACTCACACGCTTGTGGCGGGCGTCACCTGCCACTTAGGCAACTCTCCCTCCCGCCAAGCTCCCTACACCATAGCTCTCAACTCACACGCTTGTGGCGGGCGTCACCTGCCACTTAGGCAACACTCCCTCCCGCCAAGCTCCCTACACCATACCTCTCAACTCACACGCTTGTGGCGGGCGTCACCTGCCACTTAGGCAACTCTCCCTCCCGCCAAGCTCCCTACACCATAGCTCTCAACTCACACGCTTGTGGCGGGCGTCACCTGCCACTTAGGCAACTCTCCCTACACCATACCTCTCAACTCACACGCTTGTGGCAGGTGTCACCTGCCACTTAGGCAACTCTCCCTCCCGCCAAGCTCCATACACCATAGCTCTCAACTCACACGCTTGTGGCGGGCGTCACCTGCCACTTAGACAACTCTCCCTCCCGCCAAGCTCCCTACACCATAGCTCTCAACTCACACGCTTGTGGCGGGCGTCACCTGCCACTTAGGCAACTCTCCCTCCCGCCAAGCTCCCTACACCATAGCTCTCAACTCACACGCTTGTGGCGGGCGTCACCTGCCACTTAGGCAACTCTCCTTCCCGCCAAGCTCCCTACACCATAGCTCTCAACTCACACGCTTGTGGCGGGCGTCACCTGCCACTTAGGCAACTCTCCCTCCCGCCAAGCTCCCTACACCATAGCTCTCAACTCACACGCTTGTGGCGGGCGTCACCTGCCACTCAGGCAACTCTCCCTACACCATACCTCTCAACTCACACGCTTGTGGCGGGCGTCACCTGCCACTTAGGCAGCTCTTGCACCCGCCAAGCTCCCTACACCATAGCTCTCAACTCACACGCTTGTGGCGGGCGTCACCTGCCATTTAGGCAACTCGCTCTCCCGCCAAGCTCCCTACACCATAGCCAGACATGCCAACATTCATCGGGCCCTGAGAGGGAGATTTCACGACAGCAATCGGGAGAAAGTATTTCTCCCATAGGATTGCATTGGAGTTATAATTATTTTAGGCGGGAGACAGTAAAAAATAGCCCGATTTTTCATTCAAAAATCAGGAGTCTCCCGCCTAAATCGGGAGGGTTGGCATGTATGCATAGCTCTCAATTTACACGCTTGTTGCGGGCGTCACCTGCCACTTAGGCAGCTCTCTCCCCCGCCAAGCTCCCTACACCATACCTCCAGCACTTTAAGTGGGCCGGCAGTCTCCAAAAAGTGGGGCTGCGCCCGGGCCCTGCTGGGGCCCCTCAGTCCCACCGCAAAATTGGCGGGATGCATTATCCCATCGCGGCCGCAGCTGCGACGGGAGATGCGCCTGCCATGAAGTCAGACTTGCTGACAGAAGTGTCAGCCAACCACAGCGATGTGCCTGGCTGCATAGCTCTCAACTCACCCGCTTTTGGCGGGTGTCACCCGACTTAAAAGCAGATGAATCACCCGCCAAGTCCCTCAGGCGCCCATTCACTTCTATGGGCCTCTCACCCGCCAAAAATAAAATCGGGTGTTTTCACCCGCCTTGGAGACAAAAAAGGTTGGGAGCTATGTGGCTGCCACCGCCGTCAGTCATAGTAACTGCCTCTGGTGACCCCTCGCGTGAGGAGTCACCAGAGTCAATTACTGTCCCTTTGTTTCCCCAGGTCGTCGAGGCATCTTTAACCCTCAGTGAACCTGAGGATTCCTCGACATTTTTCGAGGTTTATAAAAGATGGCTTGAAAAGTACACAATTCAAGCCATCTTTTATAAAGCTTGGACGACTGACAATTTTGTCCATAGTCAAAGCTTTATAAAAGATGTCTTGAATTGTGTACTTACAAAGCCATCTTTTATAAAACCAAAATGTTTAAAAAGATGGCCTGAAAACTAGGAAAATTGTAAGGTACGCACACAAATATATATGCATGTTATATATCTGTGTGCGTACCTTACTATAGTTTGGGAACTTTGCAAGCCATCCTTTCTAAACATAGAAATATGTTACATCTTTTGCAATGTTACATATTTTTATGTTTAGAAAATATGGCTTGCATAGTACACAAACCATAGTAAGGTACGCACACAGATATATAACATTTATATATATATTTGTGTGCATACCTTACGATTTGCGTACTTTTTAGGCCATGCCCCTCCCACAAGCCACACCCCCAAATGAGAGCCCCCCCCTCGATTTCTTACCCCACTTAAAGCCCTTCATACCTCTCAACTCACACCCTTGTGGCGGACGTCACCTGCCACTTAGGCAGCTCTCTCACCCGCCAAGCTCCCTACGCGCCGATAGGAATCAATTGGCTTTAACCCGCCAAATGCAAAATTGGGTGTTTCCACCCACCCAAGGGTCATGAAAGGTTGAGAACTGTGATTTCATCATCATCAAAGTGAGCTTTATTTGGCAAAAAATACCACCATATATATATCAATCCTTAAAGTAAAAGAAATCAGTACAATAGATCTGAAAATCTAAAAAGTCCTTTGCGCTCAACATTGTACATCCTAAAACGAATACATTAAACAAAGAATAAAAATACAATTTAGGCAGCTAAAGCCTCACATCTATACATCCGTGCACGGTGGATATACTTAATAGCAGGAAGAACCAATCAATAACAATCCTTCATTGATATTTCAAACTTTCTTTAAAAGAAGCTGTGCTTTTAAATATTTGACCATTCAATGCCTTGTAGCCATTACATAAAAACCGAAATTGTACTGAAGATTCATGCATTTGTCCACAGACCGGGTATGAGAGGTCGTCGGTCGCACCCCAGCAATTGGTAAAAGTAGCTACGTTAAAGATGTTAAGTCTCAGCTTGAGGAAGAGTGCTCTGGCTACGGGTGGCCTCATCTCATCCACATATTTTTCAAAGTCTGGTTCAGTTTTACACGCTACGTATTCTGGGCCCGTGCGGATTTGACTGCATGCATCAATTAGTTTCCTCAAAGTGACGTCCACAGACTTTTTTACGCTCACCAAGTGAGTTTTATTAATGGTAAGTGGGCTTATCCAGAAGGATTTTTGGCACAATTTGCACAAAACAGATTTAACATGGCGAAGCTAAGGCAACACTTTCCCTCCTTCCAAGCCCATTACTCTATACTTGGTTAGAGATGTTGTACACCAAATCCTCAGCAGGTAGAAAGCTGGTCTGAAACTGCCCTCTAACACAATTGGACAAAGACCCAACTCAGTATGGAGTGAAGCGTTCAGGCAACTAGGCGGAAGGACAAGCAATTTCTTCAAGATGTAATTTTCAATGGAACTAAGCTTGTCAAGGTTTGCACTTCCCTAGTGTCCTATATAGAGTTAATTCTACTGATACGTCCCTCTCCTATGAGAATTAAAAAACGTGCTTACTATGTTTACTGAGGCTAAGGCAAGCCTTTTCAATTTGGGTAGACCATAGGCCATTCTCAAAAAACCTCACACCAAGGTAATCATAATATTTTACCTGTTCCCAAGACACAAAAGTTTATACTAAAAGTGGTTTTGGTGAGTTTGGAGAATCTGTGTATAAACATCAATGCCTTAGTCTTCCCGATATTGACTTAAAAATGTATTCAGGGTCACCCATAATCCCATAGGTGATAGCACTGCCTTGTCCGCAAAGAATAAGCCCAAAACAGATTCCTCCTCCAATCTTGCCTGGTACAAATAATTTGCAAGGAGCGCTCCAAAGACAGTCGGTCCGGCGCATGCAAACTCATCCCGGCAAATTTCGGCACCTGCAAACAATGAGAAGGCAAAAGTTAGATAACTAAAAAGACCAAAAAGACAGCAAGAAGACAAAGAGAGACAGTGAGAGAGATAGACTATAGCCTGCAAGGAACAGACCACAAAAGCAGGCAGGAGCAAGATGAGTCATTTCCACAGCTGGTCTGGGTTTGACTCCACATCCAGAGGAACCAGCAGCAACTGCGCCCCTGCGGAGAACCAGCAGGACAAAGAGCCTACCAAATAAAACCACAAGGTGAGGAGCATCCTTGGGAAGGAACCCAGCATAAGGGGTTGTGGCACGAGGGAGGGGTTAATAGGGCAAAAGGATCCTCATTTTACTACCCGTTCCTCATCATAGGAGCAGACCACAAGGACATTGCTGATATCCCAGAGCAGACCAGACCTCAAGAGATGGCCAAGCACAGCACTGTTAAGGAGAATTCTCACCCAAATGCTAAATTCCCTCCAGCTCTTTTGCTATATTTTGGGACTTTGAACTTTTCATTTTGATGTGTGTTTTATTTTTGTGTTCTTTGGATATGGAGTTTTAAAACAACTCCATAGGTATCATCTTTTTCTTGTGTGTCACACAGCACCCTCAGTGCAGTGGCACAGGGATGTCTTTCAGACTTCCCAAGGTTTAAATACCTTCTCTGGGACTGACTACTGTCTCCCAGAGCATGTAAAGTTGAATTTACTTTACTAGTCTTTTTTAAATTACAGAGCCAGCACACATTATCTTCCTATAGAGTGCTGGAGGGGTTGCCTAGCATCCCGTGAGCCTAAACACTCATGTAACAGTCAAATGTTACCCTTTCCCCCTTGAAATGGCTGGTGGCAGTGGTTTAAAACAAACTACCATGATTTTTCCCGACCGTGAACACCAGTAGCTAAAAATCAGGTCAGCCATGTTTTCCAATATGGCGCCCATGACCCCTCTGTAAAAAAATACTCTGGTCATCTTTTTTCACAGTTTCTTTTAGGAAAGGTCCTTCTTGTGTTTAACTCTGCGAACCAAACCAGGTTTGGTCCCTTTGTTCGCTGTCATTTGACGGGCTTCAGTGCTGAAGCCCTCCTCTGGTGCCTGAGTGTCTGGGGTGGACAGGATGTGAGGGAGGTGCCCGAAACTCCCTGTGCTTAGTCTCCTAGGAGACCTGAATGCACACTGTGTGATTGGTTGACTGACTGTCTGGCAAGGACAGCTACCCTGCTGGGTGAGTGACAGCTAGGCTGGGATGAATGGGGGAAAACTGTTTAAAAGCAGGTCTCTGGGACTTGGAAAGCAGAGTCGACCACTGGAACTAAAGAACCGAAGATTAGCTGAAGGAAGATGACTAATGCAACTCCTGGTCCTCTGGTGAAGCCCTGCTGCAGGTCTGAATTGCCTGAAACTCCATCGTCAGAGAAGCCCCTCAAGGTTAACTTCTTCCCTTGAGTTTGGTGGGAACAACCAACTCGCAAGACACCTGGACACCGTCTCTATACTGGTCAAATTTTCTTCAGAGTGCTGTTGAAAACCGGATAGCCAGAGTGAGAAGGATACCAGTTTGTGTTCTTTAGGGCACTCACACCTTAAACCAACGTTTTGCCAAGCTTGTGGCCTCTTCCCTGGGCAGTGCAGGAACCTCCCAACGTCCTCCTTCTTGTCCCCACGACTGAATAGCAGGAATAGCAAGAACTGCAGGAACTGCCAGGAACAACTGCCTCATCTACAGCTTTTCTTCATTTAAAAGGTACTGTCCAAACGCGGTCAGGAAATGTTTTCGGGCGCAGTGAAAGTTTGTGAAACTTTCCCAACTTCGAAGGCTTGTCCTTCCCTAAACCGACATATAACTTTTCATCTGACCAACTGCTTCAAAAAAACGTGGCAAAGACTTAACCGTTTACCACCAGAACTGTGCTATCCTATCAAAGACTCTGAACCATTGACTTTGGCCCAGGCCTATTCAATTGAATTGCTGGTTGTAGTGAACTGAAACAATTTGCCCTACCTCTGAAAGTATTTTGTGCTTTAATTCTTTTAACCTTGTCTTTTTACCCCTTGTTAAAGTAACTGAAGTGCAATTTTGCTCCCACTTCAGGGGAGCTGAACTTGTTCAGAAACTGATTGGTTGTGTATTGTAGTATATTAGATTGTGATATTGAGCTGCTCTTACTAGTGGAATGTTTTCCAACTAACTGTGTAAATATATGTGTATTCTTTTACCAAGAAACCTTGAGTAAGTGTTTGTTTGAATCACTGTGATTGCTAGTCCTTTGTGTAACCTCTTGTACTGCTCACTTTACTCTTGAGATAAGTCTCGCTTCTAAGCCACTACTACCACATTACTGTGTAGTACAGGCTTGTACCAAAGGTGAAACTGTACTTACACTTGTAGTCTTAATTGTGTGTAGTGTTCCCAAAGGATACTGCATATGATTCTGCCTAACAAGCACACCCCAGGGGAAAATAGCAGATGTCCACACGCCTAGCAGCACCCGACGCCCCAGCAGAGATAAGTTGAGCATAACAGAAGGCGAAGCCTCCTCCGAACCTCTGCCTGGACGTCATGGAAACCTCGGACACTGACCATTTAGCCCAATTGTTGGGGGAGTTACGGGCTGAGGTGCACGCCGCCCGACAAGAGACCAACGCCCTCAGAATGGAGTTAATCGTGAACCGGGACAATACTGACGATCTAGCGAGACAGGTGCTTCAGACACAAGCCGGCCAAGCCCCGCTGCCTGGATCTGCTCCATCCACTACAGCCCCACAGTCTACGCCGGTAAAGGTATTCCTCCCTGGGGAAGTCCCTTTGGCCCCACCTGAACGCTTCGTAGGCGATCTCAATAAATACACCATATTTATGAACCAGTGCCGTTTACACTTCCTATGCAGACCAGGGGCATTCCCCAATGACCAGTCGAGGGTTGTATTTGTGCAATCGTAATTGGGTGGTAGTGTTGCAGACTGGTCCATTCCCTTGGTAAACCGGGATGACCAGTTGGTCCATGTTTCAGGGGTTTTCAACGTGAACTCGAGAAGGTATTTGCCCGGCACACCAGAGCCCAGGTCCTGGATAACAAACTGTTATCACTCCGACATGGCAGCCAGGACTTGTTGACTTACAGAGCCACCTTTAACACGCTGGTGGCCGAAACCAACTGGCCAGAAGAAAAGAGGACCATGCTGTTCTACCGAGGCTTGTGAGGGGAGCTGAAAGACGTTCTAGCCCCGGTGTTGAATCCTCCCGAAGGATGTGCGGAGTACATTGATTTGGCCGTACAGCTAGACCAAAGGCTGCAGGACCAAAAGACTGACCAAGCTCGGTCAGAGGGAGTAACGGTTTACGTGCAACCCAGAGAAACTCAGCCCTGACAGTCCGAAAACCACCCCGAACACATGAAAATCGGAGGCTTGTGGAGCCCATTCACTAAGGTGGAGAGGGAAAAAAGAAGACAGCTACAGCAATGCTTGTACTGTGGCAAGCCCAGTCGCTTCCTCCGTGAGTGTTTGGTAAAGCCACCTTGAAAAATGGTGGGAGCCACAGAGAGGATGCGAGAACCTGACCCGGGAAACTCCAACGCTCAGCAAGCGTAGAGGTCTGCTTGTCGAGCAGTGAGAAGGAACCATCACAGACCTCGCACCTAGTCGTACCGGTGATCCAGATCAGCCAAATACAATCCTTGAGGATGCCTGCCTTGGAGGCGCACATAGACAGCGGAGCGATTTGCAATTACATAGACCAGGATCTAGCAGACTAGATGGGTCTTCCCCTCTGTAAAAAAGTGACAATGGAAAACATCACGGCAGTCAATGGTATCCAATTATCCTCAGGCCCAGTGATGCGTTGTACAGAAGAAGTGACTTTGCTTTGTCAGGACGCCCACTGGGAAGACATCACCTTTGACCTCATCAGCGCTCCTCAATACCAGGTGAATCTGGGGATGCCCTGGCTAGAGGCCCACAACCCTCGAATCGACTGGTGCACAAGGGTTCCAACCTTCTCAAACAACTGTGCGAGTTCCTACTATAGAGCGGGTTCTCTTCCGGGAGAACAGGTGAAAACGATTCCGAAGGGAGGAACAGTGTTGGGTCTAACAGGCACGCTGCCATTGGAGTACATAGATTACAGGACGTTTTCCAAAAGGAAAAGGCCAATACGCTTCCTCCACACAGGCCCTACGACTGCCAAATAGACCTCTTACCAGGGGCCCAGATTCCGTGCAGTTGAATTTACGCACTAACTGAGCAGGAAAACCTCCACCTGAAAACCTACCTCGACCAGTACCTGGCAAATGACTTTATTCGCCCATCCAAGTCACCCGTGGCCTCGTCCCTCTTCTTTGTGCCTAAGAAGGAGGGGGATCTGAGGACCTGTATTGACTACTGATCACTGAATCAGATAATGGTTAAGAATCGATCCCCCTTACCACTCATCCCAGAGCTCTTGGACCAAGTCAAGGATGCCAAGACCTACACCAAACTGGACCTCAGGGGGGCCTACCACCTGGTACGAGTAAAAAAGTGAAACGAATGGAAAACTGCCTTCCGTACAAAATATGGCCTTTACGAGTACCAGGCCATGCCTTTTGGGCTCTGCAATGCCCCTGCGACGTTCCAGTTCTTCATAAACGACGTGCTCCGGGAACAGCTTGATGTCTGTGCACTACTACACGTTGATGACATCCTGATATATTCTGCCACAAAGGAAGACCATGTCGCCTATGTTCGGGCTGCCCTTGAGAAACTCTGGCAACACCGGCTATATGCCAAACTAGAAAAGAGTTTCTTCCATGTACCAGAAGTCGAGTTCTTGGGCTTCATCCTTACTCCACATGACATTCGAATGGATACTCGAAAGGTGGATTCCATTCTTAACTGGCCTTCACCATCATCAGTAAAAGGAGTCCAGAGCGTTCTCGGGTTTGCGAATTTCTATCGCCGTTTCTTCCTGGGGTTCTCACAGATTGTCCATCCAATCACCTCCCTGCTATGAAAGAACAAACACTTCCACTGGTCCGCAGAGGCAGAAGAGGCCTTCCAGAACCTGAAACAGAAGTTTACCTCGCCCCCAATTCTAAAACACCCCCATCCTGACCTCCCATACGTGTTCAAACGGACGCTTCCAACATAGCTATGGAAGCGGTCCTCTCACAAAGAAACCCAGACACCGGACATTTACATCCCATGGCGTTCTGGTCACGCAAGTTCTCAGCACCAGAATTAAACTATGCGGTCACAGACAAGGAACTCCTGGTGATCAAAGCATCTTTCAAAGCATGGAGGCATTATCTCTTGGGAGCCAGGCATATGGTCACTGTGATCACTGACCATTGCAACATGCAATATCTGAAGTCAGCCAGAGCTCAGTCGTCCCGCCAGCTCTGATGGGCCCTCTTTTTCGCCGAACATGACTATGTGATCACTTCCCGACCAGGGGTACGCAACGGCAAAGCCGACACTCTGTCCCACATGGGTGAAGGAGAAGACGCATATGCAACACTGGACGTGGTAGCTATCATTCCGGAGAAGAAAATCCTGGGCGCACTTACCGCAGCTTCACCCCTGGACGACCTAAGAATCAAAATCCAATGTCATATCGATGCAGATACACAGAAGGCATGGGTTCGGAAAGGGGGAGCAACACGATCACTATTGGGCTATAATACTACCGGGGGCATCTTTACATCCCGAACAAGGAATGGCAGCACCTAGTGATTACAAGTTACCATGATTCACTAGTGGAATGACACCCAGGAGTAACCAAAACACTGGCCAAGATCAAGAGAAAATATTGGTGTCCGAATTGGCAAAAGGACGTTCTACAGTTCGTATTAACATGCGGAATCTGCGCACAAAACAAATCACAAAAACCAAAGCCCACGGGTCATCTGCGCCCTCTAGAGGTACCTGAAATTAACACTGAAGGAAAGCCATGCAGGCGGACAACATTTTCAAGGAATTCCTTGGCCAGGATTGAAGCTGAAGGTATCCCTTTTAAAGGAATGAAGTGGGCCATTTTAGAAAAAAGATCTACTATAACTAGAATAGTATTGTAACCTTGGTACGGGGGTAAATCCGTGATGAAGTCTAATGACAAGGGATGCCAAGGGGCAGGTGGTATGTCTAATGGTTGTAATAATCCAGCAGGTTTTTTCTTTTGCCCTTTATTTTGTGCGCAAATGCCACAAGACATGACAAATGACTTGACATCCTTTCGCCAGGTAGGCCACCAAAATTGCTTCCTAATTATAGCTTCGGTTTTTGCAATACCCGGATGCCCTTCTATTAAGGTGACATGGTAATGGGAAATGACAAGTTCCTGTAGTTCCTTTTGCGGTAAAAATAGCCGGCCTTGGTAATAAGGTAAATCATCGATGACAGAGTACTCGACCTTTCTTTGCCCAGTCCTGTAGGGCAACGGAATCAAAGAGTTGGTGGATCTTCTTTTGAATGTTCTCCAGTGTCTGTATGGAAGTCAGGCCAAGGATTCTCTGTTCTGGAACTATGGGTACGGGTTCTAAAGTTATTTCTGCTTCTCCCATTCCAATCCGGGACAAGGCGTCTGCTTTACCATTCTTACAACCTGGTCGATAGGTTATTACAAAATCAAACTCGGCGAAGAACAATGCCCAACGGAGTTGGCGCGAAGATTGGGCTTTGGCTGTCTTTAGGTATTGTAAGTTGCGGTGATCGGTGATGACTGTGATGGTATGTCTGGCACCCAGTAGATAGTGCCGCCAAGCCTTGAAGGCGGACTTGATGGCCAGCAGCTCCTGTCGGTTATGGCATAGTTTAATTCGGGGGCTGAACATTTTCTTGACCAAAACGCCACTGGGTGAAGCTGGTTAGTTTCGGGATCCTTTTGGGAAAGGACTGCTCCCATGGCTAAACCGGATGCATCTGTGTCCACTATGTAGGGAAGTTCGGGGCGTGGGTGTCTTAATATGGGAGCAGATGTGAATTTAGCTTTTACCTCCTGGAAGGTGTTCTCGGCTTCCTCTGTCCACACAAAGTGTTTGTTTTTTCGGAATAGCGTTGTGATGGGATGTACAATGTGCGAGAAGTCCGGGATAAACCTGCGGTAGAAATTGGCAAAGCCAAGCATGCTTTGAACTCCTTTGATTGAACTTGGCGAAGGCCAATTAAGAATGGCATCCACTTTTCGTGTATCCATCCGGATTCCTCTCGGGGTCAGAATAAATCCAAGGAATTCCACTTCCGTAGTGTGGAAGATGCATTTTTCCAGTTTAGCATATAATTTATGCTGGCGTAACTTCTCTAGGACTGCTCGGATGTGTTTTACATGCTCAGATTCTGATAAAGAGTATACTAAGATGTCGTCGATGTAAACAACCACACAAATGTCGTTAAGCTCTCGGAGGACATCGTTCATGAAGAACTGGAAGGCTGCTGGTGCATTGCATAGTCCGAAGGGAATCACCTGGTACTCAAATAGTCCGTACTTGGTGCGAAAAGCAGTCTTCCATTCGCCACCCTCTTTGACACGTACCAGATGATATGCCCCCCGAAGGTCTAGTTTTGTGTATATACAAGCGTCCTTCACCTGGTCTAGTAGTTCTGGGATCAAAGGCAGTGGGTATCGATTCTTGTTGGTTATCTGATTCAGTGCGCGGTAGTCTATACATGTTCTAAGGTCGCCTTCCTTTTTCGGTACGAAGAACAAAGCTGAAGATGCAGGGGATTTGGAAGGGCGAATGAAGCCATTAGCAAGGTACTGGTCTAGGTACTGGCACAAACGAAGATTTTCGGGTTCCGTAAGGGCATAGATTCTGCTGCAAGGTGGTTGTGCTCCAGGTACAAGATCTATTTGACAATCATACGATCTGTGAGGTGGTAAGGTGTTTGCCTGTTCCTTTTGGAAGGCATCCTGAAAGTCTTGGTATTCAACAGGTAATTGCATGGCTACTGGAATTACTGGGGCCAGGACTGAGTTTTGAGTTTTCCTTGAGTATCAGGTGTGAGCACATTCTGGGAAGGTTAGTCTCTTCTCTCGCCAATCAATACAGGGATTATGTTTTTCCAACCAAGGTATCCCCAGTATCAGCTGAAACTGTGGGGCCTTGATTAAGTCAAACATCATAGCCTCTCGATGCCCATCTTGACTCAGCAATGTCATCTCTGCAGTGGAATGAGTTACGGGTCCAGAGGCAATTTCCGTTCCATCTACAGTGGTGACAACATCGGCCGTGGTCTTGCGGGTGAGAGATAGATTCATCCTGGTAGCCAATTCCCAGTCCAAGTAATTTCCTATGGCTCCACTGTCTACGTACGCCTTTACCGCGTGCATGCGTGATGGCTGCTCTGGATCTACAAGGACCATGGGTATGGTGAAATGCGAGGTCAGAGTGTCCTTCTTTAAGCTCGGCAAGCGGACCTCTACGCTTGCCGGGCGTGGTAGTTTCCTGAGTCAGATTTCACATGGTTTTCGTCTGCTGCTCCTATAACTTTCTTGGGTGGTTTTACAGGGCAGTTCCGAAGAAAATGACCAGTAGTTCCACAATATAAACATAATTGCAGTTGCCGTCTTCTATCTCTCTCCTTTTGGGTTAGGGGTCCTTTAACCCCCCCAAGAGACTGGAATACGCTAACCCCCTCTACCTCGGAGTCCATGGTTACCAACCGACTAAACTACAAAGAGCACAAAACGCTGCAGCCAAACTGCTACTAGCGCTTGGCCCGAGAGACCATATCTCCCAAGCCCTCAAAACTCTGCATTGGCTTCCCGTTGCCCAAAAGGTGACCTTCAAAACATTATGCATTTCTCACCGAGCACTGCATAAAACCGGACCTCAATATCTGCAAGACAAATTAAAACCCTATCACCTTCCACATACTCTAAGAACAAGCTCAGCCAGCCTCCTAGTCATACCTAAAACAGACTCAGTCAGGTTAGATGGATCATCTTTCTCAACCATGGCCCCCACGCTGTGGAACGCGCTCCCACCCCACATCCGACTCACGGAAGACCTCATGTCTTTCCGCAAACTACTGAAAACTTGGCTCTTCCCTTAAAACCGACCCCGAACTCAAACTAACTTAATCTGGATATCAGCATCTCAATGACTTTACCAAATACTAGATCATAAATAGCAACGCAGCATCTTGATCCAAGCGAGAAATCAAAAACTAAATAACATCTATTGGTTAGCTAAAATGAACAAACAAAATAGAATGAGTAAAAAAGAATCAAACCTGTGAAGTAGATAAAATGAATATGTTGGACGAGAACAGCAAAGTGGCTGAAATTAAGGAAATTGTCAAAATAAATGTAATGGACAAGAGGATCATTTGTGGACGTAAGGATAAAATGGATAACAACAATTCGACTAAACAAAAATACTAGATCTTAAATAACAATAAAACAAAAAACAAAACAACATCAAGATCCAAGCGGGAATTCGACAACTAATAACCTCTAGTGTAAACTAAAAGGACAATAAGAATAAAATGAGTAAAGTGGATCAAAGGAGTGAAGTCGAAAAAGAATAAATTGTACGAAAGCAGTAAAGCGGCTGAAATTAATGAAATGGATGTAATGATTGCAATGAACGAAAGGAACAAAATAGAAGAAATGAATAAAGAGAAGAGGAGGGAAAATGAATACAGGAGACGGATGAATACACAGACAGATGACATGGAATGTATGAGTGCATAGTATAAATGGAAAGTACAGAATTGACGATTTGAATACATGAGACGGGTTTAGTGCATGGGACAGATGGAGAACACGTAACGGATCGAGTGCGCACGACAAGTGAGATGAGTTGAACCGATAATGCAGGATGAATGAATGAAGTGAGTGGAGCGAACAAAGTCATTCGAGTGGATGAAGTGCGTTGAGCAGATGAGTGTGATGGGCAGATGAGTGTGTAGAGCGGATGATTATGCAGAACGGATGAGTGCGTAGAGGGGATGAGTGCGTAGAGGGGATGAGTGCGTAGAGGGGATGGATGCCTAGAGGGGATGAGTGCCTAGAGGTGATGAGTGCCCAGAGCCGGTGAGGGGGTAGATCGGGTGAGGGGGTAGAGCGGATGAGTGCGCAAAATGAGTGAGGGCATTGTTAGGCAGAAACCTGTGCAGTTCCCTTTGGGAACACTGCAAAATATTTAGGACTACAGGTGTTTGCAGTAAACCCACTTGGTAGCAGTCTGTACCACCCAGATTTACCTGGTAGCTGTGGCTGAGCAGTCAGACTTCCCTCAAGAAGAGTTAGGCAGTATGCAAAGTATACACAATAGGCACTCAGACACAATAGCACAAGCAAACACTGACCAGAGCTTTGGTATCAAAGTATATAATTATTTATTTAAAAACACACTGTTAGAAACACTCCAGCACTCTTATTGTAAAACACTCTAAACAAAGTTACTATTATAATATATACAACCCTTATTCCTTATCAGATAAGTCTTAGTTAACACCACTTATTTCCATACAGAGGTGAGCGCTTAACTATAGATGGGACTCCAATAAGTTTATGAAGAAGGGAGGGAAAAAGACAGAATATGGGAAGATACACCACTCTAAGATTTAGGAACACTTTTAGCAAGGCAGAAGAGCAAAAGTCACTTGTGAGCCAAAGTCCATAGGCTGGGCCCACTCTTAGAGAGAGCAAAGCACAAATGCACCCAAGATCACACAGTTACACTAGGCTTAGAAAGTCTTGCAGAGAGTTCGAAAAAGAGTTTAGAGAGGCTCAGAAAAGTTTAGCCAGGGTGTACCAGGCTAACCCAGGTTCGAAAGCTGGGGGCTAAATCTAACCCGTACAGTCGGTGGCAAGGGAAGCCGGGCGGGACACAGTACCTTAAGTGGGAAGGATCCTCCAGCGGTGGCAGTTGTTCTTGGCAGCGGGTGCAAGTCTCGTCGTCGTCCAGGGGAAAAGAAGATCTCGGCTCGGAGGAAAGATGAAGGTCGTTGCACTGCCAGGGAAGAAACCAGCCGCGGAGTTTTCCGGTTAAAGGTATTACCCTTTATTTCGCGGTCGTGGTAAAACATGATATTCCGGTTGCCGGGGTGCTTGGCACAGGCAAGGCTGCCACGAGATGCCTCGGGAAGGCGAAAAGACAGTGAAACTGGTTATCCCCACCAGTCAAAGGAAGAAGACTCTCCGGCGGGAGATCTCCTCTGTCGTTGGGAAAAGTGGTGAGACGGTCCAGCAGGGCTCCACCGGTGGTGTCGTCATGGCAGGTCGGCTCAGCTTCTCCCTCTTCGGATTCTTAGGTCCTGTGGTGACTTCTGAAGTTCCAGTCCCCAAAGCCCTGCTTTTATGTAGAAAACCCCCATTCACTCAGCCTAGCTGTCACTCAAACATGCTAAGTGGTGAGCCGGCCGGCTCACCACTTGGGCCAATCAGGACGGAATGCGACTTGAGTTGCCTGGGCAACTCAGTCCAGGGTGCCTAAATCCCCCTCCACCCCTCCTAAGTACCCCAGAGTGGCACCACTTTGGAGGGCTTCTGTGGAGAAGCCCACCAAAAAGTGGAACAAAGGGCTTGACTTGGGTTGGAGTCACAGAAGAGAACACAAACGCCATTTTAGAACCGAGTTTTGGCAAAAAATACCAACCGGAGAATTAATAATAATTAAATAAACCGGCGGTATGTTCGAGGCTATCGTAATTAAATAAATAAAGATAGTAGCCTCGAACAATGGGAAAATCCCATAGAGAAATATTTGCGGTTGAATATAAAAAGTAGTATCCACTGCCACCAGCCAAAACTCAATCAGGGGGGACGGAGACGTGCCCCCTCGACTAACAGACCCCGGGGCAATCGAATTGCCCCAGCCAGTACGTCCACAATATGATGGTTTGTACTGGTTCTGTTCAGAATTCAAGACTAATAAAGTCAATGGTGACTTTACATGCCCTGGGAGACAGTAGGCAGTTCCAGGGTATGGAGTCTATAGTGGGGGGTCACTATGACATCCCTGTGTTACTGCACTGAGGGTGCTGTGTAACACACATCACAAAAACACATGAAGCCCTATGGAGTAAAAGACCCCATAGCCCATTAAACATATCTAGAGTCAAAGAAACACACTCAAATCATGCCCAAGAGTGAGGGTAAAAGAGTCTCACTCTTGGCAGGAGAAAAAAATAAACCCCAAAAATCCAGCAAAGCTGCCGGGGGACTCACTAGGTTAGGAAATTCAGCCTAAACAGAGAATTCTCCCTAACAGGCATGGAGCAGATAAGAGTGTGGTGCGGATGCAGGTCGTGGTGCGGATGTAGGTTGTGTGAGTGGATAATAGAATGGAGCGGATGTAGAGTGTTGAGCTGATTTAGGGTGTTGAACCGATGTAGGGTGTGATGTCATGATGCCTGCCCCCGGAAAACCAGACCAGGCCCAGCAGCCCCAGAAGCAGGCATCATGCCACTTGGAGCATGGCCAAAAGCCCCAGTTAGGGGCTGTTTGGGTGCATTCCTGCCGCCTAAGGCGCCAGGCTCATAAAGATAGTCAGTCCTGGCGCCATGGGCGCCAGGCTCATTATTGATAATTTACCTGAAGCAGACCATGCTGCATACTCACCTGAGGCAGACCATGCTGCATGAAGACTCAAGCCAAATGAGGCTTAGGAGGGACTATTTTGTTACTTGGGTGGGGCTCTGGAAGAATACTTACCTGGATCTTCTTCCAAGGCTATTTAAGCCACGCCCGGACAGCCACACGTGCTTTGCGTTATTCTGCTTGCTGCAGCGTACCGCTCACCGTGTTTTCAGCAGCTCCAGTCTTCAGCCACGCCCGCTTCAGTCCTGGGACTCCTGAAACAAGAAGACAAATAGGATAAAGGTTAGAACAGGAGTTTTAACTTTAATCCTTACCTGGATCCTGATCCATTTCGCCACGGAACTGGAAGACAGAAGTCTTTGAAGCATTGCTTCGCATTCCTACGGCGCCGCGCTGAACTCACCTGCTTGGCAGTACTTCAGCATTCCATCACGCTCTCTCCATCTCGCGGCCGCCCTCCGACACCTAAGGAGACAAAGACAGCAAGGTGAGCAAGGGGACTCTCTAAGGCCATACAAGCTACCCCCAAGGACTTACCTGATTTACCACGGGAGGTACTCACCTCATTTCGGGTCGGCGCAGTCAACTCTGCTTCATCGCCGTATCCCGGCCCCTAAGGGGAGAAAGCAAGGACAATACCAGTTACCCCCCACAAAACTTACCTGAATTACCATGGGGTCTCACCTCATCTCGGGTCGGCACAGTCAACTCTGCTTGATCACCCTACCCCGGCCCCTAAGGGGAAAAATACAATAGACTTACCTGAATCTTACCGAGTGCCATTTGGAAATCTTCGAGTGGATTAATCGGCAACCTGCAAGGAATCGGGCAGAGTGAAGAGCAGACCTTTGAACTCTTATGAACAACTGGACTTTAGAGTCAATACTGGAACTCACCAATTCCTCTACGCCAGTGAAGTAACTGGTCATCAACGCGCCCCTGCGGTCGACGCAGGATGGAGAGCTCATCCTTCCAAACCATCAGGTGAGACTAAGGAGGGGACATCAAGAGTGATCAGTGGGAAGACAACGGGAATGGGGAAGGTGGGTTGACACTCAATTCCACGGGTGGTTAATTCCTCTTCTCCTTTGCAGAAGAATATTCTTGCGAGCCAGACAAACTAGGCTGAGCGGGCCAATCCAGTCCAGTCATCTCGGCGCTACACGTCACGCTGGTGGAAATAACAGCGGCCCAGTTCCGGTCGACGCCCCCGTGGGAACCAGGTGAGCGTAACAGAACACGAAGCCTACCCACAAATACCCACCTGGGCGTCATGGAGACCTTGGAAACTGATCAGTTGGCCCAATTATTAGGGGAATTAAGGGCCGAAGTGAATTCCGCCCGCCAAGAAACCAATGCCCTCAGGAGGGAACTGATAGTATCAAAAGAACGAACTGATGAGTTGGCCAGACAACTATTACAGAGCCAGGCTGGACAAACACCTCTACCAGGACTTGGGGATAGTCCAGCTCCTGTGCCATCGAGTAACCCGGTGCAGATAAAGTTACCTGGAGCCGTTCCTTTGGCTCCGCCTGAACGCTTTGCCGGAGACCCAAAAGGGTTTGCAACATTCATGAATCAATGCCGCTTGCACTTTTTATGTAGACCTGGAGCTTTCCCAAACCTATCAGGCCAAGGTAGCCTTTGTACTGTCATATCTCAGCGGCAGTGCGGCGGATAGGTCCATTCCACTAGTTAACCAGGATGACCCGATTCTTCGAGATTTCCAGGGTTTTCGAACAAGCATGGAAAGACTATTCGCCCGACACTCCCGAGGACAGGCTTTGGACAACAAACTTTTATCCCTACGTCAAGGTAACCAGGATCTTTTATCTTACATTGCAACTTTCAATAGATTAGTAGTGGAAACCGAATGGCCTGAAGCCAAGCGAATCACATTATTCTATCGAGGACTTTGAGGAGAACTCAAAGATGTTTTGGCCCAAATCGTGAACCCGCCTCAAGACTGTGCTGAATATATAGATCTAGTGGTCCAGCTCGATCACAGACTTCAAACCAGAAAGGCTGACCGAACCAAGTTTGAGAACAGGGTGTTGGTTAAAACCCACGTAAGCTCCAAGGGAGTAGATGTCTCAGAACCAATGCAAATTGGGGGGGTTAAAGGACCCCTAACCCAAAAGGAGAGAGATAGAAGACGGCAACTGCAATTATGTTTATATTGCGGAACTACTGGTCATTTTCTTCGGAACTGCCCTGTAAAACCACCCAAGAAAGTTATAGGAGCAGCAGACGAAAACCATGTGAAATCTGACTCAGGAAACTACCACGCCCGGCAAGCGTAGAGGTGCGCTTGCCGAGCTTAAAGAAGGACACTCTGACCTCGCATTTCACCATACCCATGGTCCTTGTAGATCCAGAGCAGCCATCACGCATGCACGCGGTAAAGGCGTACGTAGACAGTGGAGCCATAAGAAATTACTTGGACTGGGAATTGGCTACCAGGATGAATCTATCTCTCACCCGCAAGACCACGGCCGATGTTGTCACCACTGTAGATGGAACGGAAATTGCCTCTGGACCCGTAACTCATTCCACTGCAGAGATGACATTGCTGAGTCAAGATGGGCATCGAGAGGCTATGATGTTTGACTTAATCAAGGCCCCACAGTTTCAGCTGATACTGGGGATACCTTGGTTGGAAAAACATAATCCCTGTATTGATTGGCGAGAGAAGAGACTAACCTTCCCAGAATGTGCTCACACCTGATACTCAAGGAAAACTCAAAACTCAGTCCTGGCCCCAGTAATTCCAGTAGCCATGCAATTACCTGTTGAATACCAAGACTTTCAGGATGCCTTCCAAAAGGAACAGGCAAACACCTTACCACCTCACAGATCGTATGATTGTCAAATAGATCTTGTACCTGGAGCACAACCACCTTGCAGCAGAATCTATGCCCTTACGGAACCCGAAAATCTTCGTTTGTGCCAGTACCTAGACCAGTACCTTGCTAATGGCTTCATTCACCCTTCCAAATCCCCTGCATCTTCAGCTTTGTTCTTCGTACCGAAAAAGGAAGGCGACCTTAGAACATGTATAGACTACCGCGCACTGAATCAGATAACCAACAAGAATCGATACCCACTGCCTTTGATCCCAGAACTACTAGACTAGGTGAAGGACGCTTGTATATACACAAAACGAGACCTTCGGGGGGCATATCATCTGGTACGTGTCAAAGAGGGTGGCGAATGGAAGACTGCTTTTCGCACCAAGTACGGACTATTTGAGTACCAGGTGATGCCCTTCGGACTATGCAATGCACCAGCAGCCTTCCAGTTCTTCATGAACGATGTCCTCCGAGAGCTTAACGACATTTGTGTGGTCGTTTACATCGACGACATCTTAGTATACTCTTTATCAGAATCTGAGCATGTAAAACACGTCCGAGCAGTCCTAGAGAAGTTACGCCAGCATAAATTATATGCTAAACTGGAAAAATGCATCTTCCACACTACGGAAGTGGAATTCCTTGGATTTATTCTGACCCCGAGAGGAATCCGGATGGATACACGAAAAGTGGATGCCATTCTTAATTGGCCTTCGCCAAGTTCAATCAAAGGAGTTCAAAGCATGCTTGGCTTTGCCAATTTCTACCGCAGGTTTATCCCGGACTTCTCGCACATTGTACATCCCATCACAACGCTATTCCGAAAAAACAAACACTTTGTGTGGACAGAGGAAGCCGAGAACACCTTCCAGGAGGTAAAAGCTAAATTCACATCTGCTCCCATATTAAGACACCCGCGCCCGAACTTCCCTACATAGTGGAAACAGATGCA
The DNA here is from genome assembly GCF_040938575.1 of Ambystoma mexicanum. Taxonomy (NCBI): domain Eukaryota; kingdom Metazoa; phylum Chordata; class Amphibia; order Caudata; family Ambystomatidae; genus Ambystoma; species Ambystoma mexicanum. The sequence goes on along the minus strand of NC_090922.1, from coordinate 1,555,800,065 downwards.
TCCAGTTCAGCCATGGGAGCAGTCCTTTCCCAAAAGGATCCCGAAACTAACCAGCTTCACCCAGTGGCGTTTTGGTCAAGAAAATGTTCAGCCCCCGAATTAAACTATGCCATAACCGACAGGAGCTGCTGGCCATCAAGTCCGCCTTCAAGGCTTGGCGGCACTATCTACTGGGTGCCAGACATACCATCACAGTCATCACCGATCACCGCAACTTACAATACCTAAAGACAGCCAAAGCCCAATCTTCGCGCCAACTCCGTTGGGCATTGTTCTTCGCCGAGTTTGATTTTGTAATAACCTATCGACCAGGTTGTAAGAATGGTAAAGCAGACGCCTTGTCCCGGATTGGAATGAGAGAAGCAGAAATAACTTTAGAACCCGTACCCATAGTTCCGGAACAGAGAATCCTTGGCCTGACTTCCATACAGACACTGGAGAACATTCAAAACAAGATCCACCAACTCTTTGATTCCGTTGCCCTACAGGACTGGGCAAAGAAAGGTCGAGTACTCTGTCATCGATGATTTACCTTATTACCAAGGCTGGCTATTTTTACCGCAAAAGGAACTACAGGAACTTGTCATTTCCCATTACCATGACACCTTAATAGAAGGGCATCCGGGTATTGCAAAAACCGAAGCTATAATTAGGAAGCAATTTTGGTGGCCTACCTGGCGAAAGGATGTCAAGTCATTTGTCATGTCTTGTGGCATTTGCGCACAAAATAAAGGGCAAAAGAAAAAACCTGCTGGATTATTACTACCATTAGACATACCACCTACCCCTTGGCATACCTTGTCATTAGACTTCATCACGGATTTACCCCCGTACCAAGGTTACAATACTATTCTAGTTATAGTAGATCTTTTTTCTAAAATGGCCCACTTCATTCCTTTAAAAGGGATACCTTCAGCTTCAATCCTGGCCAAGGAATTCCTTAAAAATGTTGTCCGCCTGCATGGCTTTCCTTCAGTGTTAATTTCAGATCGGGGCAGTCAATTCATTTCACATTTTTGGAGGAAATGCTGCCAACTGGCACAAATTGATGTTAGGCTTTCGACCAGTCACCACCCTCAGACCGATGGTCAAACGGAGAGGACCAACCAGACTCTTGAACAGTACCTCCGTTGTATGCTACATCAGTCTGAGGGGAATTGGAAAGACATTCTGTGGATCGCAGAGTATGCGTACAATAATTCCGTACACTCAGGAACTGGACAAAGTCCTTTTTTTACCATTTATGGGCACCATCCTCAAACCTCGGATTTGGACTCACCCCAGCATTTAGAGTTGCCCGCAGTGGACCATCTCCATGCTGTTATTACACAAGCCTTTAAAGAAGCAACCATCCATTTGCAAAAGGCTAAGGAAAAATACAAAAAAGATGCGGATCAGCACAGAAGTGAAGCTCCTCAATACCAAATAGGGGACCAAGTATGGTTAGCCACTAAGCACTTACCACTCAAGGGGACTCGGACCTTTAACCCCAGGTATTTGGGACCTTTTTCTGTCATAGCAATTATTAACCCAGTGGCCGTCAAGTTGGACCTACCTGCTCATATGCGAATCCATCCCGTCTTCCACGTGTCTCTTTTGAAGCCAGTGCAACCAGGAACTAGGCTAACCACTCCACCGGAACCTATCCTCATAGACGGGGAGCCCGAGTTCGAAGTCAAGAATATTTTGGACTCAAAAAGAGTGAGATCAAAACTCTTTTACCTAATTGACTGGAAAGGTTATGGTCTGCAGGAAAGGTCTTGGGAACCTAGTGACCACGTGCATGCACCTTGTTTAGTGAAGAGGTTCCATCGGGAATTTCCAGACAAACCACGGCCAAGGGGGAGAACGACTTTAGGAGGGGCCTTGAGGGGGAGTGCTGTCATGATGCCTGCCCCCGGAAGACCAGACCAGGCCCAGCAGCCCCGGAAGCAGGCATCATGCCACTTGGAGCATGCCCAAAAAACCCCAGTTAGGGGCTGTTTGGGTACAGTCCTGGCGCCTATGGCGCCAGGCTCATAAAGATAAAGTCAGTCCTGGCGCCATGGGCACCAGGCTCATTATTGATAACTTACCTGAAGCAGACCATGCTGCATGAAGACTCAAGCCAAATGAGGCTTAGGAGGGACTATTTTACTGAAGGGACTATTTTGTTACTTGGGTGGGGCTGTGGAAGAATACTTACCTGGATCTTCTTCCAAGGCTATTTAAACCACGCCCGGGCAGCCACACGTGCTTCGCGTTATTCTGCTTGCTGCAGCGTAACGCTCACCGTGTTTTCAGCAGCTCCAGTCTTCAGCCACGCGCGCTTCAGTCCTGGGACTCCTGAAACAAGAAGAAAAGAAGGATAAAGGTTAGAACAGGAGTTTTAACTTAAATCCTTACCTGAATCCTGATCCATTTCGCCACGGAGCAGAAAGACAGAAGTCTTTGAAGCATCGCTTCGCATTCCTACGGCGCCGCGCTGAACTCACCTGCTTGGCGGTACTTCAGCATTCCATCATGCTCTCTCCATCTCGCGGCCGCCCTTCGACACCTAAGGAGACAAAGACAGCAAGGTGAGCAAGGGGACTCTCTAAGGCCATACAAGCTACCCGCTAGGACTTACCTGATTTACCACGGGAGGTACTCACCTCATTTCGGGTCGGCGCAGTCAACTCTGCTTCATCGCCGTACCCCGGCCCCTAAGGAGAGAAAGCAAGGACAATACCAGTTACCCCCCACAAAACTTACCTGATTTACCACGGGGGTCTCACCTCATCCCTGGTGGGCACAGTTAACTCTGCTTCATCGCCGTACCCCGGCCCCTAAGGGGAAAAAACACAATAGACTTACCTGAATTTTACCATTTGCCATTTGGAAATCTTCGAGTGGATTAATCGGCAACCTACAAGGAATCGGACAGAGTGAAGATCAGACATTTGAACTCTTATGAACAATTGGACTTTAGAGTCAATACTGGAACTCACCAATTCCTCTACGCCAGTGAAGTAACTGGTCATCAACGCACCCCTGCGGTCGACGCAGGATGGAGAGCTCATCCTTCCAAACCATCAGGTGAGACTAAGGAGGGGACATCAAGAGTGATCTGTGGGAAGACAACGGGAGTGGGGAAGGTGGGTTGACACTCAATTCCACGGGTGGTTAATTCCTCTTCTCCTTTGCAGAAGAATATTCCTGCGAGCCAGACAAACTAGGCTGAGTGGGCCAGTCCAGTCAGTCATCTCGTCGCTACACGTCACGCTGGTGGAAACAACAGCGGCCCAGTTCCGGTCGACGCCCCCGTGGGAACCAGGTGAGCGTAACATGTGATGGGGCTGACCAGATGTAGTGTGTTGAGAGGATGTAGGGTGCGGTGGTATTGAACCAATGCAAGGTGCTGAACGGATGTAGATTTTGGTGCGGGTGCGGAGCGGTGTAAAGTGCGGAGCGGGTGTAGAGTGTGGAGCAAACGGGTGATGTATGTGCGAGATGGATTGATTTGAGTGCATGGAACATTTGAAAGAGCATGGCAATGAACGGTTTTTGAGTGCTTGAAACGGTCGTAATGCATGGAACAGTCGGAGTACATGGAACGGATGGAGTACTATTGGAGTGGGCCAAATCTCAAACACCTAAGGTAAACCACCATATCACATCTCCACGCTTACTCTCTTCTTTACACCACCACTCAACTAGAACACAGCGATACTATGACACCATTTGGTATAGCTGTTCTCATACCATCATCTGCCTCATACTCCCGATCACCCTAATTAAACACTGCTGGTTATACACCCTCCAGCATAGGCGTTCTCCTTCGGCCTAACGCAGCCAGAATCGGTGTGGATAAAAACCTGCCAGAACAAACACATACTCTTGATCTCTCAACCACCACATCGACCGCTAAAAAGCAGCTATCACACGAATGCCACACCAGCTGCACACATATCCGGTGCTCACACGCACTGTTGACTCTCTCTATTCTCTCTACTGACTTGAACTTCGGTTCCCGAGGGCGTTCAGCCTACCAGCGCCTTGAGACCATACCAATGGTACATAAGGCGCTATATAAATGCAAAATAACATAACATAACATATTAATAACTGCTCTAGTAACTAGTGCCCACGTGGCTACGTCTCTGGTTCCCAAGTGGTAAAACATGTCTTTATTGGTAAAATTTTACACATCACTGGCAGTATCTAAGCCCAGGGCAGAGACAAACACCATGCATGCATGTCCGTAATGGCATCAATGTGCATGCAAGCCAATCAGACATTTCACCGTTTCTCCTCCCACAACATGGCTGCAAAGTCGACACCATCTTCCCAACTATGGGATGCTGGAAATGCATCGGAGGGACTGGGCCTCCATATCCTTGTCCTTTACTGCTTTTTATCGCGTGTTCTGTCGTGTTTTCTGCACAGGATGTCATATGGGACTACTGGCGGTGTAGCTCTCTCTTTTGGTTTTGGTTAACGGACCCATGGGATACCCTTATGGCACTTATGGGTGGGGGGTACAACCCTGTGCCCCTAGTGTATGTTTTTGGGCACCTGTGTGTGACCCACAGAGCAGGGTATGGGTTGGTGGCAGCTCCGTGCTGAAATGATTCGTGCTCTGAACGTCCTCCATTTTGGGATGCTCAGGCCCCGTCATTGAAATCGGTAGATTCCAGATGGAGACAAAATGGCCCCCATGGCCTCTTGCCTTCCATCACCTGTTACCTTGATCTTCCCGAAGTCCCGGGAAGCCCTGACTCTGTCCCTTCCCTCTGACTGGCTGTTGGGTGGAAGTTCTATATATGGTAGTGTGGGGACTGATTGGCTGACAGACTGCTGAATGCCCTTCGTAGTGATTGGATGCTCGAGTGTGACACAGCGGAATGAATGGGAGATCAACAGTATATCTGGGGATCTCTCACTGCTAGGAATCGTGTTCAGAAGTGTTCAGAGTTGAAGTCCAAACTACGAAGAGTAACTGGAGTGGAAAAGATGCTTGACCTTGAAGCCCTGCTGGAAGAGAAGAATTGCTGTTGCTCTCCTTCATAAATCTGAAAGCTGCTGTGTCTCCAAGGACTGACCCAGAGAGGACCTGGTAAGGCACCCTCTTCCCGAGCTACGAGGGACCATCGTGCACCAGCTGATCTTTGCCAAAGCTCCCTGGTAGACAGACCTACGACAGGCTGCCGACCCGAGACAGGGACTGCCGCGGAATCCCAAGCAGAAGTGCTCTGACTGTTGTACACCACTGTCAACGACCGCCGTCGCCGACCGGAGCCGCCGTGCTCCCGTTTGCCTAAGAACCCTTGATCCAAGGACACTCTCGTCCGCATCATCGCCGCTGTATCCCACTGGAGAAGGGCAGACCGTCGACGCACCAAGGAGTATCCACCGGTGGGTTTCCCACATCCCAAAGACCACAGAGACGCCGACGACTCAACGCCCTTGCTGGGCCACAGTTCTTCAAACTCTTTGCAGTCCAGAACTATCGATATCGAGGTGCCCTGCACGCCTCTTCCTTGCAGGACATTTACACTTCCCCATCCACGAGCACTGCTAGGAACAAAGCTACCACTTCACCGTCGTAGCTCACCCTGTTCTCTGTCGGACGTTCGATGACCCGTGACTCCAGCCTTAAAGGGAGGACACTCAAGAAGGGCGGTTGATTCCCTGACGAGGAATGCTACAACGCCAGGTACTTTGGGGTTGCAGAACTATTGGGAAATCATTGGTGAACAATATATGGACTGAGCTTGTCTCTTTATTCTACAGGTTGCCCAGGTGGGGGGATCTCCACACAGGACTGTGTCTCGGTAGGGGCCAGTATTCTGCGAATTTTCTCAACCCACTGCTTTCCTCTTACCTCTATTGCTGGTTTCCTTTACGAGTAGAATTGTATATTTGTCATTATAGATAACCAAGTACAAAGTGCGTTATCATGATATTGTATATAACCTTGAATATTAATTATATAAAGACTGTGTTTTAACCGATACAGTGCGCAGACATTCCTTTGTGGGTGCTTGGGGACTACACTGTACTTAAGAACCAGCTCGCATAACCTCTTGAAAAGCTAGGCTTTGATTGCTCGACCACGTACCAATATTGAGAATCTCGGCAGGGGTTCCCTGTGCCTCTCCTCTACCAGATAGAGAGCGGAAGTACAGATCCCCCCTCCAGCGTCTTCACACTGGCGGCAGCGGTGGGATGCTTATGGTTTTAAGAATCAGTGTATAACCGTGCCACTTACGAAGGATATCTGCACTTTGTTAAATTGAGGTTTAGTTGTGTACAAGATAACTAAATTACAAGCAATGGAATCTATTGCAAATGGCAAATTGACTCGGATGAGCTTAGAGTCTCTCCAGAGTGCTTGTGAAGCCAGGGAATTAGAGTTTGTGGATAAGTCTAGGGCTGAGCTGATAGCTGCCCTGATAGACTACCAGACTGATTGTGAAACTCTTGAAGGGGGGGATGCAATCAATGAGGATTCTACCTCGGGGGTTGTCGCCAAATCTGTTTCTGGGAATGCCACTATTCCTGCTGCCTCTGTTCCGACCTCCAGCAATTCCTTGGAACTTGAGTTATTGAGGATGAAATTGGCCTTTGAATATCGCAAGTTGGAAATAGATGCTGAGCTTAGAGAAGATGAGCTGGCACAGCAAGTGGAACTCAAGAATAGGGATCTTGAACTCAAAGACAAGGACACTGAATGTCAGCAAATCCAGTTAGAGAAAGCTTGAGTGGCGACTTCAGCTAAACCAGTCGAGAGTGTCAGGTCCCCAGCAACCAAGTTTATGAAAGATTTGGTGGGTGTGTATGCGGAGGGTTCTGATATCCTCCAATGGATTGAAGCGTTTGAGATGGCTTGTGCAATTCATGATGTTGATAAAAGAGATTGGGCTAAGTGTTTGTTAAGCAGAGTGCCTCAGATTGGATATGACTGTATTCTGAAACTGAGTGTGGAAGAAAGGGGTCAGTATGAGTGCATGAAGTCTGCTTTAATTGCCAAGTTTGGCAAGATGCCTACCCAATACCTTAAAAGGTTCAGGGATTTTAAGAAACGAGAGAATGTGTCTTGGATTGACTGGGTGAGTGCTGCGCACATGAACATGATGGGGTGGATTGATGGTTACAAAGTGAAAATGTGTGTTGAATTGTCCCACCTTTTTGTTTTATGAGCATTTTTCGGAAGCCTGTTCACCAGAGTTGCGTCAGTATGTTGCTGACCAGAACATTTTGGACCCCTTTAAGCTGGCTAGGTTGGCTGACAAGTGTGTCTCCCACCGGGTGTCCCCTAAAGACTCCAGTGGGAAGGACAAGGACAAAGAAAAGGGGACCTCTCAGAAGGCTGAGGAATCCCCAAAGCAATCACAGTCGGGTAAACCAAAACCTTCCTCTTCGAAGACCCAAAAACCTAGTGGGGATAAGTCTGTTGTGGGTGGGAGTAAGAGTAGTGGTCCGCCTGCTGCAAATTAGGGTCCCAGTGGTTCCAGTACCGTACCCTGCACTCCCGGCACATGTTGGGATTGTGAGGCTCTGGATCACTGAAGGGGTTACCCCAAGTGTAAGGGTAAGGCACTTGGAGTCCAGGCTGTCAGCCTGACCTACCCCTACTCCGTATCTGATGTGGAGGCCACAGTCCTCCCCACCTCTACGGGGATCACATTTGGTGCTCCCGTAGAGATTTCCTTAGTGTCCCTTGGGGCCTGGTACCAGTATGCAGAAGTACTGGCGACTATCCCGCAGAACACTCGTAGGTTTTTGAGAAGTGTCCTCTTGAATGGCCAGCCTTCTACTGGTTTGAGAGACACTGGGGCAAGCATGACAGTGGTGGACAGGACCCTGCTCAATCCAGAGGACTATATAGGTGCTCCTCTGAGAACCACCATGTTAGCTGGTGGGCCTCCCAAATTATCGCCTGTAGCCTTAGTCAACATTACGATTGGAGACAAGACAGCAAAGCTTCCGGTTCTAGTTCAGGACAACGTGCCTGCGAAAATCTTGTTAGGTAACGATTTGGTCGAGTTGGGGATGATCACGGATGGTCTACCCATGGCTGCTGGGGCGGTCACCCGATCGCAGGTCACAGAGGGTCCGGCTGCGGGCCCGGCACCCTCGCTGACGGGGAAACCCAAGGCGCGAAGGAAATGGAAGAGTAAGAAGGCCACCTCTGTGGAGTGAGCCCCTGCTCTTCCCGCTAACCCGACAGCACCCATTGGGATCCATGCTCTGGACGGGCTGGTTCTGTCATGACCGCTGCCTCCAAGGAGTCAGACCCAGCCCAACATCCTTGGAAGCAGGGTCACAACTTCCATTCCAGGCACCAGCCGGTCCCCACAGGGGCCTTTTGGACCTTGTCCTGGCGCCAGTGGCGCCAGGCTCATAAGGGAACCCAGTCCCGGCACAGGAAGCGCCGGGCTCATATTGAGAGGAAGGGTGCTTGGGTGGACCTACCTGCTGCAGACCATGCTGCTCACTTACCTGCAGGATGATATCCTCATCCATTCCTGGCTGGAACTACTTTACCTTCTGGGTGTGGCCAGCACCACTCCCTGGGACTGGATACTGAAACTGTGCTGGAAGCTGGAACTTCTTTCTTGTCTGGGCGAGGCTGTGGAAGGAGACACCTAAGCACTCCAGTGGCCTATTTAAACCACACCCGATCAGTGCAACGTGCTTCGCGTTATTCTGCACTAGCAGCAGGACGCTCACCGTGTCAGCTTCAGAGAATCTTCAGCTTCTGCATCTGTGAACAAGAAATCTTCAGTCTTACCTCCCGGCAGATCAGTCTTCAGTCTTCAGCAGTGTCTGAAAGAGAACAAGGACACCAGGTTAGGACAATACAAAACCAGCGCAGCACTTACCTCGTCCATCGGAGCATCCCGAGGCCGCGTGCTGCACTCTTCATACTCCGGCAATCCTGCGGAAACAAAGGACATTGGTTAGTGAACCTCCGTGATTATTCTGCTTACCTGTGCCACGTACGCCTCGATCTTCGTCAGGCGCTGTTTGTCCGCACCTGCTAAAACAAGAAGGACATCATTAGGGGCACGGTACGCCATCACTACTCACGTGCCTCCTAGCTGTCATCGGCTTGCCCATTCTCCGGCACGTACCTCGGCGTCCATCTCCACGCCGTCAGCTACGGCTGCCTGAAAAAAGGGAAAAGAGACATTAAGAAGTGCATTTAACTTCGCATAACATTCTTTTACTTACGTGCCTTCACGAACTCCGGCATTCTTCTCGCTTACCTTAATTACATACCGGACCTGCAATGGCGAGAGACATTTAAGGGGTCATATAAATAAAACTCCATATTCAAGCAATCACTGTTCGTGCAGCTAACGACGGCCTTGCTCCCTGACTTCATCCTCTGCAATCAAGAGGCTGGGCAATTAACCAGTGAAGCAACTGGCATCAGCACCCCTGCACAGACGCAGGATGGAGAACTCCGCTTTCACCTATATAAGGTGAGCACATTCTGCCTACGAGTAACGTGGGGAGTCCAGGAAAGGGGAAGGTCAGATTGGCCAACCAGACATTCATTAACCCCTTGTTCTCTTACTTGCAGACACCTCACCCTCCAGGTCAAAATTACGGTGAGGAGAGGGTCTATCCAGGGTGTTACCAGAGGCCTGCGCGTGACCCTAGAAGACACTGAAATCTCCAACCCCGGATCTGCGCCTCCGAGGGATTCAGGTGAGCGTTACAGAATGCGAAGCCTACCGCAAAATTCCCACCCAGGCGCAATGGAAACCTCGGACACAGATCAGTTGGCCCAATTGCTTGGGGCACTGAGAGCTGAAGTACAGGCATCCCGCCAAGAGACAAATGCTTTACGAAGGGAGTTGATCGTTTCAAAAGAACGAACGGATGATTTGGCCAGACAGTTGCTACACACACAAGCGGGACAGACGCCTCTGCCTGCCTCGGGAGGGAGCTACACTCCTACAACCTCAAATAATCCGGTGCAAATTAATCTGCCAGGGAATGTGCCTTTGGCCCCGCCCGAACGTTTTTCAGGTGATCCAAAACGGTTTGCAGTATTCATCAATCAATGCCGCTTGCACTTTCTGTGTAGACCCGCCGCATTCCCAACTGACCAAACCAAAGTAGCGTTCGTACTTTCCTATCTTAGCGGTAGTGCTGCAGATTGGTCCGTTCCTCTGGTGACACAAGATGATCCGATCCTCCATAACTTTCAAGATTTCCAGACCAGTATGGAAAAGTTGTTCGCAAGACACTCACAGGGGCAGGCCTTGGACAATGAACTCCTATCACTAAGACAAGGGAATCAGGATCTCCTAGCATACATAGCATCATTTAACAGACTGGTGGTTGAGACTAGGTGGCCTGAGGATAAGAGAACCACGCTTTTCTACAGAGGGCTGCGTGGAGAACTTAAAGATGTCTTAGCACAGGTGGTGAATCCCCCGCAAGATTGTTCCGATTATATCGACCTAGTAGTCCAATTAGATCACCGGCTACAGAACAGGAAGACCGATCGTTCCAGATTTGAAACCCAAAAATGTTCAAGACCTCAGAGCTCCGCTAAAGGAACTGATTCCGTGGAGCCCATGCAGATAGGGGTTGTTAAAGGACCATTAACCCAAAAGGAACAGGAAAGGAGAAGACAATTACAGCTGTGCCTCTACTGTGGGAATTCAGGACATTTCCTTCGTGATTGTTCAGTGAAACCGGTCAAGAAGGCTGTAGGAGCTTCCGATAAGAATGCTGAAAAACCAGAATCGGGAAACGACCTCGCCCGACAAGTGTAGAGGTCCGCTTGCCGAGCGTTAAAACCAGTTCCTTGACCTCGCATTTGGTAATGCCTATGGTCCTCATAAGTCCAGATCGACCAGATCGCATGCATGCAATTAAAGCATACATTGATAGCGGAGCGATCGGTAACTATGTAGATCAAGATATGGCAACCAGGATGAATCTTCCTCTATGTTCTAAGATGGTTAAAGACATAATTACTACAGTGGATGGTACAGAAATAGCTTCCGGACCGGTTTCTCACACCACCATGGAAGTGATGTTGCTATGCCAAGATGGACATCGGGAGAAGATCGTGTTTGATGTAATCAAGGCCCCGCAGTTTCAAGTAATCCTGGGAATTCCTTGGTTGGAAAAGCACAATCCTCAGATAGACTGGCGAGCCAAGGTAATCCGGTTTCCAGAATGCGCCCCAACTTGCTACCCTCGACCCGATATCAGGCTAGCAGCCATCGCTTCCGAGAGCCCCCAATTGCCTCCAGAATACCAAGAGTTCCGCGACGTCTTCCAGAAAGATCAGGCCAATACCTTGCCCCCGCATCGGTCATACGACTGCCAGATAGACCTAATACCTGGATCTACTCCTCCGTGCAGTAGAATATATGCTCTCACTGAGCCAGAAAATCTCCATCTCAGACAATACCTGGACCAGTACCTGGCTAACGGATTCATTCGTCCCTCGAAATCTCCAGTTTCTTCAGCTTTGTTCTTCGTTCCGAAAAAAGAAGGTGACCTGAGAACATGTATCGATTATCGCGCCCTGAACCAGATTACAGTCAAAAATAGATATCCTTTGCCTCTGATTCCCGAATTATTGGACCAAGTTAAAGGAGCCTGCATATACACAAAGCTAGATCTCAGAGGAGCTTACCACTTGGTACGCATTAAGGAGGGTGACGAATGGAAGACGGCCTTTCGCACTAAATACGGATTGTTTGAGTATCAAGTAATGCCCTTTGGACTATGTAACGCACAGGCCGCCTTTCAGTTCTTTATGAATGACGTTTTCCGAGAACTTATTGATGTATGCGTAATTGTTTATATCGATGATATCCTGGTATACTCATCCTCAGAAGCTGAGCACCGAAGACATGTCACAGCGGTTCTACAGAGACTTCGCCAACACCGTTTGTTTGCTAAATTGGAGAAGTGTACTTTTCATGTAAAGCAAGTCGAATTCTTGGGGTTCATCTTGTCACCCAATGGAGTTCACATGGATTCAAGAAAGGTGGACGCTATCACCAAATGGCCATCCCCAACTTCCGTGAAAGGTGTACAGAGCATGTTGGGCTTCGCTAATTTTTACCGGAGATTCATTCCAGAATTTTCTCGAGTTGTTCAACCCATCACGGCCCTTCTGAAAAAGAATAAAAAATTCGAGTGGACTCCAGAGGCCGAACAAGCCTTCCAAGAATTGAAAGCTAAGTTTGTCTCCGCTCCAGTCTTAAAGCATCCTCGTCCAGAACTTCCGTATATCGTCGAGACAGACGCATCCAGCCTCGCAATGGGGGCTGTGCTATCACAACGAGATCCCGAAACACACCAATTACACCCTGTGGCATTTTGGTCCCGCAAATTTTCGGCCCCCGAAATCAACTATACAATTACGGACAAAGAACTTCTGGCCATTAAGTCCGCCTTTAAGGCCTGGCGGCATTATCTCCTGGGAGCCCGGCACACTGTCACTGTAATCACGGATCATCGCAACCTCCAGTATCTGAAGTCAGCCAAGGCCCAATCTTCGAGACAACTCCGCTGGGTATTATTCTTCGCGGAATTTGATTTTGTGATCACGTATCGGCCAGGCAATAAGAACGGAAAAGCAGATGCCCTTTCCCGAATAGGGGTAGACGAACGCACAGCTAATTCAGAGCCGGTACCAATAATCCCCGAACAAAAGATACTGGGAGTGATCAACACGCTATCCCTTGAAGATATCGAAGCAAAAGTCAGTCAACTAATAACTCCTGAAGATTCATTGAATTGGCAACTGAAAGGGAAAGATTTTACGATAGATCAGAATCTATTGTATTTCCAAGGACGACTATATTTGCCATGTGTTGACTTACAGAAGCAGGTCATCACCTGCTACCATGATTCTCTAATGGAAGGACATCCTGGGGTGGGCAAAACCCTAGAGAAAATCAAAAGACAATTTTGGTGGCCGACTTGGAGAAAAGACATTAAAGATTTTGTGGCTTCTTGTGGCATCTGCGCACAAAACAAGAGTCAAAAGGAAAGACCAGCAGGTCTGCTACGTCCAATAGACATTCCACCATGCCCTTGGCATACTCTCTCAATGGATTTTATCACGGATTTACCCTCCTGCTCCGGATACAACACAATTCTAGTAATCGTGGACCTTTTTTCAAAAATGGCTCATTTTATTCCACTGAAAGGTTTACCCACAGCTCCCATTTTGGCCCGAGAATTCCTTGAAAACATCGTCCGGTTGCACGGTTTCCCTTCAGTGTTAATCTCCGATCGAGGGAGCCAATTTATTTCCCATTTTTGGCGAAGTTGTTGTCGTTTAGCGCAAATTGATGTACGACTTTCCACCAGCCATCACCCCCAAACTGACGGGCAGACTGAGAGGACTAACCAAACTCTGGAACAATATCTACGCTGTATGTTGCAACAATCGGAGGGCACTTGGAAGGATGTCCTTTGGATTGCTGAATACGCCTACAACAATTCAATCCATTCAGGAACGGGAAAAACCCCTTTCTTTCTGCTGTATGGAAGTCATCCTCGAACCTCTAATTTGGATCCACCTCATGCTCTCGGAACGCCCGCGGTAGACCATCTGCATGGGACAATAACTCAAGCATTCAAGGAAGCCACAGCTCACCTTCAACGAGCCAAGGAAAGGTATAAGAAAGGAGCGGATCAACATCGAAAAGAGGCCCCTCAATACCAAGTAGGAGATCAAGTCTGGCTGTCCACGAAGCATTTATCCCTAAAAGGACCACGCACCTTCAACCCAAGGTATTTAGGACCCTACACGATCTCGGCTGTGATAAATCCGGTGGCTGTGAAATTGGAGCTACCTACTCGGATGAAGATACATCCCGTTTTCCATGTTTCTCTCCTTAAACCTATGCAACCCGAAACCCGTCTGACTAATCCTCCAGAACCAATCCAGGTGGATGGAGAACTCGAATTTGAAATTCGAAACATCTTGGATTCCAAAATTTCCAAATCGAAACTGTACTACCTGATTGATTGGAAGGGATTTGGCCCCCAGGAGAGATCTTGGGAGCCTTCGGAATATGTCCATGCACCTCGTCTAGTCAGGAAGTTTCATCGGACTTTTCCCAACAAGCCAAAGCCTCCGGAGAAGACAGGCTTGGGAGGGGCCTTGAAGGGGGGTGCTGTCATGACCGCTGCCTCCAAGGAGTCAGACCCAGCCCAACATCCTTGGAAGCAGGGTCACAACTTCCATTCCAGGCACCAGCCGGTCCCCACAGGGGCCTTTTGGACCTTGTCCTGGCGCCAGTGGCGCCAGGCTCATAAGGGAACCCAGTCCCGGCACAGGAAGCGCCGGGCTCATATTGAGAGGAATGGTGCTTGGGTGGACCTACCTGCTGCAGACCATGCTGCTCACTTACCTGCAGGATGATATCCTCATCCATTCCTGGCTGGAACTACTTTACCTTCTGGGTGTGGCCAGCACCACTCCCTGGGACTGGATACTGAAACTGTGCTGGAAGCTGGAACTTCTTTCTTGTCTGGGCGAGGCTGTGGAAGGAGACACCTAAGCACTCCAGTGGCCTATTTAAACCACACCCGATCAGTGCAACGTGCTTCGCATTATTCTGCACTAGCAGCAGGACGCTCACCGTGTCAGCTCCAGAGAATCTTCAGCTTCTGCATCTGTGAACAAGAAATCTTCAGTCTTACCTCCCGGCAGATCAGTCTTCAGTCTTCAGCAGTGTCTGAAAGAGAACAAGGACACCAGGTTAGGACAATACAAAACCAGCGCAGCACTTACCTCGTCCATCGGAGCATCCCGAGGCCGCGTGCTGCACTCTTCATACTCCGGCAATCCTGCGGAAACAAAGGACATTGGTTAGTGAACCTCCGTGATTATTCTGCTTACCTGTGCCACGTACGCCTCGATCTTCGTCAGGCGCTGTTTGTCCGCACCTGCTAAAACAAGAAGGACATCATTAGGGGCACGGTACGCCATCACTACTCACGTGCCTCCTAGCTGTCATCGGCTTGCCCATTCTCCGGCACGTACCTCGGCGTCCATCTCCACGCCGTCAGCTACGGCTACCTGAAAAAAGGGAAAAGAGACATTAAGAAGTGCATTTAACTTCGCATAACATTCTTTTACTTACGTGCCTTCACGAACTCCGGCATTCTTCTCGCTTACCTTAATTACATACCGGACCTGCAATGGCGAGAGACATTTAAGGGGTCATATAAATAAAACTCCATATTCAAGCAATCACCGTTCGTGCAGCTAACGACGGCCTTGCTCCCTGACTTCATCCTCTGCAATCAAGAGGCTGGGCAATTAACCAGTGAAGCAACTGGCATCAGCACCCCTGCACAGACGCAGGATGGAGAACTCCGCTTTCACCTATATAAGGTGAGCACATTCTGCCTACGAGTAACGTGGGGAGTCCAGGAAAGGGAAGGTCAGATTGGCCAACCAGACATTCATTAACCCCTTGTTCTCTTACTTGCAGACACCTCACCCTCCAGGTCAAAATTACGGTGAGGAGAGGGTCTATCCAGGGTGTTACCAGAGGCCTGCGCGTGACCCTAGAAGACACTGAAATCTCCAACCCCGGATCTGCGCCTCCGAGGGATTCAGGTGAGCGTTACAAGTTCCAATGGTAAACCCTGTCTCAACCCCTGTGGGAGAAGAGCCAGAAGACTTTGCTGTGGGAGAGGTACTCAACCCGGAGGACCATCACGACCTTCAATGCTTGTTAGCTGAAGGGGGACCCTCCCGGGCGGACTTCTTTAAGGGTCAGAGAGAGTGCCACTCTCTCGAGGATCTGAGGAAACAGGCCCTGTCTCAGGCACAAGGAGAAGTGTCTCGCACGTTTTGGATTTATTGGGAGGGTGAGCTCCTTATTAGTGAGCCCACTAAGCCTGAACCTGGCGCCCTCAAGAGGTTGGTGGTATCCCAGGTTTACAGGCCCTTCCTGCTTTAGTTGGCGCATGCGGTGCCCTTAGCTGGTCATCTTGGGACCAAGAAGACTAAGCAGAGGCTCTCTGCTCATTTCTACTGTCCTCGGATGGGAGTAGAAGTGGAGTCCCACTGCAGGACCTGCCCAACTTGTCAGTTGTCTGGCAAGACTGGAGGCAGTGTCATTGCCCCACTGCAGCCATTGCCAGTGGTTGGCACACCGTTTGAGAGGGTGGGCATCGACATCGTCGGTCCCCTTGACCCTCCCACGTCAGGTGGACATCGGTTCATCCTGGTCTTGGTCGATCATGCCACCAGGTACCCTGAGGCTATACCCCTTCGGACTGTTACTGCCAAGGTAGTTGCCCAGGCTCTCGTGGGCATTTTCACCCGTGTTGGATTCCCTAAGGAGGTTGTCTCTGACAGAGGATCCAACTTCATGTCGAGTTACATGAAAACCATGTGGAAAGAGTCTGGGATAACCTATAAGTTCTCCACCTCTTACCACCCTTAGACCAACGGTCTGGTTGAGAGATTTAATAAAACTCTCAAGGGCATGCTAGGCGCTTTGGAAGAGCCCCTAAGGAAGAAGTGGGATCTTCTCCTGCCATGCCTGCTGTTCGCTTACAGAGAGGTACCTCAAGAGGGTGTTGGTTTCAGCCCCTTTGAGTTACTCTTTGGGCATCCCGTGATGGGGCCCCTTGCCTTGATCAGAGAAGGTTTGGAGGCCACCCCTCCAGGTCCCGCCAAGCAAGTGGGGGACTATGTGTTAGGCCTCAGACGGAGGATGACACAGATGATGGGTCAAGCAACGGCGAATCTCAAGGCCAGCCAGGAATTGAATAAATACTGGCATGACCTTAAAGCATCGCAAGTGGAGTGGACTCCGGGACAGGAGGTCCTCGTGATGGAGCCTACCAAGCCTCAGGCTTTGGCAGATAAATGGACTAGACCCTTCAGGATAATCTCCAAGATGGGCAAGGTCAATTATCTGGTTGACATGGGAGCCTCTGGGGTAGCCCCTCAGGTATTCCATGTTAACAGGCTCAAGCCTTTCCACAGGCGAGCCAAAGTCTCATGTCTCTTGCTAGCTTCAGAGTAAGAAGAGGATGAGAGTGAGCCCCTTCCTGATTTTCTGCATAGCAACCCTCAGGATAGCTCCGTGGAGGGAGTCCATCTCTCTCCCGATCTATCAACAGAGCAGCAGAGGGCCTGCATGGCTTTGCTCTGGCAGTATGCCTCTCTGTTTTCACTGACGCCAGGCCTTACACCATGGTGTATGCACGAGATTGACACTGGTGACAGTGTGCCTGTCAAAAGCAAATGCTACCGTATGTCAGATACAGTTAAGAACCACATCCACGCTGAGGTCGCCAAGATGGATCTGGGTGTTATTGAACCCTCAACCAGTCCCTGGTCCAGTCCAGTGGTCCTTGTCCCCAAGGCAAGTTCCCAGGCAGGTACCAAGGATTGGAGGTTGTTTGTGAACTACCGAGGAGTCAATGCCGTCACCAAAACTGACGCGCACCCATTGACCAGGGCTGATGAGCTTGTGGACACCATAGGTGCTGCCAAATTTGTGAGCACCTTTGACCTTACCTCAGGCTATTGGCAAATAGCTCTGATGGACCATGCCGCAGGAAAAGACGGCGTTCTCAACACCAGAGGGACTCTACCAGTTTAGGGTCATGCCTTTTGGGTTGAAGAATGCCCCTGCCACCGTCCAGAGATTGGTCAATGATGCACTCAGTGGGCTGGAGGCCTTTTGTGTGGCCTACTTAGACGATATTGCTGTCTACAGTTCCACCTGGGAAGAGCATTTGACTCATCTGGATAGGGTGTTGCAGGCCTTGAAAAGGGCTAACCTCACTATCAAGGCCACCGAGTGCCAGATAGCTCAGGGGAAAGTCACATATCTTGGTCATGAGGTAGGATGGGGTCAAATCCAACCTCTCCCCAGTAAAATACAGGATGTACAGGACTGGGAGACTCCCACTACTCAAACCCAGGTAAGAGCCTTTTTGGGCTCACTGGGTATTATCACAATTTCATGGCAGACTATGGACCCATAGCTGCACCCCACACAGCTCTGACTTCACCCAAACAACCTAGGAAGGTTAATTGGACTGAAGACTGTCAGAGGGCCTTTCAATGGTTTGAAAGAAAGTCTGTGTAGGGCACCCATGTTGTGTGCACCTGATTACAGCAAGTCCTTTATCGTTCAAACTGACGCCTGCGACACCGGAATTGGAGCTATCTTGTCCCAGTTAGATGACAAAGGAAGAGAACATCCGATCATATTCATCAGTAGACAACTTAAGGGTAGGGAACTTAGGTGGGCTACTGTTGAAAAGGAATGTTTTAGTATTGTTTGGAGCCTCAGGCGTTTTAGGCCCTACCTTACCGGGTCTACCTTGAAGGTCCAAACAGATCATAAGCCCCTGAAGTGTCTTATGCAGATGAAGGGTGAGAACCCAAAACTGCTCAGGTGGTCCATTAGCCTGCAAGGGCTAGATTTCACCATAGAGCATAGACCAGGGAAGAGTCACGATAATGCAGATGGCCTTTCAAGAAGGTATGTTGACCGTCTGGATGAGGGTGTATATCCCGTGGGAGATTAGGCACTCTAACCTCAGTCTGGGGGGGCGACTGTGATGCTGGAAATGCATCGGGGGGACAGGGCCTCCGTATCCTTGTCCTTTACTGCTTTTTATCGTGTGTTCTGTCATGTTTTCCACGCAGGAGTTCATATGGGACTCCTGGCGGTGCAGCTCTCTCTCTTTTGGTTTTGGTGAACGGACCCATGGGAAACCCTTATGGCACCCATGGGTGGGGGGTCCAACCCTGTGCCCCTAGATTATATTTTTGGACACCTGTGTGTGACCCACAGAGCAGGGTACGGGCTGGTGGCAGCTCCGTGCTGAAATGACTCGTGCCCCGAGCGTCCTCCATTTTGGGATGCCCAGGCCCTGTCATTGGAATCGGTAGATTCCTGATGGAGACAAAATGGCCCACGTGGCCTCTTGCCTTCCATCACCTGTTACCTTGATCTTCCTGAAGTCCCGGGAAGTCCTGACTCTGTCCCTTCCCCCTGACTGGCTGTTGGGTGGAAGTTCCATATATGGTAGTGTGGGGAAGTGCCGACCAGACTGGCTGGAGCTTTCCCAACGACCCTATGTTATGGGTAGACCTGTGGGTGGGACCTGGGTGAATGGAGTGTGTGACGAATGCGCATTCTGTGTTGTGGGTGTCTAGTATCTGGTGTTTGACACAATAACTGACACAGCCCTGCCCGATGCTGGTATGAATGCAGTGTGTAGTGTTGAATGGCGTGGTACTTGTCCGAATCCACATTCTGTGTTATGAGTGTCTGGATGGAGAAGAAAGGCCTGAATGCACTGTGCGTCTGATTGGCTGACAGACTGCTGAATGCCCTTCGTAGTGATTGGATGCTCGAGTGTGACCCAGCGGAATGAAGGGGAGATCAACAGTATATCTGGGGATCTCTCACTGCTAGGAATCGTGTTCAGAAGTGTTCAGAGCTGAAGTCCAAACTTCGAAGAGTAACTGGAGTGAAACTGACGCTTGACCTTGAAGCCCTGCTGGAAGAGAAGAATTGCTGTTGCTCTCCTTCATCAATCTGAAAGCTGCTGTGTCTCCAAGAACTGACCCAGAGAGGACCTGGTAAGGCGCCCTCTTCCCGAGCTACGAGGGACCATCGTGCACCAGCTGATCTTTGCCAAAGCTCTGTGGTAGACAGACCTACGGCAGGCTGCCGACCCGAGAAGGGGACTGCCAGGAATCCCAAGGAGAAGCACCGGACTGTTGTCCGCCACTGTCGACGACCGCCGTCGCCGACCGGAGCCGCTGTGCTCCCATTTGCCTAAGAACTCTTGATCCAAGGACGCTCTCGTCCGCATCGTCGCCGTTGTATCCCGCTGGAGAAGGCCAGACCGTCGACGTACTGAGGAGTATCCACCGGTGGGTTTCCCGCCACCAAAAGACCACAGAGACTCTGACGACTCGACGCCCTTGCTGGGCCACAGTTCTTCAAACTCTTTGCGATCCAGAACTATCGACATCGAGGTGCCCCGCACACCTCTTCATTGCAGGACGTTTACACTTCCCCTTCAACGAGCACCGCTAGGAACGAAGCTGCCACTGTTACTCACCGGACGGGGAGTATACCAAATCAGTGGCCGGAAGGCGCAAGACTGAACTATTGATTGAAGAGCTAAGTCGGGGCCTCCAACCTAGCCTCCTCTCTGTGAGGACACAAGACCTTTTTAACGATATGACTCTCTGCTGGGTAGAACCAGGCAGAGAGGCTGATCGCTTAAAAGAGCGGGGAGAACACACCGCCACAAACCCAGCTGTAAAGGAAAAACAAGAGGTGAGCAAATGGGAATACAGAAAGATCCCTTTCCCTCGATACTTCTTTCTATTAGTACCTGAACTATGCCCTCCCCTTGATTCAAGGCAACTGGAAACCACCTATAATTAAAAGAGGAGAATGTAACCTGTCCTGACTATAGTTGTCAATTAGCAAAGGAAAATGAATAACCACAAAAAAACCCTTACCACTAATGTGCTGTTGAATCTGCAATATCCAAAGAGTTGACAACTGAAGGGCAAATTAACAAATATGTAGGTTAGTTAGGGAAACTGAACCCGGGCGGAACGAGGGCCGCACTAGAGTCGGGTTGGTGCACTATCAGCAAAGCGTCCCTGTGCACTACTGAAGAAAGCCCAATTGAAGTCTTATTGTGGCAAGAGGATCGTAACAGCAAAGGACACAATTAAGTTGGAGTGTTGCAGGTGATATAGTTTGGCGGCAAGGTACAATGAGTACAGGAGATTTGCTGGGTAGCAAGTGGTGAAAAGAAGGGTCTTACCGATGCCGTGATCTCAAACAGTTCCAAAACGGCAGGCAAAGCAGTCCGTGAATGAAATAAACATGTCTGGTACACGAGGGCAAGAGTAGGGTTGAAGACGGAACTTCTAAATTCCAGGATGCAACTTTAATCAGAAGCAGCGTTTTGTCCGGTTCCGAGGTTTAAATCGGGAAGGAGAAGGCGGAACCGGACGAAACCGAGGCTCACGCGTCATCGCCTCTGGGCAGACAGAGGGAGGCGGAAAGCTGGGAATTGTAGTCCAAAATTGCCGCGGAGTGAGCCAAAGCCACTATTCGCTAGGGCAGTTGCCAGTGGGTATAGAATGGGTTTGCGCAATGACGCATACCCCTACGGAGGGCAACAACCTTCCTGCGGGCCTGCCGAGGCGTAACAGCCACTTCCCTGTCATAGCTCACTGCGTTCTCTGTCGGACATTCAATGACCCGTGACTCCTGCCTTGAAGGGAGGACACTCAAGAAGGGCCGTCAATTCCCTGATGAGGAACGCAACAACGCCAGGTACTTTGGGGTTGCAGAACTATTGGGAAATCGTTGGTGAACAATATATGGACTGGGCTTGTGATATCTCTTTATTCTACAGGTTGCCCTGGTGGGGGGATCTCCACACAGGACTGTGTCTCAGTAGGGGCCAGTATTCTGCCAATTGTCTCAACCCACTGCTTTCCTCTTACCTCTATTGCTGGTTTCCTTTACAACTTGATTTGTGTGCCATTTAACCGTACAGTTGCTTGTGGGATGCAACATCACTGTGCATTGCTGGCAGCAGAAACATCATAATGGCCGCCGGAAAGCATGCTGCTCGCTGGAAATCACCAGATATTGCGCAGTGAAAACCTGAAAAATAGTCCACCATCTACTTTTGCCTATCTTAGTGAGCACAGGAGATCAATGCCAAAAACCACCATTGGGCTACCCACAAAGTAGCCTGAAACCACTTGGAAATAGCAATGCTGATTGAAAAAGAAACACAGAGCTGTTTGAAAATCCGTTTTCTTGATTGTCAAAAATTGCTAAAATCATGGCTCACAAATCACCTAAAAGATCCAACCTCTTTGTTGGGTGTTCCATATCATTTACTGCAAGCATCCACATTAATACAATATCAGCAAGAATGATATGCTATCAAAGCAAAATCCCCTTTTAAAGATACTGATGGAAAGACAGCTGTCAAAATAGGTGTAGTACCATTGCTCACCTCTGTCAGGTGCTGGCGATTTATAATTCTGACAGGAGAACTGGTGTTTCAGAAGTTAAACATGCCAAAGGAGAGAATTCCATCAAAACGCCATATAGAGTGCCACACAGTGATTTCATGTTGAAAAAGACTTGATTTAAAGATATGTTGCTTTTTTTAAGTTTATAAATGTATTTTTTTTTACAAGGAACTATGTTGCAATTGATCAGAAAGTAACCTGATGCAGTTAAAACTTCAAAAGGCTTGCTTCCCCTGAGAACCCTTCACACCTTGTCATTCCCACGAAAAGGGAGGATGTCGCATGGACATGTTAATCAGATGGGGAGGAGATTTTCTCTGCAGCCCAGAGAAAGGAACAATAGATTCCTTGACTGAATAGAATATGCTAAATTTGGGTCTGACTGACAACAAGCTGCTGGGAGAAACAAGACATGTGACCCTCTGAGTGAGCCAAGCTCTAGGAAGCGGAGACAAACCATTGTGGATTCAGATAGCCCAGCAAATGTATGTTTTATAAAAATTCTTATAACAAATTGTACCAAGGTGACAAAAATGTGAAACTTTGAGATTGTTGTAATGAAGAATTCACTCACAGTTTGAGACTAGGCTGAAATCTGTGCGATGTTCTGTGACCAAACCCAAGACATTTTTCATATTGTAGCTGTAGTGTTGTTGCTATGAACATAAGAACTTACAGTAATATGCCCAGAGAGGATCTGCATGCATGTATCAAATTTGGTGAAGAACCAACATTGGGAAACCCACCAAAAGCGTAAATAAGTTGTCATTTCTGAACTAAAGCTCTTAGGAAGATCAGACTTGAACAGAGATGTGCCTTAATTAATCTGTGATGTGTATATGTATTATGAACAAGTTGTGCACCTTGGAAATATGTTTGTTATGAAAAATAGATTTTCTTTGTAAAAGCAAAGGGGAGGGATTTCAGTTAAGCCATAAAACACAGTATCACTCTGACACATATGACACTCTGTTCCTGTCTCAAATCAGGGGACAGGGAATCCTCTAACCTATCAAATTCTTAGAGGGTTGGGCATAGAGAGACAGCCTCCCCACCCACTTTGGAAACACATAAATAAGGACTGCTGAGACCCAGAAACACACACTCTTTCCACTCTTCAACCGATTTCTTGCGAAGCACCCTGCAGAAAGACTCCAGACTCCAGACTAGATCCAGAGACCAGAACTTGGAATCCAGACTCCAGAACTTTGAAGCGGAAAGGCCCAATCCCAAAAGCTGAACTCTTCTCAGCTTCAGAATCTTTTGCAACCTGATTCTAACCCCTAAACTTCCACAGGGCCTAACCAAACCATTCAACAGCCGGGCTGTGCTGTTTTGCGTATAGCTGATAACCCTGTGCTAGAACCCACATCCAGAAACAGAGAGCAGAGCTGTATCCAGAACCTGTCAGATCCAGTTCAAGAGGCCGCCCAGACCGCCGTGCAGTGTTGATCGCAGACCAGAGTGCCTGACCTGTCCGGTGGTGAGAGAACTGCAGCCCAAATCCTTGACCAGATCTTTGACGGGGCCCACTCCATTCCAAAGCCATAGGAGTGAGTATCTAGTCTAGAACTGTACAGAACCAATCTCTTAGTTAAAGTAATCCTATTCCATCCATTTCAACCTGTCCAGAACTGCATTATAGAATCTTGTGTGCATCCTGTTGATTCTAAATCAGTAAAGCGCGATCTGTCATTTCTGAAATCTTGATTCTATTTCTGAAAATCTACCTTCACAAAAACCTCCGTAACTTTTGAACCGAAATTTAACTGTCAATTTGAAGCTAAGATCCTAAGCTTTCCAACAAACCTAAAACGTCTTTCCAATGCCTGATAGTTCTGCTGTAATCGCGTTTCACGCACGCAGAAAAATTGCAGCTAATTGCAATTTAGCTCCATTTCACCACATGTCCAAATAGCTGTTTCTTGTTTTCAATTGCTGAAATTCGTTTTCAATTTGATAGTCATTCATGAATCAGTGCTAGTATTGACCTGTACCAATCCAAAGTAACTCTCACTCATCCTGAATATCCTTTAGTGAATTAAAATCATTTTAGCATATTTTCACCTTCATTGCAATCACATTCAAAAGTATATTTTTTCCTGTTTTAAAATCATACCTGTTCTCTCTAAGCTTGCTGGGGGAACTGGAATTGAACTGCATTATTGATTGTATTCTTGAAACCTGTGTACCCTCATTTCCATCTCTTCATATTGCATAGTGGGGGAGTTGGAAGTCACAGGGGAAAAAGTGATTATATTATCTTTTGGTTGAAATCATATCAAGTTTATTTCTGTGTTGCATTCTTTCCCATCCTGCATTTCCTTGAATCATACAAAGTATTATCTGCTCCATTATCCTTCCTATTCCTATTCCTTACTGGTTAAAGAGATTGTTGATATTGTAATATTACCCATTGCTGATTACCGTTCATCTACATAAGTGTGCTATCAGATATTATTGTTATTCATAAAAGTGATATATATATATATATATATATATATATATATATATATATATATATATATATATATATATATATATTGTGCAATCCTTCAAATAAACCTTTTAATTTGCAAAACAAACCTACTTCTTGGCTCACTGAGGTCGGGGAGATCCAAAGAGTTGGGCGTTATATAAGGGTTCATCATCCAGATATAAAGAACTTTGACATAAAAATATATAAATAGGGGCTTCCATTGGGCATTCCATACTAAGCATTGACTTGGTTGGAGTGCTAGATTGAATTCACTTACAGATTGGGGGCTCGTCGTGGGATTTCTGGATTAGAACTACCACTTGTGCAGCTTAATACAGTGTGCTAACTGATAGGATACATAAATCCGGTTGGATCACCACGCTGTGTTACGCTGTAAAAGCACCCCTCAAAAGGGAAAGCTCTAAGGAAACGGTCTGTTTTGCAAAATAAAATAATAAACTTCTGTAAGTTAGGAAGGAAATCAATTTCCAGAATGGCTACATTGGTAGACATCAAGATAGCTAGAGAGCACTTCTTACGTAAGCTATTTGTGAGAGGTGAGTGGACTGAGCAGGACCAGAATGTGTGGTTGCAGGCAATCACACAACAGGTCACTGCAACTGGGTTAGATATCTGGAAAGATCAGGGTCCCTAGCACGTGGCCCTAAGTGAACTATATATGGCCCCTAAGGTGAAGGATGAGCACGACAAGATTGTCAGGATAGCGGCATATTTATATTTGTATATGGGAGCCATATAGGACAAATGTGCTGAAGGCCAAGATCTGGCAAATAGGCAACTGATGGCATGAGAGAAGGCCCAATCTGATCTGGACTCTTCTGAGCAGAGGCTGCAGAGGAGCCAGGAGTCAGAAAACAAAAGTATGCAGTATATCAATAAAATCAAAGGGGACATGGGTATCCTGCAACAGGAAAGGGCAGACCAGGATACCAGAATTCTGGCCTTGCAGAAGGAGTACCAAGACGGTTTGGACTCCCTACTGCAGAGGCAGAAAAAGCTGGAGCAACAACTGGATTTCAATAGGGCATGCGCAGAGCAGGTAGTTACCCTGCAAAACCACCTAGATAGAGTGAAGGCAGAGAGCAATAAACTGATTTTGAAAGACCTGGATAACCAGGCAGAGTTTGATGAGGAGCGCCAGAGAGCTGGTGCACTTCAAAGGCAGAAGGACGACCTGGTGGCACAGAGGCAGGCCCTTACTCAGGAAAGGGACACCTTAGGCCAGGAAGTCTGCCACTTAAAAGGGAAGTTGGAAGAAAATCACCTGGCCCTCCAGGGACTGGGTGACCTCCAAAAAGAGCATCAAAACGTGTTGGAGCACACCAGGAGGGTGGAAGATGCTCTGTCAAGAAAGGAACAGGCCAGATGGGACGGGACTCAGGAGTAACCCTCCTGCAGCAAAGACTGGCCTAGTACTCCAAGACAAACCAGGAGGCGCAGAGAGAAAATGAGGCTCTCTGTCAGCACAATGATAGGCTCCAGCAACAGGTAGCCATGCAGGAGAGACTGATAGAGTCTAGTAAGGCCTTGATTGAGGAACTGAAAGCACAGGCTATTGCATGGCAACAGGGAGCAGGGGCTGATAGAGATGAGGTTCGCTGGGAAAGGGAAACACCTGAGCATAACCTCAGGAGCCCTAGTACCAGAGACTTCCATCTCTCCCAGTCCCTGGACTCTGCCACCCCCATATCCCCTGGCGCACATGAGCCCAGGGCCACGGGGATGGCAGATTACTATCCAGTCAGAAATATGGGACTCATGGACCAGTACCTCCCAGGCATGGATGGGCGGGCATCTGGGTATGGGCACCCAAGTACTGTTAAGTTTAGTGGGGAACCCCAGGAGAGTAGGCCCACTAAGGGCATCCTGAAAACCTCTGCCCAGTTAGGTCAGTGGAGGGGGTACCCATCAAATCCTGGGAGCAAGGAGGAATCAGAAGACTCCTCTGAGCGTCCCAGGACACAGGAGACTAGGTCCCCACATTCTGCCAGCCATTCCCAGGCTCGCAGAATCCAGGAAAACCTGGAAGATCAGACGGGCACCTCCGGGAGCAGTGCTTCTGAGTCAGAGGATGAATGGACCAGGGTTACCTGAACCAAGAAGGCCAATAAGGCCAAAAGGGCCTTGCTTAAGGACCCTTTAAAACAGATTAAGGCAATAAGGAGTGTTATCACGCCTTATCACAAGAACGCCAAGTATTCTGTGTGGGAACACTTGGAGCTCTTTGAGCAAATGATGGAGTCTTTCCATTTCAAAGACAGCAGTAGCTGCATTCAGTACGTAAAATGGACATTCTCCCCAGAATACTCCAGTTTCTTTGCAGGGCTGGAGGACCAAAATCATTCAAGATGGTCCACCTACAGGGCGGCCATCCTGAAGCACTTTTCTGTTCATAGAAATCCCCAAGAGGCTCGCAAAGCAGCCTACAATTTGCAATGTGGGGAGGATCAGGCCCCACAAGAATTTGTGCAGAAGTTGAAGCGTGCCTTTGCGCAGACTACCAGAAGGGTGCGCACGGATAGCAAAGAATTTGACAACACTTTTTTCCATGCCTTAGCCAAATACATCATGACCCAGCTAGTGAGAGATTTTCATGAGAAAAGGTCACTAGACTGGGTCATTGAACAGGCGACCCGAATCTATGAGGTGCAGAAGCCCATAGAAAATAAAAATAATGCTCAGAAAAACCCCAAAATGACCAACACCTCTGCTGCTGCCAAGGTGGCAGAGGTAAAGGTTGCCCCCATTTTGGATTTGGAGATGGGGGACCTAAAAACCTGCCTACACAGAACAATTCCAAACCCAGAAGGCCCTCGGGCCAGTCACAGACAGCGAGCCAAGGAGGTAGTCCCACAAATGGGGTCCCTCACTCCCCTGACTATGTAAGTCCCCGCTACAAGGGAAACCGACCCATCCTGGGTTATGTGTGGACTCCTCCAGCCCAAGGGGGGATCCAACCAAGCACCTAACCCAGGGAACTTACCTCCTAACTTCCCCCAGGAGGGCAGGAATTCCCCAAATCCTGGGCAGAACTTTTTCCCCAGGTACCCACAGAACTTCCAACCCCAAAATCATCCATCCTTCTTTCACCAATTCCCTGAGCCCATACAGCCTAATCCAGGTGAGGGGAGGGCAAGGGTGGAGGGGTACCCAAATCTTCCCAACCCGGGGTACTACCAGAGAAGGGACAGCCAGGGGAGAAAACAGAACCCCGTATCTGCCGGAGCGGGTTTCACAGTTAGAGCGCCATGTCCAAAATATGGCACAGGATCTGGGACGCATGCTGAGGGCTCAGCAGAACCCTCAGATGAGCATGCCAGCACAGAATGCCCCAAACTTTGGACCTGGTGCTCCAGAACAATGACGGTGGCAGCACCCCGACAACCCACCGGTTCCCAGGGAGGAGGCACAAGGGGAAGGGGGGTGTAAAGCCTTGGAGGAAGCTTCCTTCCCCACTTGTAAACAGCCCCTAGAAACCCAGGAACCGGAAACAAAATCTCCTGCCCCTGAAAGTCTGCCACCCAAGGAGCAGAGGGGGGTAGGAGAAACAAAGGACCCAAACAGACCCATTTTGAGGTGGAGGTAAAAATCTTCCAATTTGAAGGAGAGGGATCCTCAGGGGATCCTGGGAAAAGGATCTTCTCCTTCAGAGATGGGGGATCTTCTCCCAAAGAAAAATGGGTCCCAAGGGATTCACATCCAGACTCGGTAGATGTGGGGACTGAGCCAGCGCCGTCCATCATCTCATCCCAGAACCAACAGCAAGAAAAACCCCTGGTTCAAACCCATTCTGGTGACTGCCTTCAAAAAGGTGGGGTGGGGGGCAGCCCAGAACCAGAACCAGGGGAACTCAAAACGTTTCCTATCTCTAGTTGCCAACTTTTTCTTTCAGATTCCCAAGACTTCCCACAGAATTCTTCCCAAATCTCTTCTCTCTCCGTGTCCAAAACTAAAAAACTAACCCACGAGTTTTCCAAAAATGTACATTATCTGTGTCCCCTTGCAGAGAAGGAGGGAAGATACTATGCCCCGGTACAAATACAGGGGCAGGGTACAATTTTGGCACTGGTGGACACTGGATCCCAAGCTACCCTTCTGTCCAAAAAGGCCTTTGATGAACTAAATTCAGGAAGGGGGGAAAATTACCAAATTCCTCTCACCTCCCTTCCTGGACAACTTCAGAACTTTGACGGGAGGAAATTCCCGTCGAGGTGTCAGTCCAGAAAAACCAAACACCCCTTGGGTGAAGGAAACGCATGATAATTGGTTGGCCGAGGACCAACCGCCTCATAGAAGGTGTTAAGAATATATGCTCATTAGTCATTACATAGTTATTGACTCAAATAGAGTGCAACCATTTTAAGATGACCAGAATCACCATTTTGATTTCTCTCTGCTCTCTTTAACGTTGCCTCTTTGCCTCATGTAAAGCTGCTTTGCTGTAGATATTATTTCGCGTCAATGGTCCGATGCTAAGAAACATGTTGAAACATTACACTGGGGAGCCAGACAGGAATGCCCGATTCCCTCCCTCATATATCCTTGAAGGCAGGGTGCAAGGCATTTTAATCAGCACATGAATACCAGAGAGTCTCCTGAAAGAATAAGCAATGCGCGAAACTAGCATTTAAAGAGTTGAATTATGTTCTTCTTTACGGCCCCCCTTCCTGAGCCCAGTGAGGGTCCGGAGGGCGGGCTGAGCTCTAAAGCGAGAATCGAAACTTAGAGATTGGGAGGCCTGGTATGTGCCTACGTGCAGCTTGCCTATGAAAAACAGAAAAGCTGTGTTCTCGCAAACAAAGAATGGTGTCTGTAAAACTAGAGATTGCAACCTGTTACTAAATATGGTGGTCTAAGGTGTCATATTTGCCACAATGGTCAATCATCACCTCTAATTCAAAGGGAAATGAATTGGGGGTGGCATCGAATGTGTCATATTGTGTCATTGCTGATTGTAAGGTGCCCCTTTTGTATATGTAACGGATGTACGTTTCACTTGTGCTTGCGTCCCCTGAGGTCTGCTAGACACACGTCGCGGGCGTGAGACCACTTGGCCAATTTGGATCATTTTTGTATTGCAATAAACCCTAGATTTTGGGAAGAGAACCTCATGTTTGGTGTATCTATTCGTGTGTGGTGACTGTGCCTTGTTTCCACATTCGAGGGTTCTTCAGGGGCCCCTTCAGAGGGGACTGCGGATTTGGACATTCAAATTGGGTGACACAAGGTGAAACACCCGGTCATAGTAGTGACTCCAGAGGGCACCCCTTGTTTACTAGGGAATGACCTCCTGAGAAGTTTGTCACCCTTAATAGACTGTGTAAACAAGGTCCGCTGTACCCAGACTAGCCGAACAATAAAATTAAAACAGAGTGTCAACCATGTTAGTTTAAACGGCACATGCCACATGGTTGAACAAAAATCTGACCAAGTAGAATTTCACTTCCAGAACAACCAAATTTCAAACGTGATGGTAATAGCAGTAGGATAACAGACTGGTGATCGGGGGTCCTCTCTATTTCTGAAAATCAACCTTCCTTCCAGTTTGAGGTGGTATTCCACACGGGAAGGAAACACTCTGAAATTCTTTACCAATCCACAATCAGAAACGTCCCACTCCTATAGTCCAGAAAGATGTGAAATCAGCTCAGAGCCTGGCTGATATTCAGCAAACTGGAGAGCAGTTGTTCATCCCTGTTCAGTTAAATGAAGGGAAGGACTCTGTTCTCGCGCGAGTGTGTGTGAACAACGGTAAGAGCTTCATCAGCGAAGCCATGTTCTGCCAACTATCAAAAGATCCAGCCATTCCATCATTCAAACTGATAGACAAATGGGAAATGGACCTGGAAGCACCCAATTCCAAACATCTCCTGCCAAGCAGGTGTATGCTCAAAATCTCCATTGGCAACAAGAGCATAGTTCAAAATTGTTGGGTCGTGCGAGACGTCACTGCCGCCTTTTACTTAGGCAGTGATATTCTCAATCGCTTTGCCATTAGTTTGGACCTAATAAACTTCAAGGCTTGGTCCAGATTAGCGGATAATCCCATGGGCTTTGATGACCAAGAGAAAGCCTTTAGGTCAGCTCAATTGCTACCTTATGCAGTTGAAATTCAGATTGGAGAGGAAGTCACCATCCCAGAAAGGACCTGACAATTCTCCCTGGAAGTGAAAGTTAAAAGAGGACAGAAATTGAAAAACCCTGATGCTTATATTCATCTAAATGCTTCTCTCCAACAGCAAGGGTTGGGGGTAAACCCAACACCACTAGTCAATATAGAACATGACACCATTCCAATAGAGGTGGATAACAGCGACTTAAAGAGTATCACTCTAGCCGCAGGCACCATTATTGGAATGGCGGTTGATGACCATCATTTTTCCATTGATTTAGGAAATGAACTGTTAGGATAAATCCCCAAGGACTGTTTTGACAGCGACAGGGATGAAAACACAACACCAGACAGGATCTTTACCCGGCA
The DNA here is from genome assembly GCF_040938575.1 of Ambystoma mexicanum. Lineage (NCBI taxonomy): Eukaryota > Metazoa > Chordata > Amphibia > Caudata > Ambystomatidae > Ambystoma > Ambystoma mexicanum. The sequence goes on along the minus strand of NC_090922.1, from coordinate 1,555,769,039 downwards.
TGGGGGGAACTTCCTGGTGTACACTTCCTGCCCTTATGGTAAGGAAGATGTGACTTGTGACTCCAGAAGGGCTGAGGTGATTTTCCAGATCCATGAGGGCTGCCTTTCCCACTTGAAGCCACCAGTCCAAATCAGCACTCTACCAGGGACTTCTCCACCCAGCTGGAGGAGGCCGCTGAGATAGTGAAACCAGAAGTCTTTCCAGGCATCAGGCAGATGGTTGAAGAGAGAGTCAACCTAGCTGATGCCTGTGAGACTCTGTAGCAGCAGCAAAAGATGAAACAAGTTTTCTTGGATTTTCAAGATCTCTTTGCGGTGGACTCATGTGACTGTGGTCGCACCGACATCCACACAACTACAATTCCCACAGACCCTGGTATGACTCCAGTGTTTGTGAAGCAATATCTCTTGCCTCTCGCATCAATGGAGTCCCTTACTGAAATAATTAAGAACCTTGAGTCCCGTGGGATAATCCGTCCAGTCCACAGCACTATCAATAATCCGGTGCTGGGGATATTGAAGCCAAACGGCCAGTGGAGACTCTGCGCCGACCTTAGGGAGCTCAACAAACAGGTCCATACTTCCCAATGGCCTCTTCCCTACATTGACCAAGGGCTGGCCCAGATCCAGGGGTCACAGGTATTCACTGCAATAGACCTGACCAATGGATACTGGACTGGACCTGTCAGTAGGGAGGACCAATACAAACTGGCTTTTACCTTTGGGGGCCAGCAGCACACATGGACCCGGACTCCCTTTGGATACCTCAACTCTGGCAATGAGTTCAACATTTTTCTGCATAAGGCCATGCCCGACCTGGGTGAAAGGGGTAACCTGGCCTATGTAGATGATGTCCTCATCAAAAGCTCAACTGTGGAGGATCACATGGCAGAGATCTGTTATGTTCTGACCCAGTTGAGGGCTGCCGGAGCAAAACTTTCCTTTCAGAAAGCACAGTGGTGTAGAACCCATGTTAATTTCTTGGGGCATGAGATTACCCCTCAGGGTCTCTGTCCCCAGGAAAAGAAAGTGAAAGAACTTCAGAAACTGAAAGACTCCACAACTCTGCGGGAACTAAGGAGCCTCCTTGGACTGACTAATTACAGCAGAAAGTTCATTCAGGGCTACGCAGAGATCACCAGACCCCTGATTCATCTTTTGAAGGGGGGGTCAAGTGGTTATGGGGTCCAGAACAATCCGAGGCAGTACGACAACTCAAAAGAATCCTCTCACAAGCACCTTGCCTAGCTTACCCTGTCAGAAACAAGGAGTTCTTCTTGGAGACAGGTTCTCTAATACATGCTTGACTGCAGTATTATATCAAAAGCATGACGAGGTCAATAAAGTAATCTCCTATGCGAGTAAAACGTTATCCTCTGTGGAGGAAAAATTCAACGACTGTGAGAAGGCACTCCTGGCAATGGTGTGGGCATTGAAGAATTACCGCCCGTTTTTCCGGGGGGGAACACATCATAGTGGAGACTCCATACCAGCCTCTGCAATATCTCCAGAGTGACAGAATCCGGGCCGGAAATGTGAGTAATTCCCGAATTACTTCCTGGATTCTGTCAATGCAAGGCTTTCCTGTGGAGGTCAGATATGGCCAAAACAAGAAGAGTCCCCTCGCGCAAGGTCTGGCTGACTTGCATTATTGTTCCAGAGAAAACTGTCTCGAGGACGAAAGTCTAAAAATCAAGGACAACATGGAGGCATACCTCAATTCCCCACACAAAGTGTGAGGGAATGCCCACTGTCTATGTGGATGGATGCTTTTACCATGTTGACAACAACAGGGAAAAAGAACTTGTGGCTGGCGTAGGGAATGCATGGGTGAATGAGTCCCCAGAACCCTCCGCTGGGTACAAGATTGGTCCACAAGTAGTCAAGTGGCAGAGTTGATGGCTGTGCATCAAGCCATCCTCACTGCTGTCCAACATGAACTCCACAAACTGGTCATAATCACAGATTCGGATTATGTACGGAACAGGTTCGTGGAGAACCTGGTTAATTGGAAAACCAGAGGCATGCTATGTGCTAATAACAAACCCTTGAAACATGGGAAGTTAATTCAAAATATTGATGATCTGGTCACCTCAAATGGGATGACCGTCTACTGGAAAAAGATCAAGGGTCATTCCAAAGTAGAGGGACCAGACAAAACTGGAAATGACTTAGCTGATCAGCTGGCCAAAACCGGTGCCATCCAAGGGGATCTAATAGAGATTGAGTCCCTGTTGAGGGAAATCCAGGTCACTGCTATCACTAGGTCCCAGACAAATGCTCACAATGATCTTTCAACTGCACAATGGAGTAAGGAGACCCCAGATGCTGATTTGATTACGGCTCAAAAAGGGGATCCAATAATTGGTACGTTTTATCAACAGATTGAGGACCCTGAGAACTTTCCCCTGACGAATACCGATTACATTGGGAAAGAGGACCTCAGAGTGTTGATGAAATGTCCAAAAATGTTCAGAATCCAAGACGGTTTGTTGGTAAGGAAATCCCTAGCTGGCCACAATCAGTGGGTGGTTCCTACCTCATTCCGAAGACTGATGTTAAGTTACGTCCATGATGCAGCCACAGCCGGTCATAGGGGGTTTCATACAACACTTGAAATTTTAAGAGAGGTTGCATACTGGCCACACATGGGGCAGGACCTCAACCAATACTTGAAGGGGTGTCTTGTGTGTGCACAATTTCAGCCAAAATCCCTCACACACTGTGTGCCTCTCCAAAAGAGGGGGATGACACTGCCATGGTCAGATTTGCAAGTCGACTTTATCAGGCCCGTGATTCACTCCTCTAGGGGGAATAAGTACATGTTGACAGTGGCATGCTTATTTACTAAATGGGTGGAATGTCTCCTGGCCCCAAACTGCAAAGCAGATACAGCAGCTGCCCTGATGATCAACCACATCTTTTCGCGTTTTGGACTACCCCAAAGGATTGAGTCAGACAGAGGTAGCCATTTCACTAGCAAAGTAATGACAAAGATGTGGGAGATACTTGGGGTTAAAAGGAAGCTACACATTGCTTACTGGCTAGCCACTAGTGGTGCAGTAGAACGTTACAAAACCATTGTGAGCATTTTAAAAAAGTTTGTGGCAGATTCTGGGCCAAGTTGGGATATATGATTACCTCTTGTCCTAATGGCCATCACATCTACCCCTTCATCTGCAACTAAAATGTCACCGTTTGAGCTGATGACTGGACGCAGGATGGTGCTTCCCCAGCATCTGATCTATAGAACCCAATAGCAGACATTGATCAATGTCTCCTCAACTAATGAGTATGTTGAAAATTTAAGAAAACACATTTAACATGCTTTTGCCGATGCTCAACGAAATCTAGAAAGATCAGCCGACAGCACGAAGACCCACTATGACTTGAAGACCACCAGAAAAGAATACAATGTAGGAGACCAGGTTTATCTATACAATTTCCAAATGAACCAGGCCAAACAGCAAACATTTCTGCCTACCTGGAAGGGACGTTTTGAAATTGTAGACAAGATCTCACCAGTCGCCTACACAATCCGCATCCCCAAAGGCAGTTTGGCAGAAGGGGAAGATAAGTAGGTCCATATCAATCAGCTAAAGTTTTGCCATCCTAGGCAAACTCTGCAGCAACTGGAGCAGTCTTCTGGAACCCCAGAGGGGGCTCTTCCAGATCCATAAAATTCCAACCCTAAAATATTCCACATATAGGGCCTCATTACGACCCTGGTGGAAGACCATGGTGCTATTAGCACCATGGTCCATGCCGGTAATTTACCGACTCTGCCATGGAGAAAGGGGGAATTACCACCCCATTACAAGGTTGGCGGTGCAGTAATTCCCCCTTCCTCCATGGCCCTTCCCCATTCCCATTTTTGCCCCATAGGGCTCAATGGGAATGGGGAACGCGCTAAGTACGGTGCCGCAAATTGCGGCACCATAATTAGCTCCAAGGTCCCTTTGCGGGTAACTACTTTAACGGCTGGTCTACACCAGCATTAAGGTCGGGTCCTGCAAAGGGACTTCGTAATCAGGCACTAATAGGTTAACGGCACCACAAGCCTTTTACGGCGCCGTTAACGCATTAGCGCCTGGGTCGTAATGAGGCCCATAGTCTATAAAATACAATAATAAAAATGTCTCCTGATTTATAAAATGTATATGTCCGCCCCACAACATTAATAGTGGTGGGGAAATGTCTACAAATATGTTTTTGCTTTGTCATCCTAAGAGAAAGAGAGAGAGATTAACCATACAGACTGACCAAGAAGGACGACCGGGGACCGGGAGCAAAGATCCGAGGGGCCCGGAGTATCGTTCAATACTCCCATCAGGACTGGCGAGGAGAACCAAGTGATCCACCCCTGATGGAGGAAAAGATGCTGAACTTTGACATTTGTGGAATCCGGAAAGATGAGGGTTACATCCCAGTCTTGCGAAGTTCCATCGATGAAAGATCAACGGCCATCGCAAGAGGGGGGCTTGTGGGATGTATCAACCCACTCATCCAAGCCCTGCAACATCACTGTGCATTGCTGGCAGCAGAAACATCATAATGGCCACTGGAAAGCATTCTGCTCGCTAGAAATCACCAGAAATTGCGCAGTGAAAACCTGAAAAATAGTCCACCATCTACTTTTGCCTATCTTATTGAGCACAGGAGATCAATGCCAAAAACCACCATTGGGCTACCCACAAAGTAGCCTGAAACCACTTGGAAATAGCAATGCTGATTGAAAAAGAAACACAGAGCTGTTTGAAAATCCGTTTCCTTGATTGTCAAAAATTGCTAAAATCATGGCTCACAAATCACCTAAAAGATCCAATCTCTTTGTTGGGTGTTCCATATAATTTACTGCAAGAATCCACATTAATACAATATCAGCAAGAATCATGTGCTATCAAAGCAAAATCCCCTTTTAAAGATACTGATGGAAAGACAGCTGTCAAAATGGGTGTAGTACCGTTGCTTGCCTCTGTCAGGTGCTGGCGATTTATAATTCTGACAGGAGAACTGGTGTTTCAGAAGTTAAATATGCCAAAGGAGAGAATTCCATCAAAATGACCTATAGAGTGCCACACAGTCATTTAATGTTGAAAAAGACTTGATTTAAAGATATGTTGCTTATTTTAAGTTTATAAATGTATTTTTTTTACAAGGAACTATGTTGCAATTGATCAGATGTAGTTAAAACTCCAAAAGGCTTGCTTCCCCTGACAAACCTTCACACCTTTTCATTCCCACCAGAAGGGAGGATGTCGCATAGACATGTTAATCAGATCGGGAGGAGATTTTCTCTGCAGCCTGGAGAAAGGAACAATAGATTCCTTGACTGAATGGAATATGCTAAATTTGGGTGTGACTGACAACAAGCTGCTGGGAGAAACAAGACATGTGACCCTCTGAGTCAGCCAAGCTCTAGGAGGTGGAGACAAACCATTGTGGATTCAGATAGCCCAGCAAATGTATGTTTTATAAAAATGCTTATAACAAATTGTACCAAGCTGACAAAAATGTGAAACTTTGAGATTGTTGAAATGAAGAATTCACTCACAGTTTGAGACTAAGCTGAAATCTGTGCGATGTTCTGTGACCAAACCCAAGACATTTTTCACATTGTAGCTGCAGTGTTGTTGCTATGAACATAAGAACGTACAGTAATATGCCCAGAGAGGATCTGCATGCATGTATCAAATTTGGTGCAGAACCAATATTGGGAAACCCACCAAAAGCGCGAATAGGTTGTCATTTCTGAACTAAAGCTCTTAGGGAGATCAGACTTGAACAGAGACGTGCCTTAATTAATCTGTGATGTTTATATGTATTATGAACAAGTTGTGCACCTTGGAAATATGTTTGTTATGAAAAATAGATTTTCTATGTAAAAGCAAAGGGGAGGGATTTCAGTTAAACCATAAAACACAGCATCACTCTGACACATATGACACACTGCTCCTGTCTCAAATCTACTCTTCAACCGGTTTCTTGCGAAGCACCCTGCAGAAAGACTCCAGACTAGATCCAGAGACCAGAACTTAGAATCCAGACTCCAGAACTTTGAAGCAGAAAGGCCCAATCCCAAAAGCTGAAATCCCAGCAGGCCTTCAGAATTTTTTGCAACCTGATTCTAACCCCTAAACTTCCACGGAACCTAACCAAACCATTCAACAGCCGGGCTGTGCTGTTTTGCTTCTAGCTGAGAACCCTGTGCTAGAACCCAGATCCAGAAACAAAGAGCAGAGCTGTATCCAGAACCCATCAGATCCAGTTCAAGAGGCTGCCCAGACCGCCGTGCAGTGCTGATCGCAGACCAGAGTGCCTTACCTGTCCGGTGGCGAGAGAACCGCAGCCCAAACACTTGACCAGATCTTTGACGGGGCCCCCTCCATTCCAAAGCCATAGGAGTGAGTATCTAGTCTAGAACTGTACAGAACCAATCTCTTAGTTAAAGTAATCCTATTCCATCCATTTCAACCTGTCCAGAACTGCATTATAGAATCTTGTGTCCATCCTGCTGATCCTAAATCTGTAAAGCGCGATCTGTCATTTCTGAAATCTTGATTCTATTTCTGAAAATCTACCTTCGCAAAAACCTCTGTAACTTTTAAACCGCAAGTCCTAGAACCGAAATGATCCTAAGCTTTCCAACAAACGTAAAATGACATTCCAATTCCTGCTGTAATCGTGTTTCACGCACATGGAAAAATTGCTGCGAATTGCAATTTAGCTCCATTTCACCACATGTCCAAATAGCGGTTTCTTGTTTTCAATTGCTGAAATTCGTTTTCAATGTGATAGTCATTCATGAATCAGTGCTAATGTTGACCTGTACCAATCCAAAGTAACTTTCACTCATCCTGAATCTCCTTTAGTGAATTAAAATCATTTTAGCATATTTTCACCTTCATTGCAATCACATTCAAAAGTATATTTTTGCCTGTTTTAAAATCATACCTGTTCTCTCTAAGCTTGCTGGGGGAACTGGAATTGAACTGCATTATTGATTGTATTCTTGAAACCTGTGTACCCTCATTTCCATCTCTTCATATTGCATAGTGGGGGAGTGAGTAGTCACAGGGGAAAAAGTGATTATATTATCTTTTGGTTGAAATCATATCAAGTTTATTTCTGTGTTGCATTCTTTCCCATCTGGCATTTCCTTGAATCATACAAAGTATTATCTGCTCCATTATCCTTCCTATTCCTACTCCTTACTGATTAAAGAGATTGTTGATATTGTAATATTACCCATTGCTGATTACCGTTCATCCACATAAGTGTGCTATCAGATATTATTGTTATTCATAAAAGTGTGATATGTATATATTGTTCAGTCCTTCAAATAAACCTTTTAATTTGCAAAACAAACCTACTTCTTGGCTCAGTGAGGTCGGGGATATCCAAAGAGAGGGGCGTTATATAAGGGTTCATCATCCAGATTTAAAGAACTTTGACATAAAAATATATAAATAAGGGCTTCCATTGGGCATCCCATACTAAGCATTGACTTGGTTGTAGTGCTAGATTGAAGTCACTTACATGATGCACTTTAAAGAGATCTAATAGTAACTGTGGTACCACATAGAATTGTATATTTGCCATATAAGTGCGTTATTGCGATATTGTATATAACCTTGAATATTAATATATATAAAGAATGTGTTTTAACCGATACAGTGTGCGGACATTCCTTGGTGGGTGCTTGGGTGGTTGGGGACTACACTGTACTTAAGAACCAGCTCGCATCACCTCGTGAGAATCTAGGCCTTGATTGCTTGAACACGTACCAATATTGAGAATCTCAGCAGGGGACCTCTGTGCCTCTCCTCTACCAGATAGAGAGCAGAAGTACAGACCCCCCACTCCAGCGTCTTCACAGTTATGGTTTCCATCTGCTTGTGTCTCATGTAAGTCCAGGGACTCTCCAAAATGAAATTGTGTAGCTTTGATACTTGTAATTTTAGGTTGTGCTCCTACACTTGTTATTGAAATTGGGCAACGAGATCTGGATTCCTTGGGTGCATTGTACTGTAGGGGACTGATCATGCAGGAAGCACCGCCCACTCAGGGTATTTATGATTATTTTTATTTTATTGTGCATTTGTAAGGTGCTTACACAGCAAGAAATTGTGTTTCAAAGCGCTCAGAGGGCAGGAGAGGTCACATGGGACAAAGGCAATAGAATCTAATAATGAACAGAATATACGTGGTCTTACTAGGACCTGTGAGCATTCGGATCATTCAAGTTCAGAGAGAGAGAGACGGGTTGAGGGTTGCTAAAAGATTCCCCGGAGGGGGCATTGCCAGGGAGCAGGTTTTCGGGAACCGGTAAAGTGCTTGGCAGAGGTCACATAGTACGAACGGTCATCTGCCGATACACAGTGCAGTCCTGTGTGGGAACGTAGACCAGTGTGTCCCCAAGGGCAAGTGCTGGGAGTGGCTGAAGGTGATTGGGAGGAACACCATGACCCAGGAGGGCACATAAGGGACAAGGCCACCAGTCTTAGTGACTGAGGGGTTTAGCACGGGAGGAGGAAGGAGGAGGTGAAGAGGAAAGTCTTTAGATGCTTCCAGAATTTGAGGAGATCCAGCTCAAGACTGAGAGGGAGGGGGAGGCTGTTCCTGTGGAGGGAGCCAGCCGAGGAAAGAGATCGGCCTGCAGCTCGCTGCTTAGAGAAGCACTTGACACACAGCGAGTTGGAGCCATAGGAACTTAAAGACCTGGACGGAGAGTATTTGGTGAGAGCAGATTGTAGATAGCGTGGTCCCTGGACCCAGACAGCCTTATGGATGATGCAGAGGGATTTTAATTTGACCCTTGCTGCAACCGGGAGCCAGTTGTGAGATTTTAGAGCTGGAGAGATACAGTCCCTGGGCTTGAGGCCAAGGATAAGTCTTGCAGCCCTATTCTGGATAAGCTGAAGGGAGCAGAGAGGGGAAGAGGGTAGATTAGGGAAGAGGCTGTTACAGTAGTACCATGGCTCTAGAGACATTGATCTTCTGGGGAAAGGTGAGGGAAGAAAGAATGCCTCTGAGGAGGTGGAGTTGGAAATGGGCCTGCATGACAAGGGCCATGATGTGAGGGAGGAAAGAAAGAGAGGAGTCGAAGATGACTCTGAGGTTTCTGTCTTCAGATGAAGGCATTGGGGGGTGGGGGCATAGAGAGTGGCCAGTGAGAAGAGAGGAAGGTGGGAGCAGGAATCCGATAGGAAGGATCTCAGTCTTGCTGGCATCGAGACAGAGACTGTTAACCGCATACCAGGGCTGGATATCAGAAATACAGTCAGGAATGGTAGAGGAGGTCGAAAAAGCATCAGTGGAAAGTTTGAAGAACAGTTGGGTGTCATCTGCATAAGCACTGGAAGTGGAAATAAGGTGACTAAGTAGAGCGAGATAGACGTTAAAGATCCAGGGTGAGAGGTTGGAGCCCTGGGGGATGCCACAGGTTGAGACAAAAGTGGGAGAGGAGAAAGAGTCCAAGATAACCTGGGAGGGATGGTCGGTGAGGAAGGAGGTCAGCCAGTCCAGTGCCTGCTTCGAGATGCCCAGGGTATCATGGAGTCTTTTTATGAGGATGGAGTGGTTGACCGTATCAAATGCAAAGGACAGATTGAGTAGAATGAGAACAGCAGGAGAGTTAGAGTGCAGAGATGTGAGCAGTTCTTCACAGGTGTTCAGGAGAGCTGTTTCCGTACCTCTGGATGCTCGGAATCCAGATTGAGGGTCGTGTAGGCAACCAATTAGCTCAGTATGCTGCGTCAGTTGTGGGATGGGCAGTTGCTCCAGGAGTTTCCCAAGGAAGGGGGTGATAGAGATGGGTTGATAGCCAGACATGAGGAGTCTACAGAAGGCTTTTTTTTAGGATGAGGCACACAAGAGAGTGCTTCAGGGAAGAAGCAAAGACCCAGGGGCCAGAGAGTGATTGCAGAAATCAGCAAATGCAGGGGCAAGGGAGCCGATGTCCTTAATAGTTCTGGAAGAACAGATGGGGGGGCTATTTGGGGGAGACCTTCATAGAGCAGACACCGCTAGAGACCTCTTCCGATGTGATAGGAGAGAAGGAGGAAAGGAAGGCAGAGGGAGGTTGAGAGGCCAGAGGTGGCAGGGGGATTGGAGGGGGGAGGGGGAAATGGGGAGAAGAGAGTGCTCATGGTGTCCTGAGTTTTTGCAGTGATGTGGGCAGCCAGTGCAGTGCAGAGGGCCATAGAGGGAAGAGGTATGGTGGAGACTGCAGAAGGATGGGCTAGTTGCTTGCAGATTTTAAAGAGTTCAGCCGTGTTGTTGGATGCTACAGAGACGTGAGCCTGGATGTGGGCTCTCTTCTTGGAGCAAATGGAGAGTCGCAAATTGCCTTTGGTGAAGGCGATAGGCCTGTTTGTCAGAGGATGAGCTGGAGGTCTGCCACTCCATTCCGCAGCTCTGCACTTGCACTTCAGGGCTTCTAGACCAGATTCGTACCAAGTGTTACGCTTGGTGTCATGTTTCAGGTGAATCTTCGTGACTGGGGCAAGCAAGCATATCGAGGGTGTTGATGATGGTGAAGTGGAGGTGGCTAAGAGCCACATCAGACATAGAGTCTGCAGTGAGAGAAGAGGGGGGGATGAAGTTAGATGTGAAGGCAGCAGGATTTTATCCTCGTTATATCGGGTCAATGTCCGAGAATGAGGTTGGCAGAGCTGGGGGAGGTGAGGTCAGTGGATCGAGAGGGCTCAGGTGAGAGGATAGGAGGGAGTGGTCCGACTAGGAGAGAGGGGTGGCCAGAGGGGGAGAGCAGAAGATCAGTGTGGATGAAGGCATCCAGAGTGTGTCCAACTGAGTGGGTAAGACCAGAGGGAAGAATGGAGAGGGAGAGCGAGGTGCAAATGTCACAGAAGATTCTGGACACTGGGCTTCATTACGACCCTGGCGGAATTCCAAAAACGAAGGCGGAAATGAAATACCGCCATCGAATACCGCTCGTTGCGATCATGACCCGTCACCGTAAAGTACGATGCCATTAGCGACACCGTAGTGAACGCCAACGCTAACTGCACCAAGCACGCGCACGCGCGCCTTGCAAAACCGTAATTTCCGCCATGGCGCAATGGTACGCGAATTCTGACCCTAGCGGACATGTACTCAACGCCATCAAGCATGGCGGAAAGTACCTTTCCGCCATGGTGAGAATTACGGCATCGCGAACCAACCGTACATGGCCCTACTGAGTGCCTGTACTCTACTCCCTGCCCACATTGCACAACTCCTCGTAGGCAAACGCGGCCAGTACAGTACCACACAACTCCACTCAGAAGCCGGAACCCAATGCAGATCATCTCACAATACATCGCGCCACAAATCGGAATATGCAACATCACTAGTAAAGAATAAGGCCACACGGTCAATATCTGAACATAATTTTAATGCACATCCAAATCACCAAGCCCATACAGCTATTCGCAAACTAACTCCCAAATGATTTCCATCACTGTGGGCTGCATCCGCAATGAATGACCAGCTTCTACTTGTGTGACGCCCTGTTCCTTCATGGTACACAGGGCCTACATTTACGACCAAAAAGGCAACACGGAAGCGCCTAGAACCGCAGGGCAGTCCCATGAAGTAGGCACTAGTCCAGCTGAAAGGTACATATGTTGCTCCTAGCCACTAGTGCTGCGTAAGGGCATGTGGCCCATTGGCGATCGTCCCATAAGATCGTAATGGTGCTCCACTGATTAACTCGAAGCTGCAGGTGTCGACTGAAAAACCCATCTGCAGGAGTGGCGTACAGATGGCAGCGGCAAAAGGGGAGGAGATACCTGTCACCCAAAAGAAAAAAATAATAGCATGGGCATCCGAACTTCATATGAATTACTCAGTTCATTCAACACACTAAATATACAACCATATGCATGCTAGCACACTCAAAAGGATTAATGTCACCAAAAAATCACTTGCGAATCATAACGACATAAATCGAGCTCAATACACTATTACTAACGAGTGTATGTGTGCATACGTCTGTCAAAACAGAATCCATTAGATGTGATTAGTAACGTGCACAGACACAAGTGTTTGATGGCGCGTCGAGACAGGGAGGGTTCAACAAGGGCAGACAGATGATGGACCCACTATGGCAGCTTTGCATCACATAGCGCAGGGGAAGGGGATAGATATCAAAAAGCCATGCACATGACAAACTCTCAATTAAATCATCTGTCCATGCATCCATTCATCATTCCCTCATCCCGGAATAGAAATGCCTGAATATTTACTCACATTACATTTGAAATTTCCATTGAGTCTGTGCGGAATGCAGTCTGCAAAATCCACTGTGCTCCTGCCCGGTTCACTAGTGTAGTGAAGTAACATGTATTTGGGGACGTCCTGCCTCATCGTCCACTACGCTATTGCGCATCCCATTCAATTCACATCAATCATTGCATTCTCGTCATGGGCCCTGTCCCAAGGACATTCAACAATAGAACGTTACATTTCCAGTCAGACCTGTGGGCGTCTCCTCGCCGCTAGTTGAAAAGCAAAAGCGCTGTCCTTCGAATTCCTCATTTGCAACATCACGTCGAAAAGGCATCTGTGAACGCTTGGATTCACAAATACATCTATGTAGTGCGGCTGTGTGTGAAAATGGCAACTGGCTTCAATCACTAATGGGACTCCCCGCCCGTCGGTGAACGTCGGTACAGTGCTGCATGAGGGTCCACCGTTGATCGAGTACTACATTCCACTGACCCTTCACAAGTTTGTCCGCGACTGCAAAAATAGTATGTGAAACAATGGGACCATAGCAGAATCAACATATTAACCAATATTTCACTGCCATCGGGATCACATACATGATTGTAATTGCAAGATGCCATGCGTCAAATAGCAGCGTTGTGTGCGGGACGTGCTCGCCCAAAAGTAATTACAGCTGGCACAGGTGAAATGAATCACCACAGGTGGAGGCTATACAGCCTGAAAACACATAAATTGCATACCCAAACCCCTCCCACAACCACACCCACTCCCAAATGCTACCGACAGGACTAGCGATGTTGGGCCTGGGGGACCTGATAGCACTGCAAGTACTCCAACTTCAAGAAGAAGACGAACACCAACGACTGCAACAACCGGCCGCACAGAGGAGACGCAGGAGGAGGAGGAGGAGGAGGGCAAGGCAGGGGCAGCAAGGCCCACCAGCACAGCCACTACCACCACGCAGGCAGCCCGCAATCCCACGCCTCCGTGCCAATCCGTTCAACCTCACTGCTGAGCAGATCCACACCCTCTACCGTTTGGACCGGGACACCATAACCGCCATTGTCGACATGACACACGCTGATCTTGTCAGCATGATAGATAGCCCAACCACCATCCCACCCCTACTGAAGGTGGTGTCTGTACTCCACTTCCTGGCCACAGGCACCTACCAGCACACAGTCGGACAGTTGCATGGCATTTCACAGCCACTATTGTCATGGACACTATTCCAAGTGATTGATGCCCTCCTGAAGCACGCAGACGACTACATCTGTTTACCACGCTCGGAGCAGGAGCTCACAAACGCAAAAGTGGGATTCCATGCACTTGGCGGCATACCGGGTTGCATTGGTGCCATCGACTGCACCCATGTGGAATTGGTTGTCCCACATGCCATGGAGGTCCAGTACCGCAACCGGAAACAATATCATTCTATCAATGTACAAATGGTGTGTGACTCCAACAGGATCTTTACACATTGTTGAGCCCGATTTCCAGGATCAACCCATGACTCTATGGTCTTGAGGAACTCTACAGTACCACGCTACATGGAGCGACACGCAGGGCACCGATCCTGGCTACTCGGTGAGTCTCATTTAATGCATGTGAATGTGGGGTAGGTGATGCGTCAATGACGTGGCAGGAAGGGGGGGGATGCGTACGTAGCAATGTTATTCCACAAACATCCTTCTTTGTCCACATACAGGTGATGCCGGGTATCCACTGAAGAGATGGCTCCTTACACCAATCCGGAACCCACAGAACCAGCATGAGGAGGACTACAACCATGCCCACTCACGTACCCGTGTAGTCATAGAACAGGCATTCGGCCTACTGAAGGCTCGTTTCCGCTGCCTCAGCAGGTCTGGCGGGGCACTCCTGTACCGCCATGAGAATGTTGCAAAGATGGTCATGGCATGTGTAATGCTACACAACATGTGCGTACGTAGAAATGTGGCCATGCCCCTGACGCAGAACTGCAAGCACCTGAAGATGGTCATGATGAGGGTGGGGATATGGCAGCACCTCAAGGAGTCCGCGAGGCACAGGAGGCCCGTGAGATTCGTCAGAATATCATAGATGCATGCTTCTAGTACTTACGCCTGGTGGCTGTTACATGGACACGGGACTTGTGGCACTGTGTGTGTCTGGGACATGCACAATGTGGACTGTACGCAAAGATAGGCCTCGTACACAAAGATCAATGTCCACACATCTCATTGGATTAATGTGTATACATGTATTGTAAATGTGAAATGGTATTACACACCCAATCGACCCGCCACCCGGAAGAACCCTACACACCCCCTCCACCCTCCTACCTCCCCCCAGAACACCAGTGTCCAGAGATGCTCATTGTCATTGGTCAGACGCTATTGCAAGCCCCCTCTCCGGGTATCAGGGGCACCCCTGCCTGTGGAGCGCAGGTTCCTCCCAGATCTGCGTTGGGGGCAGCCCTGGACGGAACTTGCAACGGATGATGTCTCTGCCTGCTCACGTCCATGCATGTCCCTAAGGGTTTGTGAGAGCTCAGTGAGCACACGGCGCACAGCGGCAAGTTCAACACATACATCTTTGGACGTCGCATGCAGTTCCCCCCTCAGGCTCTCGGTGCTTCTCTCCATTTGTCCCCTCAGGCTCTCGGTGCTTCCCTCAATTTGTGCCTTTAGTGTCTCTGTACTTCGCTCCATTTCTGCCCTAAGTGTCTCAGTAGATGTTTCAATGGCTGCCTTAGAACCCCCACATTCATCAGCATGCTCCTTGAGGAGCGTGGCCAGTTGCTGCTGTTGCACTATCATCTGCTCGAGGGACTGTTGCCTCTGCTGGGCCATGCCCATTTCCGGTGGTGTCACAGAGGGGCTGATCACCTCATGTTGCCTTGCCACAGGCCTTGTGGGGGTTGGCCAGTCGTCGTCTTGTGGGTGCCCCTGCGTGGTGTCCTCATGGTGTACGGGATGAAACATACAGGGGGATTGGGACAGGTCATGGATGGATCCTACATCTACAGCACTGTTTTCTGTGTCGGAGCATGCTGGCATGAAAGCAGTGTCACCTATGGTGCTGCTGCCACCAGAAGCAGTGCCTTCTGTGGCATCCATTGGGGGGACCTGTGGTGCTGCTGTTGTGGACATGCTGGCTGCTGGGGTGCCTGTTGATGTCCCCTCCAGTGTGCTGCCACTCGATTCGTGCTGCTGACGTGTCTTGATCCGTGCAGCTGAGGTGGAGGGTCTTTGGCCGTTGGTCTTGGCCCTCTTTGCAGGTGTGCTGGTAGGGGTGTCCTGAAGCTCGTCGTTTGATTCGGACCCTGTGGTGGAGTAAAGGAGGGCAAGCGTTATTTATGGGTCTGTTGTAATTGGAATGGCAATGTATCACATGCATTGGGGTGGTACCTGAGGGTGATTTGGGTCAGGGCCTTGGGGTAGGTCTCATTTTCGTGTGGATTGAGGGTGCAGTTATTTTGCAGCCTGCAGTTAGGGTGTGCATGCTGCACATGCAGAGGGTGTTTTTAGGATTTTTACTTATTTATGTATTTAATCTGACTTTTACAGGGCGCTATCATGGCAATGTATGTGGACGTTCTCCTGGACATGTGTTTCTATTGCACTATGGGGACACATGGTGCTTCACATGATTGGACTTTGTGGATTTAGCGTTGTTTAATTTGGCCCACCTACCTGATTCTTCGGATGTCTGCACTCCTTTCTCCATCCCTCCGACTCCCTCTATGCTCTCCATTGCAATGGTGGAGGCACAGATTTCTTCCCAGGGGGTCAACTTGATGGGTGAATCAGATCCTCCCCCGGTAGCTGTGGCAATGTTGCGGTTGGCTGAAAGTATGCTCCGGACGCGTAGTCGCAAGTCGTCCCATCACTTCCTGCATTGCTGTGGGTTGCGGGGTGCGGTCCCCACCGCACTTACCCGCTGTGCCACCAGGACCCATATGTCCTTCTTGTTCGCAAGTGCCGTCCTGGTCATTTGCGTCGAGAAGACGACGGCAGCGTTCTCCTGGAGGGTCTCTGTGAGCACGGTGAGTTCCTCATGGGAGAAGTGGACCTGCCGCTTGCGATCGCATGCTTTTTTAGCAACTTTTCCCATTTTTCTTTTTTATTATGGGGTGGCTAACGGGTTGGGATGTGTCTCAGGGTCGGTTTTTTATGGTTGTGTTGGGATTCTGATTTTATAGGTGTACGGCGTCCTGTTTCCCATTCCGGCCCCATGTTTTTACTTCCGTTTTTTGTATATTTACGGTGACTGTAATTTGCGCTGACCGCTCATTACGGTGACCGCTAAGATGGGTGGCGGAATTGCACCTAGGGCGCCGTACGACGGCGGAATGGGCCGTTTTGGGGTCATTTCCGCCATCGCGGACTTTGCACTTCTGCCATGGCGTGGTGCTCGTGCCCGATGGGTCGGAATTGGCCGCACTTTGCTCCATCGTGCAATGGCGGAAACGCTATTTACGCTATGGCGGTCATGTCAGTTACTTTCCACCAGGGTCGTAATGAGGGCCACTGTGATTGATGAGTCTAGGTAGATGTTGAAGTCAACCAGGAGGTAAGAGGTAGATGACAGAAGAGAGGAGGAGAAATCCACCCATTACTGATTGACTGATGTGTCCTCCTGGCAACCTTCATCAAAGAGCTTGTAATCGTAGATTGACTTTTAAGCATATCACTTGTCCTGCCAGACATAGCTCACTGGCAGCCTATTCAATGGCTTCTTTCCAAATTGGCCTAGAATAGTTCACTTGCCAGGATGTAGTATTGCGATAGCTTGGCCTGCACCACTGTAAGGCCACCAGGATGCACAAACCGTTATATGTAAGAAGATAGAAAGAGTAACAAATGAAAAGAGTGGGCGGTGAACGAGAGTCAAGAATAATAAGCCAGGGTAAGGTGGGTAGAATATTAAATATATGATATGATATGATATGATATGGCATTTGTAACGCGCCTATACACAAGTGTTTCAAGGTGCGACGAGGCAGGGAGGGGAGAACAAGGGGAAGACAGACAACGATCCTACTAGGCCAGGTGTCATTCAGACCGCGCAAGTGCAGGGGTAGGGGGAAGGGAAAAGTGCAAGGGGAAGGGGAGGGGGGAAGTGCAGTACAAGTAAGTAGAATAAAGTAAATAAATAGGGCCAGACATATACAATATGTTCCCCTAAACATAAACATGCTGAGAACCTCTCAGAAAAAGCGCTTATCAATTCGGACCAAGTGTAGGTTGCTAGGCCAGAGGGTAAGTGCTCGAACCCTGACTCTCATTACCAGCTGCCCAGCACCCAATAATCCCCCCTTTCCTTACCTGCCACTAGTAGCTCCTTCCACCATCACAGGGACTGCAAACGCAGAAGCAAAGGTGATGTCCCTGCAACTATATTCTGCACCCAGAAAATGAGGAATGGCAAATAAAGCAATGTGTCAAAAAGGATCGATATCTATCTCCAGAGACACGGCCAGCACTGCCCGGGAATCTCCCCTCATCTTCTCCACTACCCCAGAGTCACAGCCAGCACTGCCCGGGAATCTCCCCTCATCTTCTCCACTACCCCAGAGTCACAGCCAGCACTGCCCGGGAATCTCCCCTGCTCTCATCTCTCTCCACTACCCCAGAGACACGGCCAGCACGCCCGGGAAATCTCTCTGCTCTCATCTCTCTCCACTGCCCCAGCGTCACGGCCAGCACTGCCCGGGAATCTCCCCTCATCTTCTCCACTGCCCCAGAGTCACAGCCAGCACTGCCCGGGAATCTCCCCTCATCTTCTCCACTGGCCCAGAGTCACTGCCAGCACTGCCCGGGAATCTCCCCTCATCTTCTCCACTACCCCAGAGTCACAGCCAGCACTGCCCGGGAATCTCCCCTCATCTTCTCCACTGCCCCAGAGTCACAGCCAGCACTGCCCGGGAATCTCCCCTCATCTTCTCCACTGCCCCAGAGTCACAGCCAGCACTGCCCGGGAATCTCCCCTCATCTTCTCCACTGCCCCAGAGTCACAGCCAGCACTGCCCGGGAATCTCCCCTCATCTTCTCCACTGCCCCAGAGTCACAGCCAGCACTGCCCGGGAATCTCCCCTCATCTTCTCCACTGCCCCAGAGTCACAGCCAGCACTGCCCGGGAATCTCCCCTCATCTTCTCCACTACCCCAGAGTCACAGCCAGCACTGCCCGGGAATCTCCCCTCATCTTCTCCACTGCCCCAGAGTCACAGCCAGCACTGCCCGGGAATCTCCCCTCATCTTCTCCACTACCCCAGAGTCACAGCCAGCACTGCCCGGGAATCTCCCCTCATCTTCTCCACTACCCCAGAGTCACAGCCAGCACTGCCCGGGAATCTCCCCTCATCTTCTCCACTGGCCCAGAGTCACAGCCAGCACTGCCCGGGAATCTCCCCTCATCTTCTCCACTGCCCCAGAGTCACAGCCAGCACTCCTGGGAAATCTCCCCTGCTCTCATCTCTCTCCACTGCCCCAGAGTCACTGCCAGCACGCCCAGGAAATCTCTCCGCTCTCATCGCTCTCCACTGCCCCAGAGTCACTGCCAGCACGGCCCGGGAATCTCCCCTGCTCTCATCTCTCTCCACTGCCCCAGAGTCACGGCCACCACTGCCCGGGAATCTCCCCTCATCTTCTCCACTACCCCAGAGTCACAGCCAGCACTGCCCGGGAATCTCCCCTCATCTTCTCCACTACCCCAGAGTCACAGCCAGCACTCCTGGGAAATCTCCCCTGCTCTCATCTCTCTCCACTGCCCCAGAGTCACTGCCAGCACGGGCCGGGAATCTCCCCTCATTTTTCTCCACTACCCCAGAGTCACAGCCAGCACGCCCGGGAATCTCCCCTCATTTTTCTCCACTACCCCAGAGACACGGCCAGCACTGCCCGGGAATCTCCCCTCATCTTTCTCCACTACCCCAGAGTCACAGCCAGCACGCCCAGGAAATCTCTCCGCTCTCATCGCTCTCCACTGCCCCAGAGTTGCTGCCAGCACTGCCTGGGAATCTCCTATGCTCTCATCTCTCTCCACTGCCCCAGAGTCACTGCCAGCACTTCCTGAAAATCTCCCCTGCTCTCATCTCTCTCCACTGCCCCAGAGTCACTGCCAGCACTCCCGGGAAATCTCCCCTGCTCTCATCTCTCTCCATTACCTCAGAGTCATGGCCAGCACTGCCCGGGAATCTCCCCTGCTCTCATCTCTCTCCACTGCCCCAGGGTCGCTGCCAGCACTTCCCGAAAATCTCCCCTGCTCTCATCTCTCTCCACTGCTCCAGAGTCACAGCCAGCACTCCCCGGAAATCTCCCCTGCTCTTATCTCTCTCCACTGCCCAAAGTCACAGCCAGCACTGCCCGGGAATCTCCCCTGCTCTCATCTCTCTCCACTGCCCCAGAGTTGCTTCCAAGCACTCCCCCCAGAAATCTCCCCTGCTCTTATCTCTCTCCACTGTCCCAGAGTCACAGCCAGCACTGCCCAGGAATCTCCCATGCTCTCATCTCTCTCCACTGCCCCAGAGTCGCTGCCAGCACTTCCCGGAAATCTCCCCTGCTCTCATCTCTCTCCATTACCTCAGAGTCATGGCCAGCACTGCCCGGGAATCTCCCCTGCTCTCATCTCTCTCCACTGCCCCAGGGTCGCTGCCAGCACTTCCCGAAAATCTCCCCTGCTCTCATCTCTCTCCACTGCTCCAGAGTCACAGCCAGCACTCCCCGGAAATCTCCCCTGCTCTTATCTCTCTCCACTGCCCAGAGTCACAGCCAGCACTGCCCGGGAATCTCCCCTGCTCTCATCTCTCTCCACTGCCCCAGAGTTGCTTCCAAGTACTCCCCCCAGAAATCTCCCCTGCTCTTATCTCTCTCCACTGTCCCAGAGTCACAGCCAGCACTGCCCAGGAATCTCCCATGCTCTCATCTCTCTCCACTGCCCCAGAGTCGCTGCCAGCACTTCCCGGAAATCTCCCCTGCTCTCATCTCTCTCCACTGCCCCAGAGTCACAGCCAGCACTCCCCGGAAATCTCCCCTGCTCTCATCTCTCTCCACTGCCTCAGAGTCATGGCCAGCACTGCACGAGAATCTCCCCTGCTCTCATCTCTCTCCACTGCCCCAGGGTCGCTGCCAGCACTTCCCGAAAATCTCCCCTGCTCTCATCTCTCTCCACTGCCCCAGAGTCACAGCCAGCACTGGCCAGGAATCTCCCCTGCTCTCATCTCTCTCCACTGCCCCAGGGTCACAGCCAGCACTGCCCGGGAATATCCCCTGTACTCATCTCTCTCCATTGCCCAGTAGTCAAGGCTCCCAAATATCTACACAGCCGCCAACTCACACCCAGCATTGCCTGGGAATCTTCCCTGCTCTCATCTCTCTCCAATGCCCCCAGAGTCGCTGCCAGCACTCCCCAATATATCTTCCCTGCTCTCATCTCTCTCGACTGGCCCAGAGACATGGCCAGCACTCCCCAGAAATCTTCCCTGCTCTCATCTCTCTCCACTGCCCCAGAGCCATGGCGGGCACTACCCAAGAATCTCCCTACTCCCAACTCTCTACACAGCCACCAAGTCACACCCAGCACTGCCTGGTAATGTCCCCTGCTCTCATCTCTCTCCACTGCCCCAGAGCCGCTGCCAGCTCTCCCCAAAAATTCTTCCCTGCTCTCATCTCTCTCCACTGCCCAGAGTCACGGCCAGCACTCCCTGGAAATCTTCCCTGTTCTCATCTCTCTCCACTGCCTCAGAGTCACGGCCAGCACTGCCTTGGAATCTCCCTGCTCTCATCCCTCTCCACTGCCCCAGAGCCATGGCTAACACTAGCCAAGAATCTCCCCTGCTCCCAACTCTCTACACAGCTGCCATGTCACACACAGCACTGCCTGGGAATCTCCCCTGTTCTCATCTCTCTCCACTGCCCCAGAGTCGATGCCAGCGCTCCCCAAAAAATCTTTCCTGCTCTCATCTCTCTCTTGACCGACCTAGAGTCATGGCCAGCACTCCCCGCAAATCTCCCCTGCTCTCATCTCTCTACACTGCCCAAACAGCCAGCACTCCCCCGAAATCTCCCCTGCTCTCATCTCTCTTCACTGCCCCAGAGTCACAGCCAGCACTGCCCGGGAATCTCCCCCGCTCCCAACTCGCTACACAGCCGACAAGTCACACCGAGCACTGCCCAGTAATCTCCCCTGCTCTCATCTCTCTCCACTGCCCCAGAGTCATGGCTAGCACTGCCTGGAAATTTCCCCTGCTCTCATCTCTCTCCACTGCCCCAGAGTCGCTGCCAGCCTCTTCCTAGACTCCCTGAAGGCACAGCCGCACAGGCTCACGTACTACATCCACTTCCTAGACTCCCTGAAGGCACAGCCGCACAGGCTCAAGCACTGCATCCACTTCCTAGACTCCCTGAAGGCACAGCCGCATAGGCTCAATCACTGCATCCATTTCCTAGACTCCCTGAAGGCATAGCCACACAGGCTCAATCACTGCATCCACTTCCTAGACTCCCTGAAGGCACAGACGCACAGTCTCAATCACTGCATCCACTTCCTGGACTCCCTGAAGGCACAGCTGCACAGGCTCAATCACTGCATCCACTTCCTAGACTCCCTGAGGGCACAGCCACACAGGCTCAATCACTGCATTCACTTCCTAGACTCCCTGAAGGCACAGCCACACTGGCTCGAGCACTGCATCCACTTCCTGGACTCCCTGAAGGCACAAACGCACAGGCTCATGCACTGCATCCATTTCCTGGACTCACTGAAGGCACAGCCGCACAGGCTCGAGCACTACATCCACTTCCTAGACTCCCTGAAGGTACAGCCGCACAGGCTCAAGCACTGCATCCACTTCCCAGACTCCCTGAAGGCACAGCCGCACAGGCTCAATCCCTGCATACACTTCCTAGACTCCCTGAAGGTACAGCCACACAGGTTCAGTCCCTGCATCCACTTCCTAGACTCCCGGAAGGCACAGCCACACAGGCTCAATCCCTGCATCCACTTCCTAGACTCCCGGAAGGCACAGCCACACAGGCTCAATCCCTGCATCCACTTCCTAGACTCCCGGAAGGCACAGCCACAAGCACTACATCCACTTCCTAGACTCCCTGAAGGCACAGCCACACTGGCTCAAGCACTGCATCCACTTCCTAGACTCCCGGAAGGCACAGCCACACAGGCTCAATCCCTGAATCCACTTCCTAGACTCCCGGAAGGCACAACCACGAGCACTACATCCACTTCCTAGACTACCTGAGGCACAGCCACACAGGCTCAATCCCTGCATCCACTTCCTAGACTCCCGGAAGGCACAGCCACACAGGCTCAATCCCTGCATCCACTTCCTAGACTCCCGGAAGGCACAGCCATGAGCACTACATCCACTTCCTAGACTCCCTGAAGGCACAGCCACACTGGCTCGAGCACTGCATCCACTTCATAGACTCCCTGAAGGCACAGCTGCAGTCTCAAGCACTGCATCCACTTCCTGGACTCCCTGAAGGCACAAACGCACAGGCTCGAGCACTGCATCCACTTCCTGGACTCCCTGAAGGCACACTGCAAGGAGAAGGCTCTGTCATCCATTTGGACGCATTTTACAAATAGGATGACCAACAATCAGGCAGAATGAAAACTAATGTTACGAGTGCGGAAAACAGTGGGTTAACTTTTTTTTCAAGAATGCTAGGACAGTGATAGTGAACTCATGATGAATCACAATAAGTATTTTCCTTAGCCACCAGCGGCAACAAGAAAGAACTGAGGACCAGCAAGAGGCGATTTCTATGTCAGGGTTTGTTTGTTTGTTTGTTTATTTATTTGTTATGCGCACCAGACCCGAAGGTAAGAGGGCGCAGCAGAATTGAGATGCAAGGCTTACATAGTTACAAAGATACAATTTCTTAAATACAGAAGTTGCATAGATACAGAACTGTCAAAGTGAAACCAATATACAACAGTGGAATAAGTAAATACAGAGGGCAATCCCTTTACTGATGCTGGAATAGGGCCAGTATGCTATGGTACACACAAGCATGTATTGACTCAGTGAATCACTAGGCTCTAGGTTGGGCCCTAGTGGCAGGCAAAGCAAAGTGGGTCAAGGCTATGGGTCAGTAGTGATGATGTGTTTTATAACATTTTTTCTGAAATGTGAGTAGGGTTGGGCAACTCTCAAGTTGTGAGGCAGTGAGTTCCAACATTTAGCTGCCTTTACCGGGAAGCTATTGCCACCAATGGTGGTAAGCTTGTATTTGGGTATAGTCAGACAATTAGCATTGCCAGTTCTAGTGGGTCTATGAGTGAGTCTTCTCTGGAGTTTAGTTTTCAGATACGTGGGTGCCACGTGGTTGAGAGCTTTGTGGGTCAAAGATAACAATTTCAACTGTATTTTGTTAGCTGTGGATAACCATTTATGGTGGCGTCTCAGAGGGGAGATGTGGGTTCTTCTATTTATGCCTAGGGCTGCTCTTAAGGCATTGTTTTGGAGGGTTTGGAGCTTGTGGATAGTTGTTTTGTTAGCACCACTGTAGAGAGCATTGCAGTAGTCGATTCTGGAGAGTATTAAGGCTCTGGCCAGGATCAAGCAGCTCTCATCAGAGAGGAATGGCTTTTCCGCTCTTAGAAGCTTACACGTGTAGGCCGTGGAGGAGGTCAGTGATTTGATCCGTTTATCAAAGGACAGTGTGGAGTCCAAGTAGAAGCCAAGGGTTTTTACCTCCTTGGAGACTTTAATGATGTTCCCATCATTGTTGAAGGAGGATAATTCTTGCCCTAGTTTTTTGATGTTGGCTTGTGAACCCAAAATTATCAACTCAGTCTTATCATCGTTCAAGCAAAGGCCGTGAGTGGCCATCCATGCTTGGATGATAAGATATACTTTGTTCACCAACCCTGTGTCCTTGCTGTGATCCCCAGAAAGCGGGAGGAGAATCTGGGTGTCATCTGCGTAGTTCGTGTAGGTGATGTTGGTGAAGATATTGCAGAGAGTTGGTGAGACGCAGGATCCTTGAGGGACTCCGCAGAGAATGGGCGTAGGGTCAGCAGCTGCAGAGGGAGATAAGACCCTCATTGTTCTCTCACTAAGGAAGGACCTAATCCATTTGATAGCTTCCGAGGAGAAGTGGGCAGCAGAGTCAAGGTGTCGGGAGAGGACATTTTTATTGACCAGATCAAACGCAGCTGAAAGATCAAGTAGGAGCAGAAGTACTGGCTTCCCTTTGTCCCTCAGCTCGTCAATTTGTGTCTTTAAATCAATAAGGGCCATTTCTGATCCGTGTAACGGGCGGAAACCAGATTGTCTGTTACCAAGGAGTTTAAACTGTTCGAGGTGTTTTTGAATTTGAATGTAAGCAGCTTTATCTAGAATTTTGAGTAGGAAAGGCACCGTGGTGATGGGTCGGTAATTGGTGGGGGTAAGTGGGTCTAATGATTGTTTCTTAAGGATCGGTAGCACCCAAGACTGTTTGAGGTTGGCAGGGATGGTACCTGTGGCAAAAGAGTCGTTGATCAATTTGGTGATAAATGGGGATAGTTCTCTGGCAGCGTCTTTTATAAGTTGGGCCGGGCATATGTCACCTTTGCAATTGTAAGGCTTCAGAGACAGGATCATTTTTTCTACTTCCAGGGAAGACATTTTGGAGAAATTGAACGTGTCGTTATGGTCCTGTAGTGGGACATTAGTCGCAGGGCTGTTGAGCGAATGCTGTAGGTTCAACACTTCTTTTTTTTGCTGAATTATATTTTGCAGGGTGACAATTTTGGTGGCTAGAGCTTGTTGTATGTCTGAGCACCAAGATTTATCTTTCGAGCAGATGTCGGGAGCCACAATTGGGGATTCAAGTTCTTTAAGTATGCAGAAAAGTTCTTTCATATTAGAGTTAGAATTGGCAATGCGCTCATCATACGATTTGCGTTTGGCCTGGCAGATTTCTTGTAAAGTGTGGACAGTGAGGATAGTTTAGTCTTATTCTCACTAGAAGGGCATAGTCTCCATTTGGTTTCACTTTTTCTTTTTAATGTGCAGAGGTCTTTAAGTTGGGGTGTAAATCATTTATTTAGGTGGGCCATAGGTTTACTAGGCCTAAGTTTGAGGGGGGCAATTCTGTCTAGGGTGGAGAGCATAATATTGTTAAATTCTTGAACTAGGGAGCTAGGGTCAAGATTTTCTGGTAGGGAGTGGAGGGTGGGAAGGATAGCAGGGATAATTTTCTCTGCTGTGATACTTTTTTAATTTTCTGGCTAGGTAAGGTGGCGCTACTAGGGGTACCTGAGGGGTAAATCTTGTAGTAGATAGGTCGAAGGACACCAGTGAGTGGTCTGTCCAGGAGAGCGGCAGGATGGAAGATATGGTGGCTGTGCAATTGCAGTCCGCTATCCAGTCCAGTATTCTACCTTTTTGATGGGTCGGTAGACTCACTTTTTGTGAAAGACCTAGTGCCTTAATTGTGTTAGCTATATCTGTGGCATGTTTATCTGTTTGCTCCATAATGCCAAGGTTGAGGTCCCCTAATAAAAGTATTTGCATGGAGGGCTTGAGGTTGTTGGTAAGTATGTTGTGTAGGTCCTCCTCAAAGGTACCCAGTGGGCCAGGCGGTCTATATATTAGGTGAATGGTCAAAGTTTGAGAGTTATTTATCTGGAGTTTGGCAGAAAGGGCTTCGCACGATTGTGACAAATGGGCTGGGGCTGGTCGTAGGCATAGGGATGTTCTAGAGATGATGGCAATGCCACCTCCTCGGGTACTGTCACGGTCTTGTCTGGTTATAGTATAGCCATCGGGGATCGCTAGCATGAGAGCAGGACCTGCTGCACTATGGAGCCAGGTTTCCGTAATAGCTAAGAAGTCCAACTTACCCTCTGTGATGAGGTCGGCAATGTCAGTGGCATGTGCTACGAGTGATCTAGCATTGAGAAGGGCCCCTTTGAGGGGGGGGACTCGGTAGATACTTTGACAGGGATAGATTTGTTAGCACTATTAGCACGTGGCTTACCCTTGTGGTTGTTATTCTGGGGGATATTTATGTCCCATGTAGATGGTGGCGGAGACAGTTTGGTCTTAAGGTTAGTTTTAGGGTTGATAGTTGGAAGTGATCTTCTTAGTGGTTCGTATAGTTTAGGTAGTCTAGCACGGAGAGCCACATTTCTCTTAGTAATGTTGCATGGTAAAGAGGCAAATGGTATTGTAGTGCAAACCCTGTTATATGTAGGTTGGCTCATAATGACCAGATTTGTGACTGTGTTTATTGGTATCGGTGGGCTAAGGTATGAGGATGGTGTCAGTAGGTAATTGAAAGGCATCGAGGTGCATAACAGTAGTACTAAGGTTACCATTTTCCAGTAACGTTGTCGGGGGGAGTAATGACTAGCACTCAGGGACACAGGTGTATTATTAGCTGGACAATCACCAAAAGGTATGTTTGACTTGGCTAAGATATTCAGAGTAGGCACAAAGTGGACTAGTCTAGAGTGTACAAGTAAGCAAGATCAATTAGACAATATTCCTATGGATAGGCAGATTCAAAAGGGCTAAAATACACAGAATAGGCACAGAATCGACTAGGCTAGAATGCCCAAGAAAGTATGATGAGTTAACACAGTGTATCTAGGGATGGGTAAGTTCGAAAAGGCTGAGATACACAGAGTAGGCACAAAGTCGACTAAGCTGAGGAGCACAATCGACAATGGGCTTGGTGAGCACTAGTGCAGGACCATACCAGCCATGGGTGATCAGAGCCATGTAGCTGTAAGCTTTATGATGTAGCGGAGAACATGTGGTATAGTGTCTGTAGAAGGCAATGAAGGCATAGGTCACACAGTAGTAGCGCAAGTCGATTAGAGATCGATTATTCACGAGGAGTTGCCCGCAAAGGTGGGCTCAGAGTCTGGTAGTTAGGCAATATGTTAAGCCAAGGAGACAGAAAGGCAAATAGGAGAGCATGAATAAGTATGATTACCTTTGGTGCAGGTATAATGACTAATGCAGTCAGTCAGAGGGTCGGGCTAGCGGCGTAGGGGTCTTTGTTAGCAAGCAGACAATAGTGTGCTGTCACTGCTTCAGTTTCTGAACCGGTAAAACTGGGGCTCCTAAAAATACTCCATTGGCATAGTCGAGTGAGATAATACATTCACTCAGAGTCTGGACCTGAAAGGGCTAGGTAAAGTATACAAGGGTGCCATGTACGTTTATAATAAAAATGTGTATTTGATCTGTGCTCTTGTAAAGTCTTTGGGGGTTATTACAGTTTCTGCAGCGCCGAAAAATTTCTGGTAATTCCGCCACCAGCAATTCTACCGGACCGGGGAAATACAAGATTGCAAATACATGCATGAATTACTGGCACTGTTACTACCAGTCCTGGTAATTCCGACAATCCCCTCCATCCATAGAAGGGGGATTTACCAGCGTTCCCCCACCTGGAATATCCCAGTAATTCCAGGATATCAGGTGGCAGAAACGGTAGGGGCAGTTTGCCAGTATCCCAATGGAATTACCGGCAGGATACCAGCAACCTGGTAATGAGCCCTGTGGTATCTATGTTATAACTTCAATAATGTATTTAATCAGGATTTTATGATTAAATGATCTCTCACCAACTAAGACATTTACAAAAATGTTTATTACACAGAAAAGGTGATCCTACAATTTTTCAGTTACTACAAAGAAGTCAAGATTGGTGATAGACCAAGCCGACATGCGCACATGTTTTGCACCCCCAGTGCTTCTCATGGGGCAAATGTATGGAATTGTGAAATTGTGCAAAATGCAAAAGATGGAATTGGGCCCACAAACACAATGCTATGTGACTGTAGAGGAAACAATTGCACCAAAGAATCATTTGTCTTCTGACTGTGAGAAATACGAATAGAAATTTAATCTCAAATAAGACAATCACATTCCTTAGCAAATGACAAATAGTGAACGTATAATATCCAATAACTATGAACACAAAAGATAATACATTTCAATAAACAATTTGTAAGTAGGAAACAGAACAAAATAATTATAGGTTTGTACAGCCATAATTCCCATTTAACAAAGTTTTTTTCCCAATGAATTGCATATGTTTTTATGGTTTTAGTGATAGCATAGAATGCAAAAGCATGGGAAAAAAAGCATTGAAAAAAGCATGGAAAAAATCATTTTTTTTAATTTCGTTTTTTAATGGGGATCCTCCAACCCCTGTTTTTTTACCCCTTAAAACCCATTATAATAAAAATAAAACCTTTACCTTTAAAAAATGAATTTTTTCGATGCTTTTGCATTCAACGCTTTTGCATTCGATGCTTTGTATTCGATGGAATCACTGGACACCGTTTTTATTACTACAGCTTAACCAGAATGTCCCATTAACAAAGTTCTTTCAGTGAATAAACATATAGTCCAATGAATTTCTGCCATCTATACCGCACTAATGCTTTACAAAATGACAACAGCCACTTTCTTTTTATTCTACATAAAAATCACACTTCATGTACTGCCTGTCTGATAAGAAGGTTTAGGGCCTCATTACACGTTGTCCGGTAAGGGTTTACCGGTACCGGTAAGGGCACCAGTACCGGTAAACCCTTACCGCCTTACTACGAGGTCCCTTTGCGGGACCTGACCTTAACGCTGGTGTAGACCAGCCGTTAAAGTTGGGACCCGCAAAGGGATCTTGGTGCTAATTACGGTACCGCAATTTGCGGTACCATAATTAGCGCCTTCCGCTTTCCCATTATGCCCTATGGGGCAAAAATGGGAATGGGGAAGGGCCATGGAGGAAGGGGGAATTACTGCCCCGACAACCTTGGAATGGGGTGGTAATTCCTCATTCCGCCATGGCGGTACCGGTATGGTACCGGCGGCAACCATGGTGCTAATAGCACCATGGTTTACCGCACTACGTGTAATGAGGCCCTTAGTCTCTAGAATTAGCAGTGCCCAGTACAGTAGAGCTTCTAAGTTCTGGATGTTTGGATATCTAATTTGCTCCTGTCAACACCTTTTATGAATTCCCCCATGTTGCAATTATTCACAGATTTGCTAGAATGTCTTCTGACATTTAGAGCATGTATATATGTATTGTCTCGGGCTGATAGCTTAGGGGCAACGTGCTCGCCTTGGAAGCAAGATGACATGGAGCAACACAGGTTGGATCCCCGGGTCTGTGCTTAGAAACCTCTGGGTATTAAGCGCGTTATAAATAACTTATCATATTTTGTCATGTATGGCTCTCCCATGTGTGGATTTCTGTGATCTAGTAATAGGTCACACTTTTGCTTGAAATCCCTATCACATTCAGAACATGCATATGCTTCTCCCCAGAGTGATTTCTGATTTATAAAAGATGAGGTGTGAAAAGCCATGATCACTCTGCAAATTTCCCTTGATGACATATGTTCTATAGAGCAAACGGTTGTATAATTTGAGCAAATCCAGTTGATGGTTGTGTGAGCATCTACACCGAACACGTGGCGGTTCTTTGGCACACTGGTCAACAAGTGATTGCCTGTTCTTTTATGAACATATGCAACAGGCTCTGTGCCATGCCTCTTTGCTCCTAAGGGAGACACACTGGAACACCAACATATTGATTACAGTTTGAGTTTGAGACTTCTCAGCTAAAATGTTTTTTTGTGAAGGCATTTAACACCTTACATCATGTACGAGAGCATGAAAATAAAATGAACATCGTCTCATTAGGGGGAAATGAAGATTGAGTCAACATATAAGCAATTGTCTAAGTCCTGATGAAGGTCATTGTCAAAATTCATATGAAGGGGCACATGGGATTTAGATACACCCTGCAATTACAGGCCGAAACACAGAGTGTCGACATGTTTTGAAAAAAATCCCCTTAAATGACATTGGATGTCAAAGATTACAGTACAAACCATGGGACAAATCAATAAAGACCGGTGGTGTGCTATGCTGACATATGAGTTAGAAATTGATCTGTTTTGTATAAACAGTATTGTCTTTGGATTGATGTTGAAAAAGGATTGCACCAAGGGTTGTTCTCTATCTTTTATATTCTGAAATCTTCATAATTCATGTATTCTGTTGTTTATTTGGTTTTCTGGCACCTGTGTACTAACCCCTAAGCACTTTTGTATGAGACAGGATGTTTTGTTAAAGAAAAGATACATTATCAAAACTTTTTAGAATACTGTTTTTTTACTAAATCTGATGGTTGATTATGGTTCATAAGTTGAGTCCCATTCCATTCTACAAACCTATGATTAAAAAAAGCAGATCGGTAAGTGGGGTCTCCTAATTCTCATTTAGATTATATGTACCCCATCTTTCGTAGGGTCCTTAGAGAGGTCGACCTATTGGGAATATAGTCAAAAGATGATTCTTCACTTTGAAAGACTTATTACATTCAGACCATGTCTATGGATTCTCTCCAGTATTATGTATTTTGCTTAAACTAATTATCACATTGAGGACATGCATATGGCCTCAACTCAGTGTGGTTTCTCAGAGGTAACACCTAATTATGCTTTTCCTTGAAAGCTTTATCACATTCAGAACATGAATGTGTCTTCACACAGTGTGATTTCTCTGATGTCCAAAGAGATGGGGCCTCATTAGGACCCTGGCGGAGAGGGTGTTACGCCAGCGTAGTGCATGGCGTACCTCTCCGCCATACTACGAGTTCCCGTAGCGCCATGGCGGCCTTTTCCGCCTGGTTTTACCAGGCGGAGAAAACCATGGCGCTACGGGACCTCGTTGTTAATTACGCCACCGTATTTTACGGTGGCGTAATTAACTCCTTCCCCACTCCCATTATACCCTATGGGGCAAAAATGGGAATGGGGAAGGGCAGAATGGGGATTGGGGATTTACCGCTCCGCCGAGGTCGGAATGGGGCGGTAAATCCGCCAACCCCCATGGCGCTATCGGCGGCTTTCCGCCATGCTTCGCGGTGCATTTAGCACCGCGAAGTCCGCCTGGGTCCTAATGAGGCCCATGGTCTTTTCTCTTGAAAGCCTTATCACATTGAGGACATGAATATGTCTTCACACAGTGTGATTTCTCTGATGTCCCAAGAGATGGTCTTTTCTCTTGAAAGCCTTATCACATTGAGGACATGAATATGTCTTCACACAGTGTGATTTCTCTGATGTCCCAAGAGATGGTCTTTTCTCTTGAAAGCCTTATCACATTGAGGACAAGCATATGGTTTCTCGCCAGAGTGATTTCTCTGATGAATCAATAGATGATCTTTTCTCTTGAAAGCCTTATCACATTGACAACAAGCATATGGTTTCTCCCCAGAGTGATTTCTCTGGTGTATCACAAGTATATCATGTCGTTTGAAAGCCCTATCACATTCAGGACATGCATATGGATTCTCTCCAGTGTGATTTCTCTGATGTACCACTAAATTATGTTTTCCCTTAAAAGTTTTATCGCATTCAGAACATGGATATGGTTTCTCCCCGGTGTGATTCCTCTGATGTACTATTAGATGACTTTTTAACATGAAAGACATATCACATTCAGAACATGCATATGGCTTCTCCCCAGTGTGACTTCTCTGATGTATCAATAGATGACTCTTCACTCTGAAAGACTTTTCACATTCAGAACATACATATGGCTTCTCTCCAGTGTGATTTCTCTGATGTATCAATAAATTACCCTTCTGCATAAATGATTTATCACATTCAGAACATGCAAATGGTTTCACCCCGGTGTGAGTCCTCTGATGTATCAATAGATTACTCTTCACCGTGAAAGACTTTTCACATTCAGAACATGTATATGGTTTCACCCCAGTGTGATTCCTCTGATGTATCACAAGTTGACCCTTTTCCTTGAAAGCCTTATCACATTGAGGACATGCATATGGTTTCTCTCCCGTGTGACTTCTCTGATGTATCAATAGATGATCCTTTCTCTTGAAAGCCTTATCACATTCCGAGCATGTATATGGTTTCTCTGCAGCGCAATTTCTCTGATGTCGCAATAGATTACTTGTTTCTTTAAAAGTTTGGTCACGTTCAGAACCTTTATGTTCTTTCTCTTTGGTGTTTAATCTCTGATGTTGCCATATGGGACCTGTTTCACTGAAAGAAGCTGCACATTCTGAATGTTCAAAATATACCTCCATTGTTAAAAAGTGATTTCTTTGTAAGTAGCTCCTTGTCAAAATAACAATATTTATATGATGTCTGAATCCCTGAATGTCAAAAATGAACCTCTATCCTCAGCCAGACCAGGCACGTTTTACAATAGAACCTTTCTACGCCCAGAGTGTGGTTTCTAGCCATGCATGCATGTTTTGTGGGCTTTACTCACTGTCAGCTGCCACTGGAACATCAAGATCTATTGACTAGCACCACAGCAAGGCTGCTGTTGATTCTGAAGCATCAAGTCCAAAGCAGGTGTTGAGCAACTGTTTCATACTAAATGTGGGGGATTAGTGTCTTTTCCTTGACAATATTTGGTAACCAGGTTCTACAAATCCCAATGCATGAAGAAGCCCTGCCTCTACTTTAAACTGGCAGCCATTTTCATCTCCTCGCTCTATTCATCTTCTCTCCTCTCTCCAGTATAGATTCACTGGTCTACCATTAGATTATGTCCTGAAGACTTGTCACAGCCAGTGAACCTGTATAGTCGCATTCCTTTGTGGCACGCAAGAAGCGTCAGCAGATGGTCAATTGTATTGAATTTTTGGCACGCATGTTCATTTGC
The DNA here is from genome assembly GCF_040938575.1 of Ambystoma mexicanum. Taxonomy (NCBI): domain Eukaryota; kingdom Metazoa; phylum Chordata; class Amphibia; order Caudata; family Ambystomatidae; genus Ambystoma; species Ambystoma mexicanum. The sequence continues at coordinate 1,555,736,129 of NC_090922.1, read as the reverse complement.
AAAGTGCCTCTTGATAGTCTCTCTTTAGTGTATTCTTTAAAGTTGTGTGTCTCCCTTTACAGAGGAGGATTGTCCCATTTAGTACATTTATATTGACTCTCTTGAGGTTAGTACCTCCTGTGTGGGTACTCCCCTACGCAGGCACTTATCGCTACAGCACATAATTCTGCATATGTGTATAATACAATGGCCGAAGCCCCCTTTAGTCGTACAGTGATGTTTTATGGTCGGACACAGATGGCGTCCTTATTGATTGGCATTGACTGGACATAGGAACTAGATCTGTGTTCAAATCGTTAATAATTTGAGTCTCTTTTTGAGTGAATTTCCTTCAGAGTCTGTATATTTCTCCCACAGCAATAGGATCTAAGTGGGGAGCGACTGATGAGCATGAAATCTCTCCTAAGACGCAGTTATTAGAAGAGACCATTTTTATAAAAAATCTTTTTTTAAACATTTCATTTTTTTCCATGTCCTGTTTGAAGGAAAAAGAAAAACAGGATTAGTGTTCCATAATCAACAACTACATATGTATTGCTATAAAAATCATATGTCAAAAGGGAAAAGTCATGTCTCAACTTTATTATTATTATTTATTTGTTTTAGTTCATTAGGAACTAAATTTCAAACAAACACCAATAAACATAAAACCTTAACAATTCATCATAATCACTGTGTTGGTTCATACACTTATTGTCACATTTCATTTCTAAAAGCCACACATACAACATTCAAGTCACTCTACAACATTTTTACTAAACCCATTTTCGATGATCTGGATCATCTCGGTATCACCTACACCAACTAGGCAGATGATACCCAGATCCTCCTCCCGCTTTCAGGGGATTATGGGAAGGATTTGGCCTTGGTGAATAGAGTGTACATCATCATCCAGGCATGGATGGCCTCGCATGGTCTATGCCTGAATGATAAAACTGAACTCATCATCTTGGGTACCCCCTCTAATCTAAAAAAAATAGGATCTGACTATTCCTCATTCATAATTGATGTTAAATGTTAAAGGTATTTGTACCGCGCACCGTCACCAACGGAATTGGTCCCAAGGCACTCTGGCAGATCTGTAAACGATAAGGGGGGGGGTGGGTTAGTAAGGTGAAGAGGGAGTAGGATAGTGAGAGGAGTGGTGTTCTGTTGGCAGCTTCAACTCGGTATACACCGGATGCTGAGCTTTGGTGCGGGTATTGGATCAGTATCAGTCCGCGTGTGCTGTTGCTCCGGCTTATGTGTTGTTGCAGTGTTGTGAAGTGCGTGTGGCTTGTGGTGCGAGAGATGGTTGTGTGAGTTTTTGAGTGAGATAAGTATGCAGAGTTTGAGGTTATATTGGTTAGTGGGTTACCTGACCTTTAGCATGCTAACATTCACAGTATTGTCTAAGCGTGGCACTTGTTGGCCTTTACAATCCTATCTAGAAGTGGCACAGGCCACTGTTCAGAATTCTATCTAGGTGTGGGCATGCCAACATTCACAATCCTATCTAGATGCGGCGCAGGCCACTGTTCAGAATTCTATCTAGGTGTGGACATGCTAATGTTCACAGTCTACCTAAGTGTGGACATGCTAATATTCACAATTCTATCTAAGTGTGGACATGCTAATATTCACAACTCTATCTAGATGCGACGCAGGCCAATGTTCACCATTCTATGTGTGGACATGCCAACATTCACAATTCTAAGTGTGGACATGCTAATATTCACAATTCTATCTAAGTGTGGACATGCTAATATTCACAATTCTATCTAGGTGTGGACATGCCAACATTCACAATTCTATCTAAGTGTGGACATGCTAATATTCACAATTTTATCTAGATGCGACGCAGGCTGGTGTTCACAAAATATTCACGATTCTATCTAAGTGTGGACATGCTAATATTCACAATTTTATCTAGATGCGACGCAGGCTGGTGTTCACAATTCTATCTAGGTGTGGACATGCTAATATTCACGATTGATGGCAATAGCATTAAAGTAGAACACGATGTACAAACATTAGGCTTTTATCTTGACTCAAACCTCTCATTCGCCAAACAGGTCAATTCCTTAGCATCCTCTACGGCTTACACGTGCAAACTTATTCGCACCGGCAAGCCATTTCTCTCTGACAATAGCTGCACCATCCTGGCCAGAGCCCTCATCCTGTCTCGCCTGGACTACTGCAATGCCCTCTATCTAGGATCGACTAAAGCTACTAACAGAAGAATCCAAATATTACAAAACAACGCCCTTAGAGCGGCATTAGGCATTTCCAGAAGAGACAACATCTCCGAGTGCTGCCGACAGAACAACTGGCTCCCAACCAATGACAAAATCCTTCTAAAAACCTTGTTGCTCACCCACAAATCTCTCAACAATGCTGCCCCCATCTACCTGGCCGAGAGATTCCATAATCAGACCTCCCTGAGACCACATAGGTCAGCTAATAGAGATTGCCTATCCATACCTAGTTTCAAACGCTCCACAATCGGAAGCAACAGCTTCCCCGTGAAAGCAGCCAAACTGTGGAACTCATTGCCTCCCACACTGAGAATAGACCAATCTTACCAAAACTTCAGATCTAACATTATTATGTGGCTGAAATCTAATGACCAGTAAACGATAACTCCTGCTCAGCAAGCAGCCAGGATTCACTGCTGCGGTACCTATTCCTGTATGGAGTGTATCCTTCCTGGACCTGCTACCCTTGTGGTAACTACTACTGACCTACACTTATATGTATCTCCGTCCACCCGGTTATATGCATAAACACTTTAAACCTTGTATATATTGCTTCTGTAAGATGTTTGTATCATTTGTATATACATACATATATTTGTACATACATACATATATTTGTACATATTGGTATTTGTATCTTATGCTTGTAAATAGTTACCAGCCATATTTACCTTCTTGTAATTAATGACTTGTATGTAAATTGTATACCTCTCTGTTGTAACTAAGCCTTGCATATAGTTGTAACTGCTGCGCCCTGTTACCCCCGGGTATGATGCGCATTATAAATAATAAAACAAACAAACAAACAAACATTAACTAATATTAATAAATTCCTAAAAGCAATGTACAAGCATATTCCAAAATAGTATTATACATTTACAAATACATCACATTTGAGATTAAGAAGGTGTGTGCATTCCCCAACCAGAACCAGCACTGGCCCCTCATTAATAGTCGAAACAGGACTATGTGAACTGATTCAACCTCTGTTATATGATACCATAGTCCGAACAGTGCTATGTGAACTGATTCAGCCTCTGTTATATGGCACCATAGTCGAAACAGGGCTATGTGAAATGATTCAGACTCTGTTATATGACACCATAGTCGAAACAGGGCTATGTGAACTGATTCAGCTTCTGTTATATGACGCCATAGTCAAAACCGGGCTATGTGAACTGATTCAGTCTCTGTTATATGACACCTAGTCAAAACAGGGCTATGTGAACCGATTCAGCCTCTGATATATGATACCTTAGTCAAAACAGGGCTATGGGAACTGATTCAGTCTCCGTTATATGACACCATAGTCGAAACAGGGCTATGTGAACTGATTCAGTCTCTGTTATATGACATCATAGTCGGAACAGGGCTATGTAAACTGACTCAGTCTCTGTTATATTGTTAAACAGTAATTATATAGTGCCTCCTTATATTTATATTGGCCTAAACCCAATCGCTTTACACAGAAAACCGCGTTGCAAAGTTACGACTTTTGGGTTAACTTCGCCGTCATTTTAAGATTTGTCCGCCATTTTGATTTCTACTCGTGTGTTCTTCGTTCTAAGATGGTGGACTATGTTTTCAGCTTGCAACCAAGCCTCCTGAACTTTGAGTTCTGTTAATGTTTAGGCTTATCCGAGAGCCATCTGTTTAGACTAGGTAAAGAGACCTTGCGCTCCATATGAACTGTCATCTAAGTATTGTCTGCGCACATAAGACTCATCCTTGTATAAACGTTGGGACAATGAAGAACAAACCTCGAGTGTATACTCAGGCTGAACTGCATTGTGCAGAAATGTAGAACAAGGCTTACCGCGGGATCTGAGAACATACATCACCATTGTACCTTCATGGAAATGTAAACATGTGTAATCCTTTGCATAATATTGGATGATCCGTATGTGAACTAGGCACGGACTCTAGACCACGAATTATTAACATGTAGAGAGGCTGGACAATATTACACGAAATTGTATATAAAAGCACAAATGTTTCAATGCCCAGCACTCTCACACCTCTCTCTGTCGGGCTAGTACACATTGTGGGGTGTTGAGAGCCAGATAGCTATCTGTTTCTTTGTAAACTGTACAGTAATAAAAGATCTGTGAATCTTTTTAGCCCGTGATTTCTGTATTTTCTTTGTGGTACTCAGCCTCGATATTTCTCTTTTCTGTGAATATGATACCATAGTCGAAACAGGGCTATGTAAACTGATTCAGCCTCTGTGTTAAAGCAGTAATTCTAGAATTGCACTGACTTAATCCACTCGTACCAGCTCACAAATTGCCCCAGTGTATTCATGTAAATAGGGCCTAGTTTGATGCACTTGCTAAAAACATGCTGTGCAGTTTCCTGCATTTTTGCTAATCTGCATATGCGGCATAATCTATCTATAATATCTTTTATATAGCGCCAAATCGCCCTTACGCCTCAAGGCGCTCACATAGACACGAAACAGACAACTAACAAGAATGAATCTGTGCTCAATAGGGATCTTAGGGTAGGCGCATAGTAGAATCAGAAGTCGCAGCTGATTCGTGCGTCAGTGAAGAATTATGTTTCGTACCGCCAGGCTAGGGCATTGCAATACATATGTTTGCGGCTTTAAATACGCGTGTTTAACACAGGACACATACTTATAATTCTGCAAAGTGCTCATGTGGTCATAGTTATTGACCCAATCCCATTGTTCAACTCTGTTCCTGTACACCCTCTTCAGGGTGTCAAAACCAGTCCTCCACGCAAAGTCTGCTTGCCAGTCAATTTTGACGAAACATTCATCATTCAATTGACTAAAGCTGATGTCCCTACTGTGTCCTGCGAGCTCTTTGTCATGGTGGCTGTTTAACCGGTTCAGTAAGGGATACGGGGGTCCCTTCTGGATTTAATATAAGGAGCCCCTCTATGTATCATGGCTTGACTTCCAAGGCACACCAGGCCGAGTTCCAGTCTAATATACTCCACAGGAGTGCCAGGGCCCAGGTTCAATACACTTCTCCAGAATACCCCCTATAGTTTATTAAGCCAGTAGGAATCCCTCAATGGCAGGGCCTCCTGCCCATGCAACATTGCTGGGCAGAAGCCGTGTTTGTAAAGCTGCAGGATTCCGCCAAAGGCATAGCCTGCTGTATGTGCAGAAAAAATGTTAATCATTTGCGTGAGTAGTCGAGCCTTACACTTTTCCCCCCTTTTATGTGGGCATAACCTCCACTTGTGGACTAGTCCCTACCCGAATACTGGTAATGTTCCACATATACAATGTTACCCAGATCAAAGCCCAACACCACCCAATGTATTTTATGGCCAACCACCAACACAGCCTTGATTTTGCTCATGTTTATCGGAATAACGTTTGCAACAGTATAATCCAACAAACCGAATCACCCTATCAGTGCGGTCCATCAGAACCAAGTCATCCGCATATAAGATGCACTTTACTTTACTTTAATACATTTGTCATGCATGTTCCATGGACCCGTAGGCTTAAGGGCACAACAGGACACAACAAGGAACACAGAAATTCTGCAGACATGCGCGGATAACGGAGGCGAGAGAGGGCATGACCCTAGGCTCCTAGGCAACCAGAAGGGTCTTCAGCACGAGGTGGGTCTAACTCCCAGTTTTAGGGGGCAGCCATATTTGTTTAGACGTGCGGGTAAGTCTGCCAGATACAGATTAAACAGCGCACAACCTTGCTTAACTCCCCTGTCTGTCCAAATCAGATCAGGTATTACACCTTTGTTGTCCAAGCACACCCGAACTCCCATGTGAGTGTGTAGACCCACTAAAGTTGCCAGTAGCCCTAATGGTACGATGAACAGTGTCAAACGCGGTGCCAGAATCTCCATAGATTAGTTACAGAGCTGGGTTTCCCCGCCCGCTGCCTCTGGAATCAGGCTGTCCATTAGCCTGATATTGTGGGTAGCAGCAGAACCCGGATGAAACCCTGTCTGTAATGGGTCCAGAATGTTGTTCTCTGTCACCCAGTTTTGCAGAATGGTCAGGATGAAAAAAAGCAAACACCTTACCAGTCACATCTAGGAGGGAGAGAAGTCTGTAATTTGATGGCAACTCCCTGTCCCCTTTCTTAGAGACTGGGAACAATAGTGCATGTTGCCAGGACGTAGGTGCATCAGTGTCCATAAAGACTTTGTCAAACAGTATTTTTAAAACCCTTAACCATGGACCGGCATTAGCCTTCAGGACAGCGTTCGGAAGGCCATTGGGAGCAGGGGACCTTGAGCTCTTTAGCTGAATGATGGTGGAGCGAACGTCATCCACCTCAATAGCAAGAGGCCAAGGACCACCCTTCCAGTGGTTTACTTCCACCTTACGGGGAGCCCCAGTACGTTCACTGAGGCATTCCAGCCACCTGTGGCCACTCTTAGATGAACAGGAAGGGGACCTACTATCTCCCTTGGCCAAGGTGAAAATCGGCCATATAGATCTCGGCCTCCCACTACATAATGCGTTAAACGTCCGCTGTCATTGGACGCTATGAACCAAGAAGCGTTGTCTTTTATGGCATAACCTATAGTTCTGTTTAATCTTCCTGGCCTTGGCCTCTGCCTCCCCCACTGGTCACTCTGCCACTTTCATCCTCCTAAAGCTCCCTCTCATTAACCGTTTGGCATCACAGATGTTGATGTCAAAGATATGTACATGATCAAAGGATGATGTGGGAATGGCGAAAGGATGATGTGGGAATGGTCACAGGATGATGTGGGAATGGTCAGAGGATGATGTGGGAATGGTCAGAGGATGATGTGGGAATGGTCACAGGATGATGTGGGAATGGTGAAAGGATGATGTGGAAATGGTCACAGGATGATGTGGGAATGGTCACAAGATGATGTGGGAATGGTCAATTGGCAGTTGTTTAGTGCTTTCAGTGTTAATCTTGTTCATGATACAGAGTTACTCTAGTCACTTAACTCATTGTCCTCTATACACTACAGTAGTATTCCAGTATTTCATAAAACCAGTTTTATAAGTTAGAACCGCAAAGTGAATCGCAGTGTTTTTTGTGTTTGAAACTCTGCTGCCGGCTGGATGTGTTTTTCCATTCCTGTGGAGTATCTAACCACTGTCACTTTAATTTCCTGGGGAGTTAAAAGCTCAGCTCCAACGCAAAGTGAATCGCAGTGTTTCTAGTGTTCATTGGTGTTCCTCAGGAGGAGGGGGTGCTTGGAGTGGATCCCCATTCGGTGCCGGTGGGCCGGGGGGAGTAGGTGTGTGAAAAGTGATGAGCAGACCCTGCTGGGCAGCCGTCTTAAGGTAAAACATGTACATCTGCTTATGTCGAAGTGAACTGGGGTTTGTGACTGTGTCTGAAGGCTGTCCATCAGGACTAGAGATCGGCTGTGCTGTGGCTTCCTACACCGAGCTGTGCACAAGTGCTCCATCGCCACAGCCATCCTGTGACACCTTGGAGCGCAGCAGGAAGTGAGGGGGTAAGTGGCTGTGCCTGCACCAAAAACATTGCCATCATGCCGGGCAAAGTGGTGAACAGGGGCCGCAATTACAATTCACGTAAGGGCAAGACTTAATTATGGCAAAACCGGTGCTTGTGGTGGAAATGTGTTAAGCGACTCCCTGGGGCTGCCGAATAAAACACCCACCACAGTGCAAAGAGTGCCCTCTGACCACCACAGGGAACATTACAGACTCTTATCAGCCTGCACAGGTTGGTGCCAACAAGGGCAGTGCACCAAAATTGAGTGACCCCGCCGCAGAGGGGTACTGTTAGTAGCTGTAACTCAGATTTTGGGGGCATAGATAATTAGCAATATGCTATACTTTGCAAAAATCAGCTGCGCGAGGCATGAAAATCCAAACACAGCTGGAGGCACGATGGTGCCAGGCTCGGCTAACGAGGCAAATTCAGTGATGTTTCACCCTGACCCTGTATCTCCCCCGGGGCAAGGAATACCAGCAACACCTAACCTATTCCCGGCGCACCCTGGGGACAGGGCGATCGGGCAGAATTTCCAGCAAGAGGGGTCTCTTAGTAGTGGGCACTTGGGTGAGGCGGATGTTAACGTCGCTGTAAAGATACTGCTCACGCTCTGTGGTGTAACCCTTGAGGAGCTTGGGAAGCAGGTGGAGTGATTGCTTCTGTTCACCAAAAGATACAGGCTGTGAATGCCCCTGCCCTGAGGTCCCTGGAACAGGTTC